>NC_136527.1:209021391-209401391 GCF_053919585.1 Euprymna scolopes | reverse complement strand
TGAAATTGTGCTTGAAACTGAAACATTTATTTCAAACGCCCCTCTGATATATCCAAAACGTTTCTGTTGAGTCATTCGGCTTTTATGCTAATAAGGCTTGTCAAATGTACATGTAATTTTTAGTTGTGAAAGATGTTAACTTTGTACAAAATCGTCTGTTCCTTCTTTCATTATTTTGATTTTCGATACTTATCAAAGGCATTCCGACACAAAACCTATCTTAAAACACTGCCAAACATATAATGTACCGTCGTGTGAAATTTTAAAAAATCGATCCACCTGTTCTCTAATCCATATAGAACGAACCCACAGAAGAGATAGAGACAAAAATAATATGTTTTTATTATTCGGTATTTATTCAGAATACGGACCATGCTAGTTTTAGGATTTTCAAGTGAAATTTAATCCTTATCTTTTGTTTGTTAAATTGTTTGGGTAGAATACAAAATAAATAAATAAAACCCGTTCCACTCAGATTAAGGAAGGCGTTTTGTATGGTTTTATTTAATGAAATGATAATTTTTTTTTAAATATAAAATCTTTTTTTAAAAACGGTATTTTTTTTCATGTGAAACATTTATAATTTTTTTATTTTTAGCACTTCATATTATTGCTGTATTGCATAATCTTCAATTCATTTTTAATAATAAATTAATAAATGCAATGATTATTTTTAAATGATAATGATGTATCGAATACAGGCCCCCCCCCAAAAAAAAAGTAAAAAATAGTAGATTAAAAAATATTTCTTTTTAAATAACGGCGTCATGAGAATTCTGAAAAAAAAAATTCTTGGATATTTTTCTGTCCTCGACTGATAATTATTTCTACAAGGGATAATAATAATAATAATAATAATAATAATAATAATAATAATAATAATAATAATAATAATAATACATGCATCTCTTAAGGTATTTGCTCCTCATCACACAGACTTAGTGTTTAAATAAACTCCAATTTCCTTCATGAGTTAAATGTTCCGAATTGTTTAGATTATATTTGGCAATTAATTAAGTCTTGTTTTTTTTTGTGTTTTGTTTTTTAATTTGTCGTTTTGTGTCCAATTCATTAAATAATGAAATACATGAAAATATAAAAGTGAGGCTTATTTTTGTAGAACTGGACATTCTTTTATTAATTGGATTAGTCGAACTACGGTTAAAATCATTAAAATAAATAATTAACAGGTTTCGTATCGGCTTCCGCTACGGAAAATAGTTTGTCTTAAAGTTGTATCAAGAAACTGAACTGGGTGTAAGAATGAAAACATATAATCTTATCCTAGCGAACTGAAACGAAAATTTTTCCGCTTTTTTTTTTTTTAAATCAGTGCAATAATTAGTTTTAATTATTTTCTTCTGTATCTGCACTTTTTACGGCGACAAAAAATAAAATAGAATTAAAAATAACAATCCACCGTTGTAGGGAGTTCTGTTAAGAGAAGCCAACAAACAAAAAAAGTAACAAAAGTAAGATAAGTTACTCTTCTACCTACCTTCAATTCGAACTATCGAGGCCTTGTAATGAATACATTTACTCTTAAATCAAATTTTCACGGTACTTAAAAGATACTTTTCTGCATGTTATATCTAATGCAACGCGGCGGCCATAGTTGTAGTTTTCAGGATATTAATCAATGTAACTGTTACGTGTTATGATGTTATAAGTGGTGGCCATTTTTGTAATAAATAAAAGCATTATAATACATTAGGCACCGCCAAAAATTGGCCGCAAAAATCAAGTTGTTGTTTTTTAAAACGAAATTACATTTATTAAAATCCATTATTTCTGAGTAACTTTTTTTCTCAGAAAGATAAAACCCTGAATTTTATCATATAGAAAACAGAATAATGTAAAACTTTTTCTACTATTTTTAATTAAAATTTAAATGTTAAATTTTCCCCAAAAGTTAACAATTGACATTTTTTGTCTTGCACAAAAAACGTACATAAATATTAAAAAAAAAAGTTTTTTGAAATAATTAATTTATTTAATTGTTGTCTAACTAAGATTTAGGGTGATTTTCTATGAGAATATGCAAAAATATTATAATATAAGTACCTGGATTTCAAATAATTCCACTTATTCATATAGGCAACCAGTTACTTCGCGTCGCTCTAGGCAATGTTTACGTTTGTGCTTGATAAAAAGCAAACTATGGAAAACCAAACAGGCCAAAAAAATGTATTTTTCATTGACGAAAATTTCAATGTATTATTAAGCTGAGGCTGGCCAGTACCAGATGGGTGACCATTTGTATGAGTTTGGTTTTTAATGTGTATGTGGGCCAGGCTCCCCAAAATGGGGGGGGGGGCAATTAAAAGCATAATGAAAAAAAATTATTTCAGCGCGTTTGGTCCACAATAGTCGAAAGGCGGCAAACGTTTTCAAACGGGATCGAAAAAAATGAGGCTATTTTTAACACAAAGGGCACAATATTTATCGAATTGTTTTTGTATCGATTCTTCAAAGCATGCCCTGTTTAATAATTGCCATGCATTATTCGGCTCGCTAAAAAAAAATTGTTAATTTATTTATCAAAGATTTTAAAATGGCTTTTTTCGTATAAATATTATTATTTATTTTTATTTTTTTGCATAACTTGAATTATTTTACTTAACATATTCACCGAATTTCACACTTCAAAACTCAAAAGCGGGACAATTAAACACAATTCAGACGTCAAAATAAGGTATGCAAACAATTTTTTTTTAAAATCTATAATCCTGTCCCTTACAACAACACAATATGTCTTGTTCAGTTTCAGGTGATTATTTTAAGCATATTTGGAACCCCCTCAAAACAATGGGGGGGGTGTAAGCAATAATATATATATATATATATATCGTTTATGAAAAATAAGTACTCTGTTATAAAGTTCATTCTTCTCTTAATAATCGCTGATAAGTTCGTATTGATTGGATAATTACCTGATTTTTGGTAGGTTTTTAAAAAAATACCTACCCCCCACCAGTTTTGGCGGTGCCTACATTAGACGAATGAAAGACATTGTGCACTTTTCAACTTGATGGCAACACGTTGTCAAAAAAATGGTTAAGAAAACACTTAGTACATATAATGCTATTTTTTTTTTAGAAAGAAGTTCAGGTTTTATTTAATTTTCAATTCATCAATTATTTATTATTAGTACAGAATAATTCCACATGTTAAACAGGGGTTTCTAAATAATAACCTTATTATTTCAGCACGTTCCGTATTGTGCATGAGTCCGAAAAACTAAAATTGCACCGGTTTTATTTTCACGATAATTTTTTTTTTGTTTTGTTTAATTTAATGTTTTTTCTAATTTAAATCGATTAATCAAATACCGGTTTGATTTTCACAAGTAAATTGGAAAAATAATTAGAAGAGCAAACAGGTAAAAAAATTAAATTAAAAAAAATCAATAAAATTTAATTTAGTATCTATCTGGCTTAAATTTTTTACGTAGTATTAAATACTTTTTTTTTTTAATCGCAAACATTCGGTTTTTACGAGCATTTTTGCAAACAAGATGGCGGCCCACAGTTTTCTTAATGGAAAACAAACCTGCCGCCATTTAAAAGTAATTTAAAATACAAAAAATAAATGAAGTATACAATAACTTTTATTTATTGTATACTTCATTTTGGTCCCTTTTTTGTTTGTTGGATTATGTTAAATGCCTATATCTTATAATAGTAAATTCCTTTCTATAAATTCACGTACGTTTAAAATAGCAGATGTTTAAATGACATAAAAGTCGGCAGCATTTGCAGTGGAAAACTACACATTTACTATTTATGGGATTTGTGTGTGTGTGTTTTATAGGAATGCATTAAAACTAAACTTGCTAAAATGCATCAAATTACAAAAAGTTAAGGAATAAAATAAAAAAACATATCAAGAAACAAACTTACCTGTTAATATAGGAAATCCAATACGAAACAAATTGCTTCCAATTATTTTGTCCCAAACCGATAATTTTGTTTGTTGTAATTTCTTTAGTAAATTGTAAAATTTCGATTTTGTATGTCCAATTCATTAAAAAATTAAACTGAAAATTGAAAAGTAATTAAAAGATACAAACACACAATTTATACATGATATTTTTAAAATATAAAAGAATGAAAAATATTTTAAAGATTAAAAGATTTTAAAAATGATAAACGGTTAGAATGAAACGTTAAATGTTCGTTAATTACGTGTTTTCCGATGATGTGTGCGACTTGGGACGTATTGACAATTCATAAGACGAAAATAATTCAACATTAAAAGACGAATGAAACAAACATATCTTTGCTAAACGTAACGTTTATGTTTTCGGCCAATAAAGACTCCGTCGCATAATTTGCATTTGTATTGGTTGTCGCCGGAAAACGACCGAAATAACTAGAAAAAAAAGTCAATATTTCTATTTCAGGTTTTGAATTGGTTTCTTAATAAAAACCGTTATTTTAATTTACAAATTTAACAAATATTGTTTTTAATTTATATAATAGTAAAATTAATACTAAATAATGTTTTTATAAAAACATATTGTTCCGCATTAAAAACTTATAATGGACTATTTTTATACACATATTTATGCCGTATAACAGAGTATATCCGTGAATAAATTGTTTGCAATACGAGAGCGGCGTAGGTGTGTCAGAAATTTCGTGAAAATAGTGAATAATTCAACCCCATCTTTCCAAGCTTATAACTCCTCGAAAATTTAATTCAAGCACTAATTTTTTTTTCAATAAATAGCAAGGACCAATGTTTCATTAAAAAAAATAACAACGTGTTTTTTTTTGTTAAAAGGTTTTAAACCTCGGACTTTACAGGTAAATTTCTAAAAAACTGTTCTTTTTTGTTTTAAATTTGAATATTATTTATTGACCTTTTCTCTTCAATTTGTGATATATAAGACTTTGGTACATAAATTTATTATTTACTTTTTAATAGACATTTCAAAATGGGAGGCGTGAATTATTCGACCCCATGTCTTTTCAAGCTTATAACTCCTCGAAAAATGTAATTAAAGCCCTATTTTTTTTTTCAATTAAAGGAGCAAAGACCAAGGTTGCATTGCAAAAAAAAAAGAAACAAATAACGTGGTTTAAAAAAAAGGTTTTAAACTTCAAATTTTACAAGTAAAATTCTAAAAAAACACTACGTTGTTTTTGTTTTAAATTTGAATATATTATTTATAGACCTTTTCTCTTGTGAGTAAATTACTTATTTACTTTTTAATAGACACTTGAAAATGGGGGGGGTAAATTTAAAAAAAACGTTTGTCTAAAATATTATATTCGATTTATTGGAAAGAACATAAAATTTCACATTGACCCTGAAAATATCGTAAAAATAGAATAAATAGAAACATTTTGATAGATTTTTAAAGTTTAAATATTGACAAATATTGAGTTCGGAAAATTCATTACTGTTTTAAAAAAATATATATTTCTATTACTTTTAAAACAACTGTAATAGTTTATTTTTGGAAGTATAATCCATAAAGAAAATAAATTATCCACTTTTAACAGAGAACTTACGAGATTTTTATATTTTATTCGCAGTTTCGTGTTAGGGGTGTCAAATACCTACAAAAATTCTGATACACCTAACGGCGCCATTAATTTGTATAAAGAACTAGCAGCATGACCCGACGTTGCCCTAGATTAAATTATGATCAACAAATGTTTCACACTCGCATATATTTATTTTCATCGAAATCGATGAAATTGACTATTTTTCAATCAAAGCGATTGATTGCATGCTCTAATTGGAGAACTATCGCGATGCACCAGGAGGAAGCTTCACATGCCCATCGCAGTGACTTTTACAATAAAGTGTAATCTACATTGCACTGTAGAGAACCTACTTTTGATTTTATCAAATAATTTGCATATATAATGGCTTGCATTTAAGTTTAAAATGCGAAAGTCAAGTATCATGCTTCAGTTGTTGTCTAAACAGAAACATTAATATCGAACGCGCCCCTGTCATATCAAAGAACGACCCAGTCGTTTTCGAATCCAAATAGAACGAACTCACAGAAGAGATAGAAATATTATTTTTTATTCGGTACTTATTCAGAATACGGACCATGCTAGTTTTCGTTAGGATTTTCACATGAAATTCAATCGTTATCTTTTGTTTATTAATTTGTTAGAATACAAAATAAATAAAACTCGTCTCACTCAGATTAAGGAAGGTGTTTTGTAAGGTTTTATTTAATGAAACGTGAAACGATAATTTTTTCAAAAATCCGTTTTTACAAACAGTATTTTTTTTCTTGTTAAACATTTATAATTCATTGGGTTTTTTAACACTTATATATATATATATATATATATATATATATATATATATATATAGCATAATCTTAAATTAAGTTTTTGATGTAAATATTAACACAATGATCATTTTTAAATGATAATGATGTATCGAATACTGTATATTCGTCCCCCACAAAAAAATCAGATAAAAAAAATAGTTTTTTTAAAACATAGGCGTCATGAGAATTCTGAAAATAAAAAGAGTCTGATATTTTTCTGTCTTCGACTAATAATTATTTTTACAGGGAATAATAATAATAATAATTATTATTATTATTATTATTATTATTATAATAATAATAAAATAATAATAATGAGAATAATAATTATAATAATAAAATAATAATAATAATAATAATAATTATAATAATAATAATAATAATAATAATAATAATAATAATAATAATAATAATACACGCATCCCTTAAGGTATTGCTCCTCATTGCACAGTAATGGGACAAACTCCAATTTCCTTCTAATGTAATGTAATGTGTGTAATGTTGTGTTGTTCGTGATCCACTGGAATTGTGTATCACAACTTGGTGTTCCTATGTACAATACCTCATCACTAACAGAGAACAATACATTGAAGTGTAGCATCTGAAGAACGTGCAGCACTATTCGACTCGTTGTCACAAATACAAATGGTTAAAAGAAAACACTTAATGCTATTTTTTTTTAGATAGTTAAGGTTTTATTTAGGTACTTGTACAGTTTATTCAAGACATTAAACAATGAAAATATCGAAAAAGGTTATAATATACGTATTCGTTTAGGACTGAAGATCTCCGAAAAAATATTTCACTTAATTTGATCGAGTAGTTTTTTTTTTATTCTTAAGCGGAAAAAAAAACACGTTTTTTATGGCAGCGCATTGGAATCTTTTAATTTTTTTTTAAAACACCACAGGGAGATAACTCAGTTTAAAGCGCCGACCCCCCTTCCCTGCATCTTTAATACTAGTTTTTCTTAAAAAATCGAACCTTTTAATCGTTATCATAAATTGTTTTTTTGCTGTAAAAAAAAAACAAAAAAAAAACTACTTTCTAAAATGAAGTGATTTTTTTTTTCGGAGAACTTCATTCCATAACGGATACGTACAATTGAACCTTTTTTTTTCCGATATTTTCATTTTTTAATGTTTTGATTAAACTGTACAAGTACCTTTATTTAATGTTCACTGCATCCATTGTTTACTAACTTGTTAGCTGAAAGCACAGAATAACTCCACATATTAAGAATGGGTTTCTAAATAATAAAGTTATTACTTCAGCACGTTCCTATTGTACATGATTACGAAAAACTAAAATTGCACCGGATTTATTTTCACAAAATTTGTTTTTTAATGTTTGTTCTATTTCATATAAATTAATAAAATACCGATTTTATTTTCACAAATGAATTGAAAAAATAATCAGAGAAGCAAACAAATAATTAAGGGGAAAATCAATAAATAAATGCTACCATAATCAATAAAATTTAATTTATAATCTATCTGGCTTAATTTTTTTTTACAAGTAGTATTAATTTTTTTTTTTTAATCTCAAATATTCGTTTTTTACAAGCGATTTTGCAAACAAGATGGCGGTCAAGAGTTTTTTCTGCCGCCATTTTAAATTTAAAATACAACAATAAATAAAGTATACAATTACTTTTAGTTATTGTATATTTAATTTCTGACGCTTTTTTTTTTTCGTTTGTTGGATTCTGTTAAATCCGAATATTTTCTAAAAGTAAATGGCTTTCTATAAATTCACGTACACAATTTTAAAAGAACAGGTTTAAAATAGCAGATGTTTAAATGACATAACAGTCGGCAGCCATTTGCAGTGGAAAACTACACATTTACTATTTATATTTCTTTAATAAAAACCGTCATCTGGCAATGGGATATCTATGTTTTTTCACCCTTTTTATGCATAGTAATGCAATAAAAATAAACTTTTTAAAAATTCATCAATTATGAAATGCTAAGAAATAAAATAAAAATATGGTTTTGTTTTGTTTTTTTCTTTTATATCTGAATGCAATAAAATAAAATTGTTTAAAATACATCAAATTACGAAAAGTTAAGGATAAAATAAAAATATCGAGAAACAAACTTACCTGTCAATCTGGGAAATCCAATACGAAACAAATTGCTTCCAATTATTGTGTTCCAAACTGATAATTTATTTTGTTGGGATTTCTTTAGTAACTTTTTAAAATTTCGATTTTGTATGTCTAATTTGTAAAAACAAAATAAGATTGAAAATTGAAAAGTAATTAAATGATAAAACACAAATTTATACGTGATTTTTATAAAATATAAAAGAATGAAAAATATTAAAAAATTAAAAGATTTTAAAAAATGATAAACTGTTAAAATGAAACGTTAAATGTTCGTTAATTACGTGTTTTCCGATGATGTGTGCGACTTGGGACGTATTGACAATTCATAAGACGAAAATAATTCAACATTAAAAGACGAATGAAACAAACATATATTTGTAAAACGTAACTTTTATGTTTTCAGCTAATAAAGACTCCGTCGCATAATTTGCATTTGTATACAAATGTAAATTATGCGACGGAGTCGGAAAACGACCGAAAACGACCGAAAACGACCGAAATAACTAGAAAAAAAAACCTGTCAATCTAAGAAATCCAATAGGAAACAAATTGCTTCCAAAATATTGTGTTCCAAACTGATAATTTGTTTTGTTGGAATTTCTTTAGTACATTTGTAAAATTATGATTTTGTGTGTCTAATTCATTAAAAAAAATATATGAAGATTAAACAATAATTAAAAACTACAAGCACACAATTTATACGGGATTTTTTTTAGTTAAAGAATAAAAGATTCAAATAAAGGTTATAATAAAACGTTGTCAATTATTAAATGTTCGTTAATTACGTATGATTGAACAAAGATGGTTTTGTTAGGCATAAGTTTTATGCTTACGGCCAATAATGACTCCGCTGCACAATTTGCCTTTGTACTGGTAATCGCCGGAAAAACGACCAAAATACACACACAGAATGGGACAATTTTTTTGTTGGGATTTCTTTTGGACATTTGTAAAATTATGATTTTGTGTGTCTAATTCATTAAAAAAAATATATATGAAGATTGAACAATAATTAAAAACTAAAAACACACAATTTATACGTGATGTTTTTAGTTAAAGAATAAAAGATTAAAAAATAAAAGGTTATAAGAAAACGTTGTCAATTCTTAAATGTTCGTTAATAACGTATGATTGAACAAAGATGGTTTTGTTAGGCATAAGTTTTATGCTTACGGCCAATAATGACTCCGCCGCACAATTTGCCTTTGTACTGGTAATCGCCAGAAAAACGACCAAAATATGACATGGCCAAGAAAGATGGGACAATGTTTATTTATTTAAAGATTCCACTGGGTTTGCATATATATATATATATATATATATATATATATATATATATATATATATATATATATATATATATATATATATATATATCTTCAGTGGTGACAAAAACCGGACTAGAGTGCTCAATGTGTAGCCAGAGCAGTATATGGGAACTTTTTGCTGTGATTCCAGATTAAATTTACATATTGTTTCCGCTAGGAAGATATCCTTTGAAGATGAGGAGAGATCCGACCCGTTTCGTCAGAATTCATAGGTGGACCATATATATATATATATATATATATATATATATATATATATATATATATATATATATATATATATATATAATTTAAAAGAGCTTAGAACAATAGTCTAAAGAGCAGAGTGTATTTTAATGTAATAGTAAAATTACTAGTTAAATTAAAATACAGGGAAAGAAAAAGTGATCGTTGTAATTTAGATATATAATAAGCTCGATAGGTAAATATCCTAGAGCTAATTCAATGTTTAGTAATGTAACTGATAATTTAAAAATCAAATTAGAATTAAATTAAACATCCGTTTCATAAGAAGGAACAACAACAAAATCAATAATTTGTACAATCATTTCGGAAAACAATGTTTTTATTGTGGTAGACATCAAGCTACGGACAATAATTTTTACATATAGTGTTTTTAACAAACAAAGTTTCCTCATCAGCAAAGTATTGGGAAGGGTTTTTAGTATATGTAAAAAGACACCATAAATAAGCCTAGCATTAAAAGTAAGGCAGATGTATCTGGAAATAATTAAAATAAATGTATGGATTTAGTTGATAAGAAAATTAATATGGGTTAAAGATAGAAATAAAATAGAGTAAAATTATAAATCTAAATTTGGTTTAAGTACAATATTATAATAATATATTTCTAATAAAATATTTCTAATAAAACTCATAGACACATACATATATATATATATATATATATATATACGTATATACACGCATACACATATACACATATACATATATACAGAAATACACATACATATACATATAAAAATACACGCATACACACACACACACACACATATATATATATATATATATATATATATATATATATACATACAAATATTTACCTTTTAATTTTTCGCCTTTTTAAATCAGGATCTAAGGTCAAAGCACTCATATGGATGTTTGTTATAGCTTTTCAGCTTATGAAATGATAAATTTTCAAAAGGAACGCTAATGGAATATTTTATATCCGTTAGCATACGTCTGATTTAAAAACGCTCAAATTTAAACTCGAAAGAAAGGGGAAGATAATCTTATTTGTATAATTAAATAATGCAAGGGAGATAATTAGTCATATTTCTTTAATTACAGAATGCAAGGGAGATAATTAGTCTAACTTAATTTATTACGGAATAATAAAACAATATTGTAATCTATTTTTAAATTATTGAATTTAATATCTGATAATTTATTATTTATTGAAATTAAAATATATCATAGGTTAATGTTAAGAATATATTTTAATAATCTATAATAATGATCGATATATCAGATTAATTAATAATTACAATAATATTTAAAAAAAAGATTTATTAATAATCATTTTATATATATATATATATATATATATATATAATGATTATTAATAAATCTTTTTTTTAAATATTATTGTTATTATTAATTAATCTGATATATCGATGATTATATAATTTGCTTGAAGCATTGTTGGTAAAGGAATATATGGAAGTTTTAAAAGCCAAAAACAATGCGAAGAAAGACCGGCATCATGAAAGTAAAGAAAAGAAAAACAAACAAATATAGACGGGTATATTTGAGTAGAGAAATGTCTAAATGTTTATTCGTCCATTATTCCTCACCTCAATGTATAATTATTTTATAACCAAGTTGCTAGTATGTCCGGTGTATATAAAGTTCGTTGGTGGTATCTCTTGAAATTAATCAAAGTTCATACCATCAACGGATTTTACACATTATTTTTATATTATTGTATTATTAGTTTTCTTTTTTTCGTCAGCAGGACTAACATCGACACCTGTAGTCCCACAACAATATTTTTATTGTCATCAAAATCGGTGAAATCGCACAATTTCACAATCAACTCGATTGATTGATTGATTGCTCTAGTTGGCGACCCATTGCGACTACATTACAATCGATTTCATAAAATTGTTTGTTTTAATTTTCAAATATAACGGCTTTAATTACACTTCACGTTATTTTTATTTTTACATATAATAGTTTTAATGAAACTTTAAAATTATTTTTATTTTTATATACAACAGTTTTAATTAAACTTTAAAATTATTTTTATTTTTATATATAATAGCTTGAATTAAACTTTAAAATTATGCTTTTTTTTTATAAATAATGGCTTTAATTACACTTTTAAATTATTTTTATTTTATATATAATAGTTTTAATTAAACTTTAAAATTATTTTTTATAAATAATGGCTTTAATTACACTTGAAAATTATTTTTATTTATACATATATAATGGTTTTAATTAAAATTTAAAATTATTTTTATATATAATGGCTTTAATTACACTTGAAAATTATTTTTATATATAATTATTTTAATTAAACTTTATAATTATTTTTATATATAAACGCTTGAATTAAGCTATAAATGTATTTTTATTTTTATATATAAACGCTTGAATTAAACTTTAAAATCATTTTTAAAGTTATTTTTATATATAATGACTTTAATTAATCTTTAAAATTATTTGTATATATAATAGCTTGAATTAAAATTTTAAATTATTTTTATATATAATGGCTTTAGTAATTGTCTGTATTTTTGAGATGAGGTGTTTTGCCCTCCATCCTTCGTCAGGTGTTTTGTATCGATACAAAACACCTGACGTTCGATACAAAACACCTGACGAAGGCCGGAGGGCAAAACGGCCGAAACGTTGTGACAATAACAACCAAGATGAGGAAGTCAGTCCGACAATCTCAATCATAATGGCTTTAATTAAACTTTAAAATTATTTTTATATATAATAACTTTAATTAAACTTTAAAATTATTTTATATATAATAGCTTTAATTAAAATTTAAAATTATTTTTATATATAATAGCTTTAATTAAAATTTAAAATTATTTTTATATATAATAACTTTAATTAAAATTTAAAATTATTTTTATATATAATAGCTTTAATTAAAATTTAAAATTAATAATTTTAAAATGAAAAAAGTCAAGTATCCTGGTTCAATTATGCTTTAAGCAGAACTATTCATTTCGACTGCGCCGCAGTCATATCTAAAAACGTCTTCGTTATATTACATGGCGGGCCTTTTTGCTTTTGTGGTAATAAAATGTCTCCAATTAATTTGTGATGTTAGACTGTGTAAGGTGTTAACTTTGCTAAAAATATCATGTTCCGTTTTTAATCGGATTTTTTTGATTATCAACTATATATATACCCATATATATACAAACACACATATATATATATATATATATATATATATATATATATATATATATATATATATATATATATGTTGATATATTTGATCGTCTAGTGATGAGAATATACACAGGACATATACCAAAAAATGGATAAAAATTCTCTAAAATTTTAACATTATTTACCAATGAAGAAACAGAACTAATCTGTTTGATCTTGATTTAACGAATCCTTTGAAAATATTCAACTAAAGATTAGTAATACCTTGTAATCACAGCAATGTTTCAGCATTGCTAAGCTGATTGGTACTATCGACATTTTCAGACATACTCTTACGCTCGCAGTCATCATAGTCAGTGGATCATCCTTCCTCCGCTGACTAACGACTGTCGACTCCTCTCTGACTACCAACTATTGACGAATTACAGCAACTTTATTTACAAATGTTTCACCATCGTAAAACCGATTGTTACTATCGATATTTTCCAACATTATCCGATGTTCGCAGCTTTTATGGTCAGTGGATCTTCCTTCGCTGACTAACGACTGTCAACTCCTCTCTGACTACCAACTATTGACGAATTACAGCAACTTTATTTACAAATGTTTCATCATCGTAAAACCGATTGTTACTATCGATATTTGCCAACATTATCCGATGCTCGCAGCTTTTATGGTCAGTGGATCTTCCTTCGCTGACTAACGACTGTCGAATTCTCTGTGACAATCAACGACTAATTTCTACATGTCTCTCAAACTAATTACTCTTTTGCTGTATCACAACTCATCAGTGCGAATAGACAAGCCAGGATTGAAACTCGACCGCCTAGTCGACAGTCGGCGCTTCTAACCCTTACGCTATTCGACTGCTGCTATGACTGCATGTGAATTAACAATGTTTAAACATTGTCCAAACGCCTAAGCTCTATTTATTTCTTAAACTCTATTTATTTACACAAAGAGTGGCATCGCTTAATACGCTAATGACAGTTTTTTTTATCACAACCCAAGATAGGGGGCATTATAGTCATCCACATAAAGTATTGTTTCGCTGTATCACAGCTCATCAGTGCAGCTAGACAAATAACTATCTCGGTGATTCTATGACAGACATGTGAATTAACAACGTTTAAACATTGTCCAAACGCTTAAGCCCCATTTGTTTACAAAAAGATTGTGTCTGTCTTCTGACCGTGTACTGAAGTTCTGTACAAAACTCATCTGTAAATGTTTGGTAAACAGACTTTTAAATTTTTATATGAGGGATTTGAATCTATGGAACACATTCGATTTGGTATTTAGCAAGTAAAAATAATTTCTAAGGAGTTAAAACTGAAAAAAAAAATGATAATTCACATATAATAAATTTATAAAATAAACATAATTGCTAAGGTGTTAAAATTGAAAAAATATTGACAATTCGCATGTATAAGGCAAATTAAATTGTCTTTCAATGCATGCGTAAATATACATTTAATCGTTAAAATCGTTTCATTTTTTTAACTATTATCCATTTCACGATAGTTCAAATGAAACTGGAGCGCTAGATGTTTTGCTTTCTATTCAAGCTGATGGCACCCGAGTCATGTTTTTGTTAACTTTTGTAATCACTACTATATATAGGGTACAATATATTAATCAATAGGGTAATGGCTTTGTAATATTGAATATGAAATCTGCGTGAACTAAAATATCATATTTAAGCGTAGTTTACGACCAGGACACGTTAGGAGGTATTACAATGTATTATAATATAAAAATCGCTATTCAAATTGTCGTTATTAGAATAATGAATATGAAATCTGCATAAATTAAAATATATTTAAACGTATTTTACGACCAGGCAAGTTTGTATGATTAACAAAAACAATTTTTGATTTAACATTTTTATGACTTTTTTTAAACGTTTTTAACTTGGCCTTTTTTTTTCATGAAAAATTTAACTACAGGCATTTATTAAAGTCCAACAACCATATTTAGTGGTGCCATTTTTACATAAATATAGCATTGCCCATCGTGCCTGCCTATCTTATCTTTCGATGGTAGCGAGTCCCAGTGCAAAAGTAAATTTCGTGACAATGTTGTTGTGTTGACCGTTAGCATATAACTAATGCAGAACAAAGAAATCTTACTTTTATTCGTTTTTTTACCTTTAATTATTTTCATCTTTTGAATGGACAATACGTTGCAAACATCATCGGAAAACGTTTATTCACACGTAATTAACGAACTTTTAAGAATTTAAAACATTTCATTATAATCGTTTTTTGTTTTTATATCTTTTAATCTTTTTTTAATCTTTATATTTTATTTTCATTTTAATTTTTCAATATTCGTTCAGTCATTTTTTATCTACGTTTCAATCGTGTTTTTGATTTTAACATTTCTAAAAGCTTTTTCTTAATGATTTGGACACGCAGAATCGAATTTGTATGAATTTACCAAAAGAATCCCAAGAAACCGAACAAAATTGACAGTTTTGAATGGCTTAGAAGTAAAGGTAAGTTTTTAGTTTTCGATATTTGATTCCCTAACAATTAACAATTTAATGCATTTAAAATAAGATTTAAATTTTATTTCCTTTTTATCAGATTTTGCGTTTAAAAAAATGTAATGGTAAAGAAATTTGGTACTAGTTCAGAGAGTGATCCGCGCTATTTTTTAAATTGTATTTCCACGTTTAATTAAAGTTTTATGATATGTTTTTTTTTTACTTCAATAGAATAGGTACATAACACCCCTGATAGTAAGCGTTTGTGAACTACATTCCAATGTTGTACATTCCGACCATTCAACAGTATACACAACCTGCATAGAAGGAAATGGAAATATACCCAGAATTTTTATGGTGCCTTCATACATATATATATATATATATATATATATATATATATATATATATATATATACACACAATTCATTTACGATTATACCTTATGGAGTGTTTAAAAAATAATTTAAAATGTTTAAGCTGAAAAAATAATTGTTCATAAAACGGTGTATAGCAGAGAAGCCAACAAACAAAGATTTTTTTTTTTAATTCAAACAAAGAACCAAAAAATATTACCAAGATAAGTTACCCTTTTATGTATCTGGATAAGCTTTGAATTTCTAACATATTATGAAGTTTTATTCCGTTCGAAAAAAATATAAAGTAAGTGCCGAGTTGCAGAGTTAAAAAGAAAATATGACCGACAAGAAATGCCTTTTTGAAGTGTTATTACTAGCTTAAAACTCTACAAATAAACAAAATACTGAAAGAAATTGATTCAATAAGTGTCACTGTGAAATTAATTGGATAAATTCCTATCAGTATATTGCTTGGTTGTTATGATTTAAGCGATTATCGAGACTTCCCAGTTAAATGATTGCATGTCGGCGATCTTCTCGTCCCAACTTACCAAATCGGCACTACTTGTGTTTCAGATTAAATAGACGCTTTAAAATATGTACAACCACACAAAACTTATTCAGGTAGGTTACAGAATAATTTATCTTGCCTTTGGTAACATTAATTTGTCATATTTGAATTGTTGATCCATTTTTCGTTTGTGTTTTTTTTTCTATTTTTCTTTTTAAAATTTTTTATTACAGCGGAAAAACACTTGTACACACTTTATAAACACAACGGGGAGATAACTCCATGTAAAGCGCCAATACTCCGTCCCCATCTTTAATTCTAGTTTTTCTTACTAAAAATCGAACCTTTTGCTTCGTATCATAACTTTTTTTTTTCGCTGTAAAAAAAAAAAAAAAAAAAAAAAAAAAAAAAAAAATTGATGAAATTAAGTGAAATTCTTTTCCGGAGAACTTCGTTCCATAACGGATACGTACAATATAACCTTTTTTTTCAATATTTTCCTTTTTTAATGTCTTGACTAAACTGTACAAGTGCCCAAATTATTCAAGAATATATTATATGGAATACGGCATTACGCTGAGGTGTAAACAAAAAACAAATAAAGTATAATATGATTTTTTATTCGGAAAAATGCTGTTTATGAAGAGCTAGATTTAATAATAACTTTGGCTTTCTTTTACTATGGCATCCCCGTTGTTCTGAGATACTGGGAACATGGCGGTGTATGTGAAAAATTCTGTCCTCGGCAATGGTTTAAGTCAAACGTCAATGAAACAAAAACGAGATGGGGTTTTTTTCATTGAAATTACAAACTTTATTTGAACTTTTTAACAAACTTTTACAAACATAAAGAAAAAGACTTTATACACCTTTTATAATAAAAAAATTGTAAATTTATTTAACCAAAATGTATGATGAAAAATCGTCCCCGTATTTTGCAAACACTGAAGAAAAACGTTTTTTTTTTTTTTTTTCAGAAAGTAATGGCGACACTGTATGAAAAACAAATAATTCATGAATATATTATATGGAACACGCCATTACTATGAGATATAATAAATAAATAAAATTAAGTATATTATGAATTTTTTAATTCGGAAAAATGCTGTTTATGAAAAGATAGTTTTAAGTCAAACGTTAATGTTAGTTTTATTTAAAAAAGAAAAGAAAAACGAGATGTTTTTTTTCACTTGCCTAACAAACTTTATTTGAACTTTTAAACAAAATTTCACATTCATAAAATATAGACTTTATACACCTTTTATAATATAAAATTTAAAAATTTATTTAACTAAAATATATGATGAAAAATCGTCCCCTGTTTTATCATGTCGCAGTAATGTCCAAAAATTACGAAAAAAACGAAGATGTAGGAAATTAATTTACAAAAGACCAAGGTACTTGTATAGTTTAATCAAGACATTAAATTTCTTTTTAAAAAATATGGCATTTTTTTTTTTTTTTAGTTCACCGACCTCTCGGCATTCACCTTTAATTTGTCGACTTTTATAAATGTTCAGGTACATTGAGAAAGCATTCATATTTTACGCAAACAAGGCCGAAATGACCCCCCCCTCACCCTTCCGGACATTTTTCCGCTTCCCGGCATCGAAACGGACAATATTTTTGTAACTTTCTTAATTACATTAATTTTTTTCACTTTCTTAATTACATTGTTTTTTTTTTTTACTTTTCTTCCTAAACTTCGCGCACGCGCGTAGTCACTTGACGTTTCACTAAGTGGCTGAATACATGGCGGACATTTTAAATGAAAAGAAATATTTTTCATAAAATAAAAAGCTTTCAGCTCATTTAAAAGCAAAATTATTGCAGTCAGTAAGTTTTCACGAGCGGTTATGTTTTTCGTTTTTTTTTGTTGTTTTTTTTTTGGAGGGGGGTATTCCATTATAGAACTTGTATAGGTTAAGAGGTGCTTCTGCGGTTTAATCAACCGTTTTTCCATAAGTCACGCGCCGACATTTATCGAGTAAAATACTATTCAACATTTCATAGAATTTCGGTGTTTACATTTGGGGGAGGAAGTGGAGGGTTGGGGCGGTTGTGCTGTGGCCCACAAAAAGAACGAAAAACATAAGATATGCTTTTGTAAACCGCTCGTGAAAACTTAATTTTTTTTTTAGATTAATTAAAAGGGGTAAATACCATGCAAATCGTAATTTTGCGACGGATTTGATCGTCAGATTTGTGCCCAGCAACATCGAATATCCCTAAAAAAATAAATTAGTGGTCGGTGGTTTGTTGTAACGAAAGGTAATATTTACCTTTTAATTTATTTTAATAAATATTATTCTAAATACTGTTTTTGATTTGTCGTTTTGTCTTTACGTTCTTTCCTTTAAATACAGTTTTTGATTTGTGGTTTTGTTTTTACGTTCTTTCCTTTCGCTCAAGATTTCTTGGAATTTACCCCCTCCTCCTCCAATAAACTTTTTTTGTGTGTGTGGTGGGGAAGAGAAGATTCCAGTTACATGTTTTTTTTTCCGCTATTGGAAAACAAGATGGCCACCATTAAAAATGATAAGGATTGCGTTGGATACTGAATGTCTTCAAATACGGATAACTGCGTTTTTGGGGAAATAATAAATGCGATACTCGTTCTCAGCCTACTCGAAAACTTATTTAGTCGACAAATTAAAGGTGGATGCTGAGGGGTCGGTAAACTAAAAAATTAACAAAAAATATATTGTACGTACTCGTTATGGAAGAAAGTTTTCATGCAAAAAAAAATCACTTAATTTGATCAAGTAGTTTTTTTTTCCAAGGAAAATCAAATTTTAATGAGATCGATCGGGTAGCAACCCCAACCCCCCGCTTAGGAGAAGGAGAGCCAGGGGGAGATAACTCCAATCACCGCTTGAAGATTGTCAAAATTTGACGAGATTATTTTGAAACATGAACAGAAAAAATACTTAGATAAATATTTTAGTTTTTTTTTTTTTTTCACTTATTTTACAGAATTTTTGTGTCCTTTTTTTAAAAAAAATGTTCATTTTGTCATTTGTTAATCAATCTTTTGTTTAAAGGCACCCCATACTTGTGCCCGTAAACAGCCAAATGGTAACGATAGATTTATCTCATTAAAATGTGATTTTCCTCTGTAAAAAAAAACTACTTGATCAAATGTAGAGACATTTTTTTTTCGGGGAACTTCATTCCATAACGGCACGTACAATATTATTTTTTTCAATTTTTTCATTTTTTTTTTAATGTCTTGATTAAATTGTACAAGTACCAAAACAAAATTTCGAAGTGAATAAAGTTCTGCTAAAATTCCTAAGATAAAAAAAAACTTCCTTTGTTACGATTCGAACTCTTCGGTTTCTTTCATTTACCAAATCTCAATTTTCGTTAATTGTATTCGAAACATATTTAATTAATATTTAGTTTTTTACTTCATCGTTTTTCGCAATTTTTGGATATGTTCATTACCGTGACATGACAATAAAGTAGATACAATTGGTTTTACTTGGAATTTTGTATTTCGGCTTTAGATACAATTAGTTTTATTTTAAAGTCTGTATTTTGACTTTAGATATAATAAAATAACCTTATATTTTATTATTCCCCAATACTGTTTATAAAAACACAGATTTTATAGTTTAAAAATTGAAAAGAAAAAAAAAGGTACTTGTACAGTTTAATAAAGATATTAAAAAATGAAAATATCGAAAAAAGTTTCAATTGTACGTATCCGTTATGGAATGAAGTACTCTGAAAAAAAAAAAAACAACTAAATTTCATCAAGTATTTTTTTTTTTTTTACAGCGTAAAAACTATTTATGATACCAAACAAAAGGTTCGATTTTTAGGAAGAAAAGCTAGTATTAAGGATGGGGAGGGAGTTTTGGCGCTTTAAATTGAGTTATCTCCCCGTGGCGTGTTAAAAAAAATCCAAGATCACTACCTTCAACGTGCTATCATAAAAACGTGTTTATCCGCTGTAATATATATATTTTTTTTTTACTTACTCTGTCAGATTAAATGTACTTTTTCTTTTTTCTTTTTTTAGATCTTCTGTCAAAAACACGGATACGTACAATATAACCTTTTTTTTTTTTTCGATATTTTCAGTTTTTAATGTGTTGATTAAACTGTACAAGTGCCAAAAATAAATGTTAAATTTGAAATATTTTTATTTTTAGTCCAAATAAAAAAAATATTTATTTTATTGTGAAACAAAATTTACGGAATTTCACATGAAAACGATGATATCTACATATTCTTCGTATTTTTAAGATGATTATATTCCAAAATTATGAAAATCGATAAGGGAAACAACTCATTGATTAAATAAAATAGAAACTTGATTTGGAAGAAAACGGTCGTAAGACACAGGAGGGCTCAAAAGGGGGATAATTTTGCGTTTTGATTTAAACAACATGGCGGCAATTTTGCACTTGTAAACACGATTAAAGTTGTTTTGTTTAATAATGCAGTAATATTCAAGTAATTTCGACTAAATAATTTGGAAGTTACCTTGTAATTTATTAGAATTGACATAAAAAATCAGTAGAAACGATTTCTTTTTTTTTTAAATCTTAAAACTCCATTTATCGACTACAAAATTTCGTCCTAATAGTGTAGAACCGCGAAATAATTAATTAAAAGTTTGCGTAAGGAAATATAAGTTTAATAAAACAATTTAATAATAAAAGAAACATTGGATTGTTATAAAGTAATTTTTTTTCGGATTTTTTTCAGGTGAACAATTTAAACGAAACATTTTGGCAAATTAAAGCAACATTAAAAGGTCAACAACAAATTAATTATTGAAATGAAACATTTTTCGAATTAAAACAACATTGAAGGGTCAACAACAAATTAATAATTTAAATGAAACATTTTTTTAAATTAAAACAACATTAACAGGTGCACAACAAATTAATAATTTAAATGAAATATTTTTCAAATTAAATCAACATTAAAAGGTCAACAACAAATTAATAATTGAAATGAAACATTTTTTCAAATTAAAACATTAAAAGGTCAACAACAAATTAATAATTTAAATGAAATATTTTTCAAATTAAATCAACATTAAAAGGTCAACAACAAATTAATAATTTAAATGAAATATTTTTTAAATTAAATACACATTAAAAGGTCAACAACAAATTAATAATTTAAATGAAACATTTTTCAAATTAAAACAACATTAAAAGGTCAACAACAAATTAATAATTTAAATGAAACATTTTTCGAATTAAATCAACATTAAAAGGTCAACAACAAATTAATAATTTAAATTAAACATTTTTTAAAATTAAAACAACATTAAAAGGTCAACAACAAATTAATTATTGAAATGAAACATTTTTTCAAATTAAATCAACATTAAAAGGTCAACAACAAATTAATAATTTAAATGAAAAATTTTTCAAATTAAATCAACATTAAAAGGTCAACAACAAATTAATAATTTAAATGAAATATTTTTCAAATTAAATCAACATTAAAAGGTCAACAACAAATTAATAATTTAAATGAAACATTTTTTCAATTTAAATCAACATTAAAAGGTCAACAACAAATTAATAATTTAAATGAAACTTTTTTAAAATTAAATCAACATTAAAAGGTCAACAACAAATTAATAATTTAAATGAAACATTTTCAAATTAAAACAACATTAAAAGGTCAACAACAAATTAATTATTGAAATAAAACATTTTTTCAAATTAAATCAACATTAAAAGGTCAACAACAAATTAATAATTTAAATGAAAAATTTTTCAAATTAAATCAACATTAAAAGGTCAACAACAAATTAATAATTTAAATGAAATATTTTTCAAATTAAATCAACATTAAAAGGTCAACAACAAATGAATAATTTAAATGAAACATTTTTTCAAATTAAATCAACATTAAAAGGTCAACAACAAATTAATAATTTAAATGAAAAATTTTTCAAATTAAATCAACATTAAAAGGTCAACAACAAATTAATAATTTAAATGAAATATTTTTCAAATTAAATCAACATTAAAAGGTCAACAACAAATGAATAATTTAAATGAAACATTTTTTCAAATTAAATCAACATTAAAAGGTCAGCAACAAATTAATAATTTAAATGAAACATTTTTCGAATTAAAGCAATTTTGAAAGGTCAACAACAAATTAATAATTTAAATGAAACATTGTTGAATAAAAGCAACATTGAAAGGTCAACAACAAATTAATAATTTAAATGAAACATTTTTCGAATTAAAGCAACTTTGAAGGGTCAACAACAAATAAATAATTTAAATGAAACATTGTTGAATAAAACAACATTAAAAGGTCAACAACAAATGAATAATTTAAATGAAACATTTTTCAAATTAAATCAACATTGAAAGGTCAACAACAAATTAATAATTTAAATGAAACATTTTTTCGAATTAAAACAACATTGAAAGGTCAACAACAAATTAATAATTTAAATGAAACATTTTTCAAATTAAAGCAACTTTGAAGGGTCAACAACAAATAAATAATTTAAATGAACATTGTTGAATAAAACAACATTAAAAGGTCAACAACAAATTAATAATTTAAATGAAACATTTTTCAAATTAAATCAACATTGAAAGGTCAACAAAAAATTAATAATTTAAATGAAACATTGTTGAATGAAAGCAACATTGAAGGTCAACAACAAATTAAATTAATGAAGAGCAACATTGGATTTTTTTTTCGAAATATTTTTTTTAAATTGGAGATAAATTGTAGTACTGAGGAGCGCAATCAGGCGCCAGATTAGTGAAACGCACAAAAACATGGCTATCCACCGCATACTGCAGAATTGCCTAAAATATTAAAATAATTAATTTTTAAAAATTCAATTTATAACATTATATAATAATTTCTTTAAGCTGCAATATTTTAATTTATAAATTTATTATAATGTTTACTAGAATATATTGTCCTTTTCTTTTCCAATAATAATAACTAGTCTTTTACTTTGCCACGTTTTAGAGTAACCATATTACTTTTCAGGCCCGCATTTGTATATTGTAATATATATATATATATATATATATATATATATATATATATATAATATGTTTAATAACTGTTTAATCTTGTTTTTTTTACAATGATTAATCTAATATATAACTTCTGTAGATGTGTTTTTTTATATTAAATATTTACTAATTTATCAAAATTCCTGGGTTTCTATCTTAATTTTACATAATTTTATATTTTGTATTATTGGTCTTCGCCTAATTTAAAATTTATAATTCAAATTTTATCTTCTTAATGACAAACTCATTTCAATTTCTCTCGCCATATATAAATATATATATATATATATATATATAATATTTATTTATTTTTTTTTATAGATATGTGTTCTTCATAATCATGTTTAAACATTTTCCAATGATAAATATAATATAACAATTATAATTCATGCTTGAACATATCCTAATTAATTATTGTATCAATATAAAAGATATTCATCATAGTCATGATTGTATCAATATAAAAAATATTCATCATAGTTATGATTGTATCAATATAAAAATATTCATCATAGTCATGATTGTATCAATATAAAAAATATTCATCATAGTTATGATTGTATCAATATAAAAAATATTCATCATAGTTATGATTGTATCAATATAAAAATATTCATCATAGTTATGATTGTATCAATATAAAAAATATTCATCATAGTTATGATTGTATCAATATAAAAAATATTCATCATAGTTATGACTGTATCAATATAAAAATATTCATCATAGTTATGATTGTATCAATATAAAAGATATTCATCATATTCATGATTGTATCAATATAAAATATATTCATCGTAGTTCTGATTGTATCAATAAAAGATACTCATCGTAGTTCTGATTGTATCAATAAGAGATACTCATCGTAGTTCTGATTGTATCAATATAAAAGATATTCCTCATGGTTATGATTGTATCAATATAAAAAAAAAACATCATAGTTATGATTGTATCAATATAAAAACATCATAGTTATGATTGTATCAATATAAAAACATCATAGTTATGATTGTATCAATATAAAAAACATCATAGTTATGATTGTATCAATATAAAAAACATCATAGTTATGATTGTATCAATATAAAAAACATCATAGTTATGATTGTATCAATATAAAAAACATCATAGTTATGATTGTATCAATATAAAAAACATCATAGTTATGATTGTATCAATATAAAAAACATCATAGTTATGATTGTATCAATATAAAAAACATCATAGTTATGATTGTATCAATACAAAAAACCTCATAGTTATGATTGTATCAATATAAAAACACCATAGTCATGATTGTATCAATATAAAAAACATCATAGTTATGATTGTATCAATATAAAAAACATCATAGTTATGATTGTATCAATATAAAAAACATCATAGTTATGATTGTATCAATATAAAAACATCATAGTTATGATTGTATCAATATAAAAAACATCATAGTTATGTTTGTATCAATATAAAAAACATCATAGTTATGATTGTATCAATATAAAAGATATTCATCATAGTTATGATTGTATCAATATAAAATATATTCATCATAGTTATGATTGTATCAATATAAAAGATATTCATCATAGTTATGATTGTATCAATATAAAAAAAACATCATAGTTATGATTGTATCAATATAAAAAACATCATAGTTATGATTGTATCTATATAAAAAACATCATAGTTATGATTGTATCAATATAAAAGATATTCATCATAGTTATGATTGTATCAATAAAAAAACATCATAGTTATGATTGTATCAATATAAAAACATAGTTATGATTGTATCAATATAAAAGATATTCATCATAGTTATGATTGTATCAATATAAAAACATCACAATTATGATTGTATCAATATAAAAGATATTCATCATAGTTATGATTGTATCAATATAAAAACATCATAGTTATGATTGTATCAATATAAAAACATCATAGTTATGATTGTATCAATATAAAAACATCATAGTTATGATTGTATCAATATAAAAAAAAACATCATAGTTATGATTGTATCAATATAAAAACATCATAGTTATGATTGTATCAATATAAAAAACATCATAGTTATGATTGTATCAATATATAAAACATCATATTAATGATTGTATCAATATAAAAACATCATAGTTATGATTGTATCAATATAAAAACATCATAGTTATGATTGTATCAATATAAAAAGCATCATAGTTATGATTGTATCAATATAAAAAGCATCATAGTTATGATTGTATCAATATATAAAACATCATAGTTATGATTGTATCAATATATAAAACATCATAGTTATGATTGTATCAATATAAAAACACCATAGTTATGATTGTATCAATATAAAAGATATTCAATATAGAAGCGATATCTTCAAGTGATCCTTATTAAAAAGCATTCGAATTTCGTAACGTGAAAATTAAAAAAAATATATTTTAGATAAATCCCTTAAACAATATTGACAATCTTTTTTCCTTTGCAGATGGTCCTGCTTGAACGCTTGTCTCTTATATGAACGAGCTATTATTTCATCTCATACTGGCTTAAGAGGAAATCATATTATGGAGGAGAAAATTTAAACTGTTTCAAAAATATCTCAATTTCTAATATTCATCAAATCTTCAGAAAAAATCTGAATAATCTGTAATAAACATCTTGTAAAACATCTACACAAAATGCAAAAATATCTCAGATTCTTGCTATTTTTCACAAAATCATAATTACTTAAACATACAAGTATACGTTAAATATAAACCATATTTTTGTTCAGTGTGTGAATATACTTCTACTCAAAAAGACAGTTATGGCGACATATTATGAGTCGTACAAGAGAAAACTTTCTTGTAAAATATGTGGATCTATTTTTACTAAGAAAAAAATTCTAATGCGACATATGATATGCCACGCTGGGAAAACATCATATTCTTGTGAATTGTGTGACTTTGTTT
Source organism: Euprymna scolopes (assembly GCF_053919585.1). Classification (NCBI taxonomy): domain Eukaryota; kingdom Metazoa; phylum Mollusca; class Cephalopoda; order Sepiida; family Sepiolidae; genus Euprymna; species Euprymna scolopes. The sequence goes on along the minus strand of NC_136527.1, from coordinate 209,374,913 downwards.
GTCATGATAAACACAAGTTAGCAAAACATATGAAGAGTCACACTAGTACAAATCCATATTCTTGTGAACAATGTAATTTTTCTTGTTCTCAATTATCAACTTTAGTGACACATATAAATACTCACACTAGTGAAAAGCCATATTCTTGTGAACAATGTAAATATTCCTGTTCTCAAAAACCAGATTTAGTTAAGCATATTCGAATTCACACTGGCGAAAAGCCATATTCTTGTGAACAATGTAAACATTTTTTTTCTCAAAAATCAAATTTAGTTACACATATGAGAACACACACTGGCGAAAAGCCATATTCTTGTGAACAATGTAAACAATATTTTTCCGAAAAATCAAATTTAGTTACACATATAAGAACACACACTGGCGAAAAGCCATATTCTTGTGTACAATGTAAACGTTCTTTTTCTCAGAAATCACATTTAGTTACACATATTAGAACACACACTGGCGAAAAACCATATTCTTGTGAACAATGTAAACATTCTTTTTCCGACAAATCAAATTTAGTTAAACATATGAGAACACACACTGGCGAAAAGCCATATTCTTGTGTACAATGTAAACGTTCTTTTTCTGAAAAATCAAATTTAGTGAGACATATCAAAATACACACTTAGGGATGACTTGAATGCCTAATACTAGTAGATACCAACCTCGGGTATCTTCGGTTTCCCTGTACAGGGGTTTGTCAGATAATCTGACATGAGAATGCTTCAAGTTTGAATCGAAAAACTGGCAGGATGTCGCCCAGAATAAAAAGATCCCCTCAGCATGGCTTTGCACTGGGTCATATGAGGAAAGCAACGGTGCACCTTCTCCTATTGATGTTTCTCCAAGTAACAACACTACGCTGGATACTCACCAGACCAGACCAACTCTCGTCCTGGAATTCGGCAAAACCAAACAAGGACCACAAAAAAAAAGGAACTATAATATTACCAAGTGGTCTGTTGAGGAGAAGAAAATAATTCTTCACTGTTTTGCATACTCAAGGTATGAGAACTGGGGAAGAAAGGAAAATAATATATTCGAGGCTCAAATAAGATCTTCTCTCTTTACCAAAGGAAAAGGTATTAGGGACAACAGCTAAAAATCTACTTTCGATCACCGATTAACAAATACCTCACCAAAAAGGTAAAATATGAAGCTGAGCTAAAGACTTTTGTTGAGGCAGTGGAGGACTTTAGCCAAAGATATACAACTGAGTTTACGCAAACTCAATGGAGGATAAATGGACGCTTATATGGGCGATGGAGTATGCAAAAATTAAGCACTCAAAACTCAAAGAAATATGCCAAGAATGGCAGAAAATATTCAAGTGTCATTGTCATAATAAAAAAGGCATCGCAAGAGAAAAGCTTACATGCCAGAAGTTTAACTTCATGAAGAAGAATGCTTTCTCTACGGAGCAGATTTCCAGTATGATTAGAGATATTCGCTTAATGATTGAAGATGACATCTGCCCAATAAGCAGTGAAATTACACCAGAACCCACTTCACCTCAACTACCCGGCATGGTATCAGACTTAACATTGACAAAGAAGATGCATTATCAAGGGTAACGTTCAATAAACAACAGTAACACTCCTCAAGGCTCATCCCCGAAAATATCTCAACTAAAATATGGGCAAAAGCAACACCGCAATGCCCCACCTGTAAACATGACACTGGATGCAAACCAAATGGAGCTGGAAGAAGAACTAGCTATAAGAATAGAAATGGAACGATGCCTGGCTGTTGGAGATCGACCCAGACTGGTGAAAATAAATTATAATAAATCCTTGAAGATCCTTGTTACGAAAGTGAATGATGCTCTCACAAAAATTGTCCCAACTAATGCGTCATTAACGGAAACAAACAATGCAACTTTTGGGGCAGCATGGTTTATGCAGAGGAAACTTCTGCCCCACCATAAAGAGAAAAAAGAGGGAAAATTTGAGGCCAAAACAAAAGAACCAGTCTGGAAAAGTAGGCTAAAACAGAAAATCTTAAAACTCAGAAAGGAAACATCCCAGATATCTGCCTTTCGGTTATGTGACAGCCCGGGGGAAAATTAAAAAAGATGAATAAACTTAAAACCGACTATTCACTTCATAACGAAGTGCAGCTAAGAGCTAAGGTAGCAGAAAACCAAGCTGAAATAAAAGCTTTAGCTGCACAAATAAAAAATAACCAAAATAAAATGGAGTCCAAGTCATTGAATAGGTTGTTTAACAAGAACCCAAGGATGGTATACAGAAATTTAATTCAAGAAGAAATCAAGGTTAACTCGCCACCGTCACAGGAAGAAGTGGAATCATTCTGGAAGCCACTGTATGAGGACCCCAAACAACACCAAGAGGGGCAGTGGATACATACAATTAAAGAGTCTGTCAAGGGCAAACAAGATATGCCACTACTAAAAATCACGAAAGATTCTATAAGAAAAAAAATCACCCACTTTAGCAACTTTAAAAGCTCAGGAATTGACAAGATTCCAAATTTCTGGCTTAAGAAGCAATTCATGAACATTATGCACAGGCATTTACTCGTATTGTCAGCAGCGAGGAAGATTCACCAGAGTGGTTAACTCTTGGCAAAACGACTCTGATACCGGAGAGCCAAGAGAGTCACTTGCCCAATAAATACAGGCCTATCTGCTGCCTCTCAACCACATACAAGATGCTTACAGGAATGATTGCAGATGCAATCTATCAACACCTGACTGATGGCAAATACCTTGAAAACGAACAAAAGGGATTTACCAGGAATAAACTTGGTACAAAGGACCAATTCTCCTCAACAAAACCATCCTGGAGGACTGCAAACAGCGTCAAAGGAACCTGTCAATATATTGGATAGACTATAAAAAGGCATTCGATAGTGTGCCTCACTCCTGGATACTGCGATGTTTGGAGATATATAATGTCAATGAGAACATAAGTAAATTCCTTAAAAAACAAATGACCATGTGGCAAACATCAATTGCACTACACCACATGGAAGGGACAATACAAACTTCAAATGGATGTCTACATGGAGTTTGGATTTAACAAATGTGCCAAATGCATAACAAAAAAAGACGACACCCGAAAATATTCGGTTCAGATCTCAGTGTCCAGTGAGTTATATTCTAAGGTGATAGTCTGTTACTACTGCTCTTCTGCCTTACTATTGACCCACTCAGCAAACTCCTCAAAAAATGTGATGCTGGGTACAATCTTAGTAAAGAAAGGAAAAAAGAAAAAAGTAAAAGAGTAAATCATCTACTTTTTATGGACGATCTCAAACTCTATGCATAGACAGAAAAAACAGCTTGTCTCTCTGATAGAAAATGTAAAGACTTTCACAGAGGATGTCTGCATGGAGTTTGGATTTGACAAATATGCCAAATGCACAATAAAAAAAGGAAAAAAGACGACATCCGAAAATATTCGGTTCAATGATGGCTTGATTGAAGACCTAGGAGAGGATGCCACATATAAGTACCTCGGTATAGAGGAAAATGTAACTGTGGAGCATGAAAAAATGAGACATAAGGTGGAACAAGAATACACATCACGCCTTAAAAAGATCCTCAAATCTGAATTAAGCCCCAAAAACAAAATAACTGCCATAAATCAACTTGCAATTCCTGTCATCACATATGGGTTTGGTATTATTGACTTGCCTCAATGCAATATCAATAGGTTAGATACAGAGACCAGGAAACTCCTAAGCTTACATAAAATAATATATCGAAACCAATGTATGGACAGGATATACCTATCACGTAAGGAAGGTGGCCTCGGTCTCACTGAAACAAACCATGCATATCGAGCTGTCATAATAAGCATGGGGCAGTATATGAAAAGCTCAACAGATATGTCAATAGAAATAGTGAGGGACCACCATGAACGCCTACCCCAACAAACCTAGGTCACAAAGCTTGCTGAAAATTTTGGGAGTGACATACTGGAAAATACTGCCGAGGTATATGATGAACCAGCAACACAGATTGGCGGGCCTACAAGCAAATGGCCAATGCCGGTTTTGCCAACAAACGTCAGTCACAACTCTTGCTGAAAAATTTGGAGGTGACATACTGGAAAATACTGCCGAGGTATATGATGAACCAGCAACAAAGATTGCAAGAAAAAAGAAAACGAAATACACCGAAATCGAGATAGATACAAAAAACAAAGATGGGAACAACATAAAAGAGCAGTAAGTTTCTGGAAGAGCTTAAACAGGAATATAATGACAAAGATGCTTCAATCCAATTGCTCAAGAGTGGGAGACTTGCATTTGATGAGGAAAGACTCATTATAGCCTGTCAAGATCAGGGCTTACTCGCAAATGGATTTTAAAAAATGGCCGGCCTACAAGCGAATGGCCAATGCCGGTTTTGCCGCTCAGCAATTGAGAGCCCAAGCCACCTAATGTCTGCATGTCCAATCTTATTGGCAGATGGCCTTTACACTGCCCGTCACAACAAAATATGTAAGTACCTCCATTGGAAGATCTGTGGAGAGATGCAACTTGACAGAGCAACGACCATCAGGGAACATGAACCACTACCGATAACATTAAACGGAAAATTGATCGTGTTCTATGACAAAGACATACAGGCAGGCAGATACATAAATGACAAGGCCATCAAACTAGATATTGTAATATGGAACAAGCCCGAAAGAACTGCGCTCATTATAGATGTCACAGTCCCAAATGATTTTGGCCTTAATAGAGCTGAACGGGAAAAGATAACAAAATATCAAGACCTAATATATATATAAATTTAAATCATAACAGAATCAAGTGTTAGCTCCAGGAGGGAGCTCTTTGATATCTTAAAACTTACTGAAGTTAAATAAAAAAGCAAAAGGCCATATTCTTTTGAACAATGTAAACGTTTTTTTTTCTCAAAAATCAAGTTTAGTTAGACATATGAGAACTCACACTGACGATTTGACAAATGTGTTAAATGCACAATAAAAAACGGGAAAAGACAACATCCGAACATCTTCAGATCAATTGCAGCCTAATTGAAGATTTGAAAGAGGATTCCACATACAAATACCTCGCTATAGAGGAAAATATAAATGTGGATCATGAAAAAAATGAGACGTGGGGCAGAACAAGAATATACAGTACATATAAAAAGATCCTCAAATCTGAACTAACCACTAAAAACAAAATTATGGCTATAATCTAGCTTGCAATGCCTGTGATCACATATGGTTTCGGTATTATAGTCTGGCCTCAATATAACATAATCCGACTCAATATAAACACCAGGAAACAACTATCCCTACATAAGGTAGCATATCGAAAACAATGCATGTACCTACCCTGATAAAAGGGGGCTTAGGCCTCACTGAATTCACCCATGCATATGAAGCCACTATAGTAAGCATGGGTGAATATATTAAAAGTTCAACGGGCATGACAATGGAAATAGTGAAAGCCCAACATGATCACCTTTCTAAACAAACCTACAATCACAAAGCTTGCTGGAAACTTTGGAGGAGTCATACCGAAAAACACTGCAAGAATAAAAAGAAAAAAAATACACCAAAATGGAGATCGAGAAAGGAAAAAAAGGACGGAAACAAAATAAGCGACAGGAAAGGAAGGACGGAAGCAAAATAAGCACGCAGGGAAGTTCCTTGAGGAGTTCAACCATGAGTACATAGATAAAGATGCTTCACTCCAATGGCTCAAAAGTAGGAGACATCCATTTGATGAGGAAAGACTCATTGTAGCCAGTCAAGATCAGGGCTTACTCACAAATGGATTAAAAGAAATGGCTGGCCTAGAAACAAATGGCCAATGCCGGTTTTGTCACTCAGCCTTTACACTGCCCATCATAACAAAGTATGTATCTCCACTTGAAGATCCGTGAAGAGATGCAGCTTGACAGATCGCCGAACATCTGGGAACATGAACCACCACCAATAACATCAAACAGAAATGCGACCGTGTTCTATGACAAAGACATACAGGTGGGCAAATACATCAAGGACAAGCCTATCAAACAAGATATTGTAATATGGAACAAGCCTGAAAGAACTGCGCTCATTATCGACGTCACATTCCCAAATGATTTTGGACTCAACAGAGCTGAACGGGAAAATATAAGAAAATATCAGGACATAAAAAATGATCTGAAAAAGGGAATGGTCTCTGAAATAAAGAAATATTACAAGCATTATACCGGTTGTGATAGGGGCAACTGGCTTAATAAAAAAGAATCTTCATAAATACTTAGAAGCAATCCCTGGAAGACCAAGATGTAACGAGATACAATTAGCAGCCATAAAGGGAACAGTGTCTATTCTGAAAGAAGCCCTTGGATATAAATTTAAAACATAACAGAATCAAGTATTAGCCCCTTGATCTCTTAAAACTTACTGAAGTAAACAAAAAAAAAGCGAAACCCTATATTTTTGTGAACAATGTAAACATTCTTTTTCTCAAAAAGCACATTTAGTTACACATATGAAAACACACACTGGAGAGAACTTGAATGCCTACTAGACACTGTCCTCGAGTTTCTAAGGTCTCCCTGTACAGGGTTTTTTCAGAACAACCTGGCATGAGGATACTTTTTCCATAGAAGTAAACCCTGACCAAATATTCCAAATCACATAGTATTCGCTGCCAAAATAAGATCTCACTCTGGCTAACCCACATTAGCTTTCGCGAGGAATGGTGCACCTTCTCCAAGTAATATTACCTCAAGTAATAGCACGAAGCTGGATACTCCACCAGACTAGATAAATTCTTTTCCTGGAATCCAGTAAGACCAAGAGACCAAAATGAAAGCGATAATACAACGTATGAAAATGATTAATTGAGGAGAGGAAAATTATGTTCTCAACTTCTTTACTCAATTTTTGAGAGATAAAGAACTTTAATGGAACATTCGAATATCTATGAATCTCATATAGATTTCAAGTATTAGCCCCAGGTAGTGGGCCCCTTGATTTCTGAGAACTTCGACTGTAGTAAAATCAAACAAAAAAAGCGAAAAATCATATTCTTGTGGATAATCTAGACACTCTTTTCTCGAAAATCACATTTAGTTACATATATGGAAACACACTCTGAGAACTTGAATGTCTACTAGACACTATCCTCGAGACCAACATTAAGACATACTACAACGTATAGAAATGGGTAATTGGGGAGAGGAGGATTATGTTCTCAATTTCTTTACTAACTCAGTGTTTGAGAGATAAAGAACTTAAATGGAACATTCGAATATTTATGTATCTCATATAGAGTTCAAATGTTAGCCCCAGGTTGTGGGACCCTTGATTTCTGAGAACTTCGACTGAAGTAAAACAAAACAAAAAGCGAAAAAGATAACATATCAGGACCTTAAAAATGATCTAAAAACAACATGGTCTCTGAAAAAAATAAACATTATACACGTTGTGACAACATATGAGAACTCACACTGGGATAAGCCAGATATAGTAATATGGAACAAGCCCGAAAGGACTGCACTCATTATCGACGTCACAGTTCCAAACGAATTTGGCCTTAATAGAGCAGAACGGGAAAAGATAACAAAATATCAGGACCTAAAAATGATCTAAAAACCACATGGTCTCTGAAAGAAATAAACATTATACCAGTTGTGACAGGAGCAACTGGCCTAATAAAAAAGAACCTTCAAAAATACTTAGAAGCAATCACTAGAAAACCAAGCTGTAAGGAAATACAGATAGCAGCCATAAAGGGAACAGTGTCTATTCTTAAAAGAGCCCTCGGATATAAATTTAAACTGTAATAGAAGCAAGTGTTAGCCTCAGGAAGGAGCCCCTTGATCTCTTCAAACTAACAAAAGTAAAATTTTTTAAAAAAGCGAAAAGCCATATACTTGTGAACAATTTTAACATTCGTTTTCTTCGAAAATCAAGTTTAATTACATATATGACAACACAGAAGATAAATGTGTCAAGTGTACACTCAGAGCTGGGGAGAAGACCTACACAGAAAATATACAGCTTAATGAAAACATCGAAATCAGGGATCGAGAAGAGCATGAGCCTTACAAGTACCTTGGCATTGAGGACAACGAGAACATACAGCATGCCAAGATGAGGGAGAAGATTAGTAAAGAATATGTACGCCGGGTGAGGAAAATATGCAAAACCCAGCTCACCAATAAAAATAAAATTACTGTCATCAACCAGCTTGCTATGCCAGTAATAACATACAGCTTTGGTATCATTGACTTACCAATAAAGATGTTTTCTGTTTTAAAAAATAGAAAAGATAATTTATTTAGTTGAACTATGTTTTCTTTGTGTGTTTTGTATTAAAGTTATGAAATGGTCAATGGTTTACTTTTGTTTTTTACTTATTATAATTAAAATAATGCTGTGTATAAATGATTGATTTGTTTTTGTAGTTCGTTCATTTTTACATGTAATTGATTCGTAGATTCTTTATATATAGAAAGTCAATTAAATTGAAATATCATTTTTATGGAAGCGAGGACAGCAACGCATGAGATGCAGTTACACGAATCATGATATGAGTTCCATTTTTTTTATTTTTTTCAAAAAACCGCCTAAACGGAAGTGGGTTTATATTTAAAACTCTGTTCGTTAGAGAGTTCGCTAAGGGGAAATAACTGTTCATACTATCACACCCCCTTCTTTAAATAATTCGATAATAAGATGGAAAAAGGAAAATCGGTATAAACCGATGAGCCAAAATCAAAGATAGATAAGAAAAGTCAATCAGTAATTGTTTCATCTCTAAATCTTTTTGGGAGTCTGATGATACGCCCAGATCTGGTGGTTGTATGGTTGTCTGAGTCTGTTACCGCATAGGGTATTTGTTTAACAGGAGACTGTTGCCATTGTGTGTTGTTTGTTTCTATACTGAACGAACAGTCTCTGGCAGGCTCCTGAGAAACCCCAGTGGAGTGTACCTCTTGACGTGATGTGCTTCTAGAGGAGCCTACTTTAAGGTGTTGACGATTTCGACGTAGTTTTTGCAGAAGGGGTTTCTATTATGTACAACCTCGGTTCTCGGCCCATTTGTGTAACAAGTGCAGGGAACCACATGTCTGCTTCTTTATCTAACACACGTACAGTTTGTCAGATGTGCAGTCTGGGCAGATATTTTGCATGTTGATCGTGGCACATCTGATTTTCTTGCTTATGATGCAGCCGTGCCATTATTTTCTCTTTGTTAGCGTTTTGGTTGGTGCATTTGACTGGGATGTTCTCAGCTAGCTTCCTTTAGTATAGGAATTACCCTGCTGAGTGAATCGCATGATATAGAGGAGTCGAACGCAGGCATATTAATACCATGTCCAAGTCAGGACCACTTGAAGCAGTTTTTTTAAATGCAGATTTCCCTGCCTTGACACAGCGCTCTGCGAAGCCATTTTACTGCGGGAACCTGGGTGAAGACGTGTAATGTTCAAAGACCCATTCTTTTGCGAATTGCTTGAAATAATAGAGCTGAAGTGTGGACCATTGTCACTTATCAATCTCTGAAATTCCTTGTTCTCCAAATATCTGCTTTGTATGTTTGACGTCATGACTGGAGAACTCCTTTAGATATCCTACAAATGGGAACTTGGAATAATAGTCCACAATGAGTATAAAGTTGCGACCGTCAATTTGAAATAAGTCAATGGGCATTATCTGCTATGGCCTCACCGGAATCAGGGGTTCAGCACTCTGCGTTTTTGGTGCTGCTGACAAATGGTACATTGTTGTACCATGTTGTCTTTGTTAATCTTGTGCCCCCCAAAAAACACAACTTTTTGCTCGGAGTTTACATTTATCCATCCCCTGGTGTCCGTAATGTATTTTCTGTAATACTTCTTGTTGTTAGGTATTATTATTCGGTTTGATTTTAATAATATGCCTTTTCCGATATGGCCAATAAGGTCTTATATTTTTGTCAACTTCTCTGAGTGTGTCGGGCGATTCTCTAAAAATAATCTCCCTCAATTCCCATAGTGTGGATCCTCATCTGTTGCTTGATTTAACTGGTCCAGTTTTCGGGTTGAAAATTGAAAAATCTACCCTCATGTCCAAGTCAATAGCTTCTTTAGCTTTTTTGTTTGGTAACCTTGAGAATCCATCCACCAGTGCCATGTCTTTCCCAGGGCGATATACGATTTTCATGTAATATCCCTGCAAACAGAACAGCATGCATTGAGGGTTGATCTGCAACCAATTTTTTTAAGTTGATCATTTCCAGAGGCTTATAATCAATTTTCACCTAGAACGCACTTCCGTAGATAGAAGTCCGGAATCGTTCACAGCCAAAAACAACTGCAGGAAGCTCTCGCTTGCTCAGTTCCTGTTTAATATTTGGATGCAAATGCTATGGGCTTACGTTCTTGAAGAAGAGCGGCAGCAAGCCCTCTACTCGATGCATCGACCCGGATAGATAACCGTTTGCTTTGAAGGGTCAAAGTATGACAAAAGCATATCTGTGCAAATGAGATCCTTGACTTGCTGGTGATTTTCTGTTCACTTCTGTTCTGTGAGATCTGACAGGTGTGGAATGAAAGGTGCCATATATGTGATGATTCCCAGCACCCTCTGCAGGTCAGTGGTGTTCAATGGACTAAATAACATTTTTATTTATGTTACCTTGGTGGGATCAGGGTGCATACCATTCTGGTCGTAGATTGCACTAAAAATGAATTTGTTTCTCATTGATGGCACACTTTCTACGGTTGAAACAAAGTCCTTCCTTCTGTTCAATTCTTATTAAGGTTTGTGTCATGGTCTGTTTGGGTTTCTCCAAAGACAATGAAATCATCGATCATCCCTAGAGTTCCAGGACACTTTTCCAGGATCATGTCCATCTTTTGACTAAACATATCCTGACACATCACCAAACCAAAAGGCATCCGTTGGAAACAAAATCTTCCAAAAGGGTGTTGAAGGTAGTCAACAGTTGGGAGGCTGCATTATTTGTTTTCTTTCCATGTTGTGCGTGTCGGCACATACCTCGCTGCGTTTTCATTTTTGTTCTTGCTGACGTTTTCCCAATGATTTTTTCGTCCACAGGCTGAACATATGGTACTCCATCCCGGACATTTTCCGCTCGGTTGGGAGCATCCGCATCGTTTACAATGCTGGCATCGCACTGCATACATATCTTGCCTTTTCCGTTTGTCTAGTTCAGCGAGCTGTCTCATATGGTCTATGGAAGCTTCATGTGTCCTACCACAGTTTATAGCTTCCTGCAGTGTTAGATCTTCACTTTTCCTTAGAAGTTGTTGTTGAAGTTCTGGCTGCTTTGTTTTTGATGAGTCGTTCCTTTGTTTCCTGGCTATCCCAGAATTTGCATTTTAATGACTGCAATTTACATCGAGCTAGAAAGTCATCGAAACTCTGACGTCCATTGTTTATACAGACGGAGATACAAACGCGCAATGTGAAAATTTAATTGTGGCTTCAGTTTTTCTTTGAATTTTTGCCAAATTATTTCTAGATTTCTGTCCACCTCGTTTTCGAATGACCAAGTGTTGTATATTTAAATGCCTTCCTTTCCCGACAGTAATAAAATGTGGTCAACCTGTTTTTCCAACGGCATATTTTGGACCGAAAAATAAAGGTTACAACGCTGCTAAAATAATCTAAATGTTTCAGTTAGGTCCGCGGATGTCCACCACATAAACGGCTCGTTTGTAGTCACTGATTTACTGTTTTTATCCCGACGATACTAAATACATTTTTTTGCGGCTCATATATATATATATATATATATATATATATATATATATATATATATATATATATAAATTTACTTTTTTTTGTTTTATCACCTCAAAAGAATTTTACATTTGAAAGACGAAAATAAAGTTTACTCCCAGTTCGTAGCATAGTGTTGTCCGTTTTTTTCTTTTCTTTTCACCATGTGGTTCTTTCGCGTGCCATTTCATTTTATTTGTTTCGTTTTTTTTTTCTTTTATATATATATATTTTTTTTCTTTTATATATATATATATATATATATATATATATATATATTAATTTACTTTTTGTTGTTATCATCTCAAAAGACGTTTACATTTGAAAGACGAAAATAAAGTTTACTCACAGTTCGTTTTTCTTTACTTTTCACCATGTGGTTATCTCGCGTGCCATTTCATTTTATTTGTTTCGTTTTTTTTTCTTTTTTAGGTTGCTTGTATCTTTGTAACATATTCATCTGTTCAGTAGGATATCGCAAATATAACAATCGTTGCCACCATGAAATAAGATCATTTTTATGGAAGGAAAACAACGCATGAGATCCAGTTAAAGGAGTCATATGATTTCCATTTTTTATTCTTCTGTAAAACCTGCCTAAACAGAAGTGGTTCTATATTTAAAACTCTGTTCCATAGAGAGTTCGCTAAGGGGAGGTAACTGTTCATACTATCACAGACTCATAAGAATTGTTATTATTAGTTTATATAAACACTTGATTCACATAAAAATTACAAAACGTTTGAAATATTTAATATTGCAAATGTACACATATCGATTAAACCCACCAGAATCTTTAATATATGATATTTGCGACAGAACTATTAAATCAGAAAATCTTCCAATGCTTTTACAATGAATAAATTTATGACAAGAATATGTAATTTTCAAAATATGTGCAATATATCTATTTATGGTTTAACTACGTAAAGAAAAGTCACATATTTTAATGGCTGTAAAAATAATTGTTTTAAACGTTAATATCGAGATTATCAGTATTGAAGTATTTTTATTGTTACGTTACTGATTGTTAGATAATGGATCAAGAGAGAGAGAGAGAGAGAGGGGGGTAAATTATATTGTAGACCCGTTGACCGGAAGTCAAGATCAGCTGATCGGATTGTGTGAGTCACGTGATCAGGTTAGCTGAATTGGTGAGATTTTGTTTGGGCTTAGAAGAGGACAAACAGTTTCACCGTTGTCTCCACCCGTTCACTGGGGGGGGGTGCTGACGTGTGTAGAAACGAGACAAAGAGAACCACACAAGCCAGATTCACTTTCCATCATCTGGAAAGTGAAATAAAAACTATCAAACCAATTCATCGTGTTGGAGTGGATGAATATTCGTCTAAAACAAGTACCAGTGTCCCTTCCAAGACGAGAGATGTTCCAGATGGACCAACATCCAGGACGCGGAAGGTATGTCTGAAAAATACATGTATCACACACACAACGGCATATGAACATATCATTTAATAGACTGGACCACTAGACGACCACACACAACATTAAGGCTGATTAGACGATCACACACGATGCTCTTTATGATACAACAAATATATAATATACGTCATCTCTTCTAATGCCTTATAGAGATAACAACACAACACTGATGTCAATATTAAATGACGTTCATACGGTTTATTTATTCAAAGTTCATGAAAAAATAAAGAAGTAAAGACAGGTAAATATTAATAAATTGCTGAAAACTTGTTTCTAACAAGGTTGTGTCCTGCAGATAAAATAATAACTAAAATATAAACAAGGTTGTGTCCTGCAGATAAAATAATAACTAAAAATATAAACAAGACAAACGGCTTCATTAACAAATATTTATTAGTTGAATACAAAAACACACTACATATAATATAGTTTATCTAAAATAGTTTTGATACACTTGCCAAGATTCTTCATGATTTCAAATATTTTTTCATTAGTTGATAAGGCAAAAATACACTACATATAATATAGTCTATCTAAAATAGTTTCGATACAGTCGCAATGATTCTGCATAATTTCAAATATTTTTTCATAAGGACAATTACCCTACCACAACAAGTATATTTCTCCACAAGTGATATTTCCAATGTGAGAATTGCATTAAGGCACTGTATATAGTTTAAGTGATATATCCAATGCGAGAATTTGATTAAGGCGATTTATATATTTTAAGTGATATTTCCGATGTCAGAATTTCATTAAGGCGCTTTATATATTTTAAGTGATATTTGATTGGTTATCTATACAGGAATTTGTGAATCAAGAATCGCTCCAACAATATATTTAACATTAGGTTATATTCTAGGACGATGGGTTTCTTCGGTCTTGGGAAGGAGATTTGTGATGCCGGTAGTTAACCATTCTAGTGTCTCCTCTTCTTTCTTTTTGAAGTTAGTAGATAATGTGAATATAGCGATATTATTTGCTTTAAGCAGATATTTGTTAATTTATCAATGCCAGGGGATGTGAAATTGCAGAAATTATATTTTTTCCAAAGTAAAAATAATTTATGACAATTTTTCTGGTTGATTTCTTTCACATTTTCAATCGACTGTGTTTCTTTTATGTTGTTTTGGGTCTCCATAGAGTGTATGTCTCCAGAATCATTCTTCGTCTTCTTTGTTTGGTTGTGTTTGAACTCTGGTAAATTGTGATTCTTGTTAGATTTCGGTACACTAATCAGGGGTTTTGATCAAACTGACCATTGATTTGTTTAGCTTTAATTTTATTGTCTTAACCCCTGGTCTGTTCAGCTAATCCATTAATTAAAGTTTCATATCCTGCTTTCTTTTCTAAAAGCTGATGATCTTCAATGTTATACTTTCTCTTCATTCTATTCATTGCTTTTTAGGAAATGTGGAGATCTCGTTTGGTTCACAGTATAGGAAATTATTTGGGATTCTTTTCTGAAAATATCTATTTTTCTTTGAAGCTTGATATTTCACTTGGGTGTTACAATTTTGACTCTCTTCCTCCTCATTTCCTCCTTTGGTCTTTGAATCTGTATTCTGGGGCTCGCTTACTTTGCATATAATCTGCAGCACCGAAATTAGCATCTTTTATGTCAATTTAGGTTGAATGTAGCAATGTTATTATTTTAGCCAGTCACAGCTTGACTTTTTCCAGTAACTTTGAATGTCTTCCCAGTTTTGATCTTGATTAATTTGAGTCACTCTTCAATCTCCATTGTTTTGGTCAGTTCGATTTTATTTGCAAGCTTTTCTATTTCTTGTTCAGTTGATTGGTTAATAATTAGCTTTTGATTCAAAGATCATGGAGGTGATGGTCCTCTATTAAGTCTTGGTTGGGTTCGTCTTCTATTAAGTAGACTAGGTTTGGTGTCATCCGTGGCATCTTCTGTGTCAGCTGTGCTATCTTAACTCTCATCAGAGTTTGATGATGAAGAGTCAGGTGGTTCAGTAAATATCTGGATGTTTGGAATTACATCTGTTGTAGGTCCCATTATGGATATTTCATGGGTAGCCACCATTTGGCTCTTGGCTACTACGCTGATGCATTAGCCAGATTGCTGCTGGTTGTAATATACCCTCTTTAAGTATCGGGAGAAGTTGTACAATAGCTTTCCTCACACGTGGTGCGTAAACGTGTTTTGGGGGCCTTTTTATACTGCGCGATGTCCTGGCAGTATTTTTCCTTATTTGGATTCATATTCATGATTTTCATGGAAGTTTTGTTCGGGTTCATATCTTGTGATATGTCCTCATACTGATAGCTCAGACCGAGAACACCAAGAAGCTAACCAGAAGGTACTCCTGTGAGTACTCATATGGTTAATTTAATTACATTTTATAGCCATATTGAGGATATCTTATTTGGCAGAATTTAATAGTTCAGTAAGTTTTAAGAAATCAAGGGGCTAACTCCTGGAACCAACACTTGATTCTGTTATGATTTAAATTTATATCCGAGGGCTCTTTTGTGTGAGTTCTTATTTGGTTAATGAAACAAGATTTTATAGACTACAATAGCGATACAATTATTCGGTTAATTAAACTACAATAGCGATACAATATGGCTTCTTTCTTGAGGGTGATTACTCATATGAATAACTAAATACGACTTTGCAGAAAAAGAATATCCCCACGCACATCTCTTGCACTTGGATCACAGGATATATTCGCCAGATAGTTTTTGAAATTCTTTTTCTATTAGTCCACTTGCTGCTATAATGACGGGTAAGATGGATATCTTTTTAAGATTCCACTTTCTTTGCATGTCGTATATAAGTCCTTGGTATTTTGTTTTTTCTCCCTCTAAATTCAGATCCATTAGGGACGTTTACTTAAACTAGGGTTGCCACTTTCCTCTCTTGTCCCATATCACTATGTCAGACTTAATATCCCCATTTCTAGATATGTAGCTGTAGGTGTTTCATAGTCATAGCAGATGGTGTATAACTTATTTCCAACTGTTCTTTCTGGTAAACATATTACCAAGACTTACTACAACATTATATATTCAAGTTTTTACAGATTTTCCAGTGGACATATTAACAGGACGTTACAACTGTGTGGCAGCGTGAGTTCTCATATGACTCATTAAAATAGATTGTTGACGAAAAGAATATCCACAGACTCCACACGAATAAGGCTTTTCTCCAGTGTGCGTTCTAATATGTGTAGCTAAATTCGATTTTTCAGAAAAAGATTGTCCACACATTTTACAAGAATGTGGTTTTTCCCCGGTGTGAGTTCTCATATGTCTTATTAATTTTGATTTTTCAGAAGAAGAATATTCACACAATTCACAAGAATGTGGCTTTTCCCCAGTGTGAATTCTCATATGTCTCACTAACATGGATTTTCCAGAGCAGGAATATTCACACACTTCACAGGAATGTGGCTTTTCCCCAGTGTGAGTTCTCATATGTGTCACTAACTTTGATTTTTTAGAACAAGAATATCCACACACGTCACAAGAATGTGGCTTTTCCTCAGTGTGAGTTCTCATATGCATTTTTAATGAAGATTTTACAGAAAAAGAAGATCCACATACTTCACAAGAATGTGGCTTTTCCCCAGTGTGAGTTCTCATATGTATGATTAAATTCCATTTGATAGAAGAAGAATATCCACACACTTCACAAAAGTGTGGCTTTCCCCACGCGTGACTTCTCATATGTCTCACTAAACTCGATTTTGTAGAAGAAGAATAGCCACATACTTTACAACAATGTGGCTTTCCATCAGGGTGAGTTTTCATATGCCTCACTAAATTCGATTTTCTTGAAAAAGAATAGCCACACACTTCACAAAAATGTGGCTTTCCCTCAGCGTGAGTTTTCATATGTTTCATTAAATTCGATTGTTTAGAACAAAAATATCCACACACTTTACAAGAATGTAGCTTTTCTTTACTCTGTGCATACATATTTAAATAGAATTGATCCTGGAAAAAGATTATCACTACTTAGTTATAAGCAATACTGAATTCTTTTCTCACTTATTCTATTTATATTAAGTTGTTGATGCGAGTTCGATTTTATTTTAAAGAAACCTTAATTTGTATCATTTATCGTTTAAGTGATGAGAGATATTTCATGATGTAAAAGTTAAAATATTGACTTTTCTTAACTTTTTGTGCATACATTTTTGTTGTCTTCCGTGTAAGGCAACAATTGTCTATAGAATAATGTTTCAGGAAAATGATGGTCATTAAATTCTTTAAAAACGTTCAGGCAGGAACATCTGTAAAAAATAAAATAATAAAATAACATTATATATTTTAATATCATTGTTTATTTTAATTGTGCCAACAAAACAAGAAACATTACATTATAAAACATTTCAAAATCACAGAAATAAACACTTAATTCACATTCATATTGTTTAGATGTAAAATACTATTCATTGTATATAGAATAATAATAATAATTATTATGAACATCTGCAAATAAAAATAAGTGAAATTTAATATTTTAATATCATTGTTTATTTTAATCGTGCCAACAAAACAAGAAACATAACTTTATAAAACATTTAAAAATCACAGAAATAAACACTTAATTAACATTCATATTGTTTCAATGTTTGATATTATTCATAGTATTTTGTAATAGATAAAGGAATTATGCAATTAATAAAGTAAAATAAGCAATAATATAGGCTCATTCCATGTCAAATTGACACATTCGGAGGTGGGAGGCACAAACCATGTCCGACACGGATTTTTTTCAAATTTGCTACACTTATAGATCTCCATGACAGGAATTGAATGGCACCTTTTACACATCTCAAGGTCAAGGATTTCTGCAATGTGACCTTGAAAATTACTAATTATTTGGATACTGCTGGAGTGCCTCCTTTTTTTTTGGGGGGGGGGGTCCCGACATTAAAAACGACATTGTGTCTAGTTTGCTTTCATGGGTAAACAAATAAATAAAATTACAGAAAGCAGGGAAATTAACTGGCTTCTGGCCAGGTTAAAAAAACACTGTTCATTCCTGTGCATCCGTGGCAACACCTAAGCTCCTTGACTTAATTACCAACTCATTGAATAATTCACAGTTCTCTTTGGCGAGGAAAACTGATTACCCTACCTTTTAGAGTTTGATCCCATCTCTTTTCCTATTTTTTAAATTTTTTATTAACTATCCTCTTTATTTACGTTATTTTCCTCCACATTTTTTTGCTCAACACACATCTCCAAATATACTGGCAGAAACGGCTACCCCCCTAGTTTTATAATAAAAAGAAAAGGTGAAGAGAAATATAAAGTATTAAAATAATATAGTAAGAATATTTAGGAACAATAATCATACGACTGCCATAGTTGCTACAAACAAAAATAATTTTATAATAATAAGAAAAGGTGAATAGAAATATTAAGTATCTGAAGTTAATAAACTAATATAGAATCCAATTACTTTAATGGATAATAATGCTTTTTTTTATTTTAATAACAGTCGCTTTATTTTTAATTGTAATTCATATGTGTGGATTTATATACTTGTTTACTTATTGTTCTCGATAACTGTATTAAACTGGTCATTTTCATAACTTTACACATATGTTAATTCTAGTAATAGCGATCTTATACAATAGGATTAGTTTCTTATTTTTTATTTTTATTTTTAGAATTCAACTGATTTTTTTCATTCAACAATTTCATCCAATGCTTTTGAATTCATTATCATTCCCATATTTTATTATTGAAATAATACAAGCAGTTTCAATAGTCGATTATCACCATATAACTTTTTTAATTAACTGCCTATAATACATATTTATATCCCTAAAAGCTCTCAAATGCCGAGAAATTTGTATCCTTTCTATCATTACAGAATTTTCTTAGCAGTTTATTTTCATTCTAAGTAATTTTTTTTATTATTGGAATTAAAAAATATATTACTAATATTCAACGAATTATTACATCCAACTTTTTATACATATTTTTATATTTTTCTGGTTTTGTTTTTTTAATCCATTTTTCTTTTCCCAATAGTACAATTACGTATTTTTATTCTTATATTTTTAGTTTCTTTATTACTTTTATCCTTTTTTTCTTCCTCAAAGTATAAGTTCATATTGATATTTTAAAATTTTTATAGTATCTTTATTACTTTTATCTTTATTTCTTTCTCTTCCTAAAAGTCTAATTGCATATTGTTATTTTTAAATTTGTATAGTTTCTTTATTATTTTATCTTTATTTTTTTTCTCTTCCTAAAAGTATAAGTTCATATTGTTATTTTAAAATTTTTATAGTTTCTCTATTATTTTTATCCTTAGTTTTTTCTCTTCCTAAAAGTCTAATTGCATATTGTTATTTTAAAATTTTTATAGTTTATTTATTATTTTTATCTTTATTTTTTTTCTCTTCCTAAAAGTATAATTGCATATTGTTATTTTTACATTTTTATAGTTTCTTTATTATTTTTAACTTTATTTTTTTCTCTTCATGAAAGTCTAATTGCATATTGTTATTTTAAATGTTTTAGTTTCTCTATTATTTTCATTCTTAATTCTTTATTTCTCTTCCCAATAGTAAAATTACATAAAATCTAGTAATGTTGAAAGCCCAGTATAAATTGAAATATTGTGTCTAGAATGGGCCTGCACCACTCTGAACTGTCTTTATTTTCTGTGCATACTAATATGTCTTCAATATGTCATCTATAACAAGTGGACTGGTTTTACTGGATTTCGGATCTGTGTCTTTTTAACCTTTCTAATTCGCTTTAAAAGTACCTTTCCTTTTTGAACCAGAAAAAACTGTACATTTTCTTTGTCGATAAACTAATAAAATGTCTCTGATGATTTGTTCGGTTCATGCCAGTCAATTAAAAATATGTTCGACACAGTAAATGTAAGAATATGAATTAAGTGTATATTCCTGTTGTTTTAAAATGTGTAAAATTACGTATGCTTTGAAAGTTTAAATCTATTTTCATTAAACATTAATAAACTGTTGCACATTTTATAGCCTTATTGAATATATACATTATAAACGTGTATCAGTTTTAAGGAAAACGCGCATATATATATATATATATATATATATATATATATATATATATATATATATATACGTTTTGTGGCATGTGTGTGAAAATTTTAATGCAACATTTACTACTGTTATAACGATAGGATTTTCTCTCTATACATTTATTTTTTTTAATTAATTTTCGATTTTCCTAATATATTTCTCAAATTGCTAGCATATTATTAAAATTTATAAATTGTTTATTTCTAATTCATCTGAATGTAGAAATTATAAGCGAGTTAATGTTTGATCTTTATCGGTTAAAACAAAATTGTAATTTACTAAATATGAAATATACTATTACCATATATATTGTGTATTGTTGCCAAATATTTGCATATATATATATATATATATATATATATATATATATATATATATATATATATATATATATATATATATATATACGTTCTGTGGCATGTGTGTGTTAAAATCTTTATGCAATATTTACTATTGCTATAACGTGTAAAAAATTCTCTCTATACATTTATTTTTTATTAAGTTTTTATTTTTCTCATATATTTTTCAAATTTCAAGTACTTTATTCAAATTTATAAATTGTTTATTCCTAATTCATCTGAACGTAGAAATTATAAGCGAGTTAATGTTTGATCTTTATCGGTTAAAACAAAATTGTAATTTACTAAATATGAAATATACTATGACAATATATACTGTGTATTGTTGCCAAATATGGCTTCATGCAACTATGACAAACTTCAAAGAGTCTTACATATAAGCTCTTTACAATGTTAAAAATTAAGTTATTTAATGGAATCTTTGCTGTATTCGTACCCATTGCTGATCAATCAGTTTTCTTTTTTAATGAAATCTTTGTATTCAGTAATCTGTTTTATAATTTAAAAATTATTTTCAACCCAGTAAATTTTTGTTTAATCAGTAATCTGTTTTATAATTTAAAAATTATTTTCAACCCAGTAAATATTTGTTTAATCAGTAATCTGTTTTATAATTTAAAAATTATTTTCAATCTAGTAAATATTTGTTTAATCAGTAATCTGTTTTATGATGTAAAATTATTTTCAACCCAGTAAATATTTGTTTAATCAGTAATCTGTTTTATAATTTAAAAATTATTTTCAACCCAGTAAATATTTGTTTAATCAGTAATCTGTTTTATAATTTAAAATCATTTTCAACCCAGTAAATATTTGTTTAATCAGTAATCTGTTTTATAATTTAAAAATCATTTTCAACCCAGTAAATATTTGTTTAATCAGTAATCTGTTTTATAATTTAAAAATTATTTTCAACCCAGTAAATATTTGTTTAATCAGTAATCTGTTTTATAATTTAAAAATTATTTTCAAGCCAGTAAATATTTGTTTAATCAGTAATCTGTTTTATGATTTAAAAATTATTTTCAACCCAGTAAATATTTGTTTAATCAGTAAACTGTTTTATGATTTAAAAATTATTTTCAACCCAGTAAATATTTATTTAATCAGTAATCTGTTTTATTATTTAAAAATTATTTTCAAGCCAGTAAATATTTGTTTAATCAGTAATCTGTTTTATTATTTAAAAATTATTTTCAAGCCAGTAAATATTTGTTTAATCAGTAATCTGTTTTATTATTTAAAAATTATTTTCAACCCAGTAAATATTTGTTTAATCAGTAATCTGTTTTATTATTTGAAATAGTAATAATAGGTCTGCAGAGAATATTTAGTGCAGATTTGCTACATTTGAATCCAAGATGTCTGCCTCTTCATGCTGAAAATTTACATGGATTTGTCAAACTTTGATATTTTTCACATTTCTGCTATAACGTTGATGATATTCTGTGAACTACTTAAGAATTAATTGGGTTTTGTCTTTTTTCTGTTGGTGTTAATATTTTTTAGATGGCTGAGATTATCTTTGTCACCCCAGTCTGTGAAGGCTAAACCAGGGTGACTAAGACCACCAAAAAACCTTATAATTTTAGCTCAATTTATTCATTTGTACGTCTACGTTTATTATTTCCATTATATTATAAACCTAATGATGTCATTTAGAGGTGTTCATTTTTGGAATCTAATAAACCGGATATTGTTTTCTTTTATATCCTCAGCATTGTAATTCCAATTCAAACCAGAAGAACTGAAGAACCTACCGAACGACCTTTATCCACTATGTCGAGAGATTATAAGCCAAAACCTGGTGCAAGGGCTTACAACAAAGCTTCTGACTCCAAAAACCTCATCAATGCTGCAGCAGCTGTCAAGGGAGGAAAGTCTCAGCGTGAATCCTGCAGGGACTGTAGTATGAGTCGTGCAAAGCTGCAATACTACCTTCAGGTGACTGAGGGTGAAAGACCATTGTGGTCATCAGGTGGACAGACCATCATTTCATCAGTAACAAAGAACGCCATTGTTGAGCATCTGCTGGCTGTGTCAGAGTGGGGATTCCCATTTGATATCATCGATTTACGGATGACTGTGAAAAGAGTTCTTGACAGAGACTGGGTGACTGTGAATATGTTCAAGGACAATGTCCCTGGTGAGAACTGGGTGAAGTCGTTTATGAAGTGGCACAAAAATCATGTACAGAACCGCATGTGTCAAAACATTTCAAAGATATCAGTATTGGCTCGATCAAAGAATACTTTGCAGAGTTGGCAATAACACTAGAAGGAGTCCTTCCAGAGACTATCATCAATTACAACAAGACAAACTTAAGTGATGATCCTGGCTGCAGGCATATGATTTTTAAACGTGGTGAAAAATACCCTGAATGTATCATCCACCAGCCTCATGATAGCTGGCAGTGCTGCAGGGGATTTGCTGCCTCTATATGTCGTCTATAAAAGAGAAAACTTGTTGGATACATGACATCAAGGTGGTCCTCCTAAGACAAGGTACAACCGGTCAAAGTCAGGCTGGTTCGACCACTCATGTTTTATGACTGGTTTCATGGTGTTGCTCTGCCTTGCCAGGAAAGATTTTACATGAATGTACTGACAATAACATAGCCTTCGTCTGCCTACCCCCAAACGTCACACATATGTGTCAACCCCTTTCTGTAGCATTCTTTGGTCTGATGAAAAGGAAGTGGAGGTCTATCCTCACTGCGTGGAAACAATCAGGAAGCAAACATGCAGTCACTGTTCCTAAAGACACGTTTCCAAAACTCCTCCATAAATTAATGGTTGAACTCCCTTATCAAAGGGAAAACCTAATGGCAGGCTTTCGCAAATGCGGCTTTCACCCCATAGATCCACAGTCAGTCCTCAATTGCCTGCTCAAGACTGCAGAGGAAAGATCTAAGGAGATTAACAGAGTCAACACTTCAGTCTCAGAGGTATTTCTAAACAACCTGACACTTCTGCGCCATGGTGAGGAGGGCGTGTCATGAAGGCAAAGCAAAGACCAGGATACGTTATTCCTGGGAAAAGCATTGGAGCACCAGAGAATAAAAAGGAGGCTCTAGCAGCACTAGAGGATGAGGAGGAGGCTCCAGCAGGAGAAGCAGTCGATGAGGCCAACAAAACTGTGACTGACTTTAATGGGGAGGGAACTGACTCTGATAATGAAACTGAAAGGCGGAACATTTTTGCAACTTTCAATTTTTGATGCCATCATGAGATTCTAATCACTTAAAATCGAAAATGAAACTAAATTTTTGTAAAAACCTAATTAATAAATATTATGTTAATATTTTGACAAAGTTTTGGATACTTATGCAATTATGTTACCGCGCCAAAATATTAACGTTATTATTTAGAAAACCATTCTTAACGTGGAGAAGGAGAGTTTTGTAACTATTCTGTATTATCATTTAAGAATTTAATAAAAAAAATGATATCGTAAAACTCGAATTTAACTTGAAAATAGGATTTTACAAATAGCACAGTGACATAAGTTTTCTTATGCCGAAAAATGTTTTTACAGTCTCTTTTGTTTATTAAATTTTTAGGTGAAAGTACAGAATAGTTAACAACACATGGGCTTTAATCTCCCTTCCCGATAAAAAAAAAACATGCTGGCTAAATTCTCCTTTGGTCAATGTAGGGAAACCCCTTCATTCTGAGAAATAGTATTTGCTTGGAAACTGCCAGAGTGTTTCCTTTTAGGGGAGCTGCCCCCCACACACATAAAAAACGATCTTGTGTCTAATTTGCTTTCGTGAAGAAACAAATTAATAAAACACTCGTTATATTGTAAACATTTACTAATATTTTCTCTACATGTACTTTCTGCTAATCAGTGACGGACAATAAATGGGTGCTCAGTTAATGTAAACTTTATAAAAGAAATTGATCCCTATTCAGAAATATAAAATATTAAATAAAACAGTAAAAATCAACGGAATCCTCTAGCGACATAATAAGTAAGTGTAGACAGAAAAATATTTGTAAAAAAATATTAAAACAATAATATACCGAAAAAGCAGTTTTTGTGCTCAGTTGTCTAACAACTCGGAGCAACTAAATTAAATTATTGTGTTTATAGTAAACATTCATATTTTCTAATAAACTACATAACTCGGAGCAACTTTAAATTAAATTATTGTGTTTATAGTAAACATTCATATTTTCTAATAAACTACATAACTCGGAGCAACTTTAAATTATTGTGTTTATAGTAAACATTCATATTTTCTAATAAACTACATAACTCGGAGCAACTTTAAATTAAATTATTGTGTTTATGGCAAACATTCATATTTTCTAATAAACTACATAACTCGGAGCAACTTTAAATTAAATTATTGTGTTTATAGTAAACATTCATATTTTCTAATAAACTACATAACTCGGAGCAACTTTAAATTAAATTATTGTGTTTATAATAAACATTCATATTTTCTAATAAACTACATAACTCGGAGCAACTTTAAATTAAATTATTGTGTTTATAGTAAACATTTATATTTTCTAATAAACTACATAACTCGGAGCAACTTTAAATTAAATTATTGTGTTTATAGTAAACATTAATATTTTCTCAGAAACTATGGTACTTGTACAGTTTAGTCAAGACATTAAAAAATGAAAATATCGAAAAAAATATTAAAACAATTAAATACCGAAAAAGCAGTTTTTATGCTCAGTTGTCTAACAATTTGAGCAATTTCAAATAAACTTATTGTGTTTATGGTAAACATTAATATTTTCACAGAAACTACATAACTTCTACGAAAATAAGCAAATATTTAAAATATATATATATATAAACTTCAAATCGAATAATATGTATTTAGATTTAGCGATTTATACTTTTATTTTATTTACGTCTGTTATAAAGCACGGCGGAATCAATATTTTTATTGGATTGCAATAAAAAATACTTATTTTAATTTTTAAGATTATTTTAAACATTATTGAAGGGAAGTTTTTGGAAAGTGTAAAAACAATAATAAAGAAAAAAAAAGGATTTCGAAAATGTAAAAAAAAGAAAGAAAAACTTACCTTAATTCAAAGAATTCAATACGAAAAATAAATCGAAATGAATTCGTTTTTCTTTTGTGTTCAAAACAGAAATTTTCATTTGTTTGTTAGGATTTCTCTATTAAATTGATACGATTTTGTTTTCTGAGCTCAATATTTTAAGAAATAAAATATATGCATATATAATATAATCAAAATTAAAAGTTGAAAAACACGATTTAAACGTGAATTTAAAGAGAAAATCAACTGCTAAGGAAGAAAGAATTTAGGTCACCGTAACACGGTACAATCATTATTTCGTTCCTCGTGTAAAAATGTCCGTTCGTTAGTTAAGTCGGTCGAAATGTTTTCTATCAAAGGTAGAATATATTTGTCAATGTTTAAGACTTGTTACGATTTCTTATGTAAATTTCACTTTTGTGTGTGCAATTTGTTAAAAAAAAAATACGTGAAGATATAAAAAGCAGTTTTTTGTTTCTATTAAGACGAAACAAATCATTATTGTTAGTCGAACAATTGTTAACATAATTATTTAAATTGGCATTCAACATGAGAACAGCAGCCCGAATAATTCAAATAAGCGAAGTCAGTCAAATGATGTTTTACTACGTTTTCACCCCATTTTGGTTGTTTTTGTTTTACGGCATATCAACCCTTTTTCAGGTTATTTAATGCCGAATCTAGTTATTTTGAGGAACGATTTTTAATGGAATATATATATATATATATATATATATATATATATATATATATATATATATATATATATATATATATATATATATATATATATATATATATAAGACGGATTCTATTTAACCCATAGTTGGGACCCTAACAGGTATTACCACTCCGGGTCAAAGTGGACCTGGGAGCAATGGCAATAAAAGGGTGGCTCCACACTCCCCAAGGCCCGCAAGGTGGGGTCTCACCATCAGATATAGTTTTAGGTCATATCCAGGACCGTTGTATAAAGGGTTCTTTTTAAAAAAAATTATAAAGGCCAATTTTTTTTTTAACTGTGGGGATGGTTATTATCAAATAACTCTTTAATATTGTTTTCTTTGTAGAATCGATTTCTTACTGTTACAAAATCAGTACATTCAATTAATATGTGTTTGATTGTGAGGGTTATTTGACAAGGTATACAGATGGGTTGGCTTTCTTTTTTTATGAGATATGAGTGGGTTAAGTGACTATTGTCATATTATGAGTTATGTCCCCTTCAGTCAATTCTTTAATATAAAACAATTCAAGAGTTGCGTCCCTTGTGGTTGGTAAAAATAAATACATGGACTTGCTCCATGGCTTATCACGCTTAAATGTATCTTGTCTTCTGGTGTCTTTTTTAATAAGGTTCATCCCGTATCATATAATGAAACAAACATAATCGGACATGGTGGCAGCTACGGGGATTTTCTTTAAAAAAAAAGAAAAAAGAAATCCATCCACAAATAGAATGCACGCAAAAGAAAACATCAGTCTTCGTGTTGCGCGTAAACGCACGTGGTGACGACGACAAGCGCCATCTTAAAAAAAAAAAAAATCTATGCACAAAGTAAGTTCGGCAATTTCATTCAGTCATGTCATTGTTTTGTTTTCTTTGTTTTTTTATTTAAAAAAAGGATATTAGTATAATAATAATTAAAAAAAAACAATAATTAAATTAAAGTAAAATGAGTTCTAATGCAAGCGAACCCGTTATGCACTGGGGGTCTGAGAATCTATTTGAAGCGTTCAGATTCTTCAAGCAACGGTGCGCATTATATTTCTCAGTAAAAAACATTCCCGTGGAGAAGTAGGTCGACCACATTCTACTGCTGTCTGGTGAGGAAAGTTTACGGCGATATAACGCCTGGACAGTTGACGATAATGCTGACCGGACGAACCCGGAGGCAATTTGGCAAAAATTTGAGGAGCGTCTAGAGCCCCAAACCAATTTTCGTATTGCACGTTTCTATATGCGTGAATATAAGCAAAATATATGGAAAGCATCGGCGACTTCATGGCGAGATGTAAACTACAGGCAAAAAAATGCAGGTTTAGGGATAACCAAGAGACTGAAGAACGTCTCATTGAACAAATGATTACCGGCACTTGACACCCGGAGTTACAAAAACTTCTACTTTTGAAAGGCCTGGAGCTTACACTCCAAGAGGCCTTAAATAGTGGTAGAACGCACGAAGCGTCCCTTAACCACACGCGGCAAATGGATGAAATTCGAGGTGATTGTCAGGAAATTAGTGCATTAAAAACAAGCTAATGTCGACGTTGTGGAAATAAACATGAAAAAGAAAAATGTCCAGCCTGGGGCACCACATGCTCAGCGTGTGGCAAAAAGAACCACTGGGCGAAAGTCTGCACTAACAAAAAGGAGGGCACAAGAAAATACAGCCAAACAAAAACGACGAACAGCCAAAAGCAGTCGCAAGAAAACAGATACAGAAAGCGGAACAGTAAAATCTGCTCAGTAAAATCTGAGCCCAAGGAGATGTATAGAAAATTTGAGCAGTTAAACTTTAATGCGATTCATCAGCCAAAAGACGAGCGTACTGAAATAATAACGGAACTTAAAATAAAGCTTCCCAATAGACCAGGCACTCGTATACTCAAAGCAAAGGTGGACACAGGTGCAGAAGGGAATACGCTTCCTCTACGAACTTTTCGAAACATGTTTCCCAACAGAGTTTATGACGTAGGACAACCCATTCCAGGCTCCACAAAGAAAGAGCACACGATTCTGACAGCATACAACGGCTCAAACATAATACAGCATGGATCGATCTACATACAATGCGGACACAAAGACAAGTTGAAAACTTTAAAATTCTTTGTTGTCAAGTCTCTCAGAGACTTGGAGCTGATAAGCCTCCACTGCACAATTCAACAAAAGAAAGATCCGATTAACTCCGTCATCGAATTAAAAAATGCATATGCAAGTCAGTTCGATCGCATAGGACATTTTAAAAGTGACTACCACATCGTCCTAAAATCTGAGCATCCCACAAAACACTGAACACTCATCCTGGAACTCAGAAAGTATCCAGATCCGGTCGTATAATAAGCCGACTCAAAAATGTTTCTTATGGTGAGAACAGCCCTTAGTTGGACTCTCACACTATTGTACTAGTGTCAACGTTCCTTCCTTATGTAATTTTTATTCTTTTTGTTTTATTTTATTTTTTTTTTTAAAAGAGGAATGTCATATTATGAGTTATGTCCCCTTCGGTCAACTTTTTAATATAAAACAATACAAGAGTTGCGTCCCTTGTGGTTAGTAAAAATAAATACATGGACTTGCTCCATGGCTTACCACGCTTAAATGTTTCTTGTCTTCTGGTGTCTTTTTTAATAAGGCTCATCCTGTATCATATAATGAAACAAACATAATCGGACACCTACTATACACACACACACACACACACACACACACACACACACACACACACACATAGTAGGTGTCTGATTATGTGTGTGTGTACATAAAACTGTGTGTGGCGGACTGAGAAAAATACTTTTTCTCAAAAATAAAAGTGAATAAAATTTATTTGTACACAAATCTGTATACATGATTCTAGTATATAAAATAATTACACATAAAAATTTGGTTATTTTTAATTTGTTTCTGAAAGATCGCTAGCAAATTAGCAGAATAAATAATTGGTGTTTTTTTTTCGTAATTACATTAAAATTGATAAACTAAACCTGTTTTCCTTCTGTCGGTACAAATATAACTTTTAAAAGTATATTTCATATCATTTACATTAATTATAAGCGTTGTTTGCCTAAAATAACTGTTATAGTAAAGCCAGGAACTATGCTATATTATCGATTATCTCGACGACGACGACGACGCAAATTATTCTATGAGATTAATATATGAAAAAAATATATATAGCGTCTATTAGCATTTTTTTTAAATTACTGCTCATGTAAGAGAAAATAACTCTTTAGATCATATTTTTTATTTTATTTTTGTTTCATCCGTGCTTTGATATGATTAATGGGTGCTTGTACACTTCAATCAAGACATCAAAAAATAAAAATATTGAAAAAATTATATTGTATGTACTCGTTATGGATTAAAGTTTTCATGAAAAAAGAAATCACTTGATTTGGTCCAGCAGTTATTTTTTATTTTTATTTATTTTTTTGTTTCACCAAGGAAAATCAAATTTTAATGAGATCGATCGGGTAACGACCATCTTTTTTCGCTTAGGAGAAGGGAATGCCAGGGGAAGATAACTCCAATCACCGTTTAAACCTTTTCAAATTTTTACGAGATTATTTTGTTTTGAAACATGAGCAGAAAAAATACTTAGATAAATATTTTTCACTTATTTCACAGAATTTCTTTGTCCTTTTTTAATCTTTTTTTCATTTTGTCCTTTGTATAAAGCCACCCCTCCCCGTGTCCCTAAATAACCAAATGGCGATGATAGATCGATTACAATAAAATTTGATTTCCTCTGTAAAAAAGTACTTGATCAAATTAAGTTACTTTTTTTCGGAGAACTTCATTCCATAACGGGTATGTACAATATAACTCGTTTTTTTTTCAATATTTTTATATTTTTATGTCTTGATTACGCTGTACAAGTGCTAATTAATGAAATACAAAACTGTTTGATTTAATTACGTAAATATTTTTTTGGTTTAGTGCTTTGGTTTGAATTCTAAAAGTTTTCATTCGTTTGTATTTGTTCTCATTGAAAAGATTATGAATTTATGTTGTTCACATGTAAACGACCTTGACATTGAATATTACAATAAAATGTAAGTTCCGTTAAGAATTGAGGTATTTTGTGAAAATGTTGGTACGTTTAAATGATAGTAAATTATTTGTTATGAATTGTTGTTATTAGTGAATGAAATGTTGTGATATACTGATAGTAGTGAGACTTATGTGGAGGTATTTTAGCTTTTTTATTGGTGTTTGTCGGTGGTTAGTATAGAAGTGTGATATAAAAACTGTGGTGGGTAGTTAAAATATAATACTTACCTTACGTGGGGGTAACGGTGATCATTAAGGTCGTTCCCCCAGAGCGAGGCCCATCCATTGCACTGCGGTTGGGTTGACCTTTGCGATCGTCCCAAATGTGGACGACTCGGGCGTGCTATTTCTAAGTGTGGGGTCTGCGTTCGCGCTCACCCCGATAATACAATCAAAATCAGAAATCCTTCCCTACTTCTTCCAAGTACCTCTCACTCGTAGGTCTGTACTCCCTCCGCTTAATCACCCTTAATCTCTGTAATACCAAGAAATATGCAATTTCTCTCGACCAATTTATTATCCACTTCAATTCCAACGTTCTGATTGTATGTAATTTGCATGTAAATGTAATCAACGTTTAATCGTGAGGAATTCGTCTAGCTGTCGCCTACAGCTACTGAAAGTGTCTTCTTTCGATATACAATGTGGACATAAGCCATGTTACAAAATTTCTGAACTATTTATTATGATAATATTAAAATAAATTTAATATTTAATTGTCATTATATGATAATGTAATGTATGATTTCTTATTTTTTTAGAAACAAAAGATGTTAATTTTTAAACAATGTTGAATTGGAGAGAAGATTAACCATAGAACAACACGAGAATGACGTACGTGCACAAGAAATATTCAAGTTGGGGGGAAAAAACTCAAAATCAACAAAATGTTCAAAAAATGGATGAATGATAATTACCTAGAAACTTCGTTGATCAAAGATAAACAACGTCCCCACACCTTAAGAACACCTGAACTTATAAAAATAAAGTGACAGTTCTCTCTGCAGCCACAATTGCAAAGAAACTCATCAGAAATCGACTGTTGTTAAACCTTATTATCAGACAAGGCACGCTCAATAACATCATCTTCACAGATAAAAAGTTATTCTCACTTCAACATCCAACAAGCATCAAAATGAAAAAGTCCTTGTGAGAATACCTGATAATGCCGGAAAGAGTTTCAAAATGAAGAAATCATCGTCAGTGATGGTCTGAGCAGCCATTTCTGAAAGAGGGAAATCTCCATTAATTTTTAAAAAGATTCCAATAGACTATTTTATCTTGTTCTTAACAAAGAACGTTACATTGAGGACATTTTTAAATGCGCACTAACTCCATTCTGTATAATTCTGTATTTGCTGATTGCAAGATGGTGCGACAAGCCAAACCGCTCAAGTAACACAGACAACTTTAGTCCTGGATCAGCAAACAAGAATGACCTCATCACGTGATCTTAACGTTCTTGATTATTCTTTGTGGTCAATCATGGAGAGTGAATCCTTCTTTACATCTTGTAACAATATTAATGTTCTTAAAATAAAATTGAACAAATGCTGAGATAAAATGACATTAGATGTTATGTGTACTGCTATAGATAATTTCACCTAAAAGATTTTTCCCCTGTTTTTATCAATATCTCTTTTCCTACTACCCCTCTCTCTCTCTCTGTATATATATATATATATATATATATATATATATATATATATATATATATATATATATATATATATATATATATATATATGCATGAATTATGTCCCATATTCATATTGTCTGTCTAAACATGGAGCACTCTTTGGTTGACACATCTTGGTTTTGTTTAAACAATACTACCAATAATATAATATAATATAATATAATCTTTTCTTTTTTTCGAAATCTCTGTCTTCCTCTGTTGCTTCACCCCTTCTATTTCTCTTTTCTCTCTCTCTCATTTACCTAATATATCTTTTTTCATTCTATCTTTATCCCTCTCTCTTTTCTTATTCTGTCTCTCTCCTAATCGGATTCTCTCTTCCTCGAAACTATTCGTTCCACTCACTCCCAAATCCCTCATTTATTCTAATTTTCTTAGAACTATTCCGCATTCCACCCATTTAGTTCTGGATCAGCTTAAATAAAATAAAATTGAACAAATGCTGATAGAAAATGTCATTAGATGTTATGCTATAGATAATTTCACCTAAAATACTTCGTAGTTTAGTGAACATTCAAAGCAAACATTTTGAATCCTGCTTATGCTATATTTTTGCTTCATTATTTGCTAATCATTTTCTGAAATTTTGTTTTTTAATAATTTGGTTGGAATAAATCTGAGTTTTATTTTTTAACAGTATTTATGCCACATCCTGTAGATCTATGAACTAAAATGTCTTACAACCTCCAACATAATTCGTGTGTCTATTGGTTGAACTCCAATTATTATCCCGGAAATTTGACATTTATACCAATTTGAGCAATGCGTACGAATATTTTCACTTACCCAAATTATGAATTTATAGGAGGCGGACATTATAGACGGATTAACTGTGAAAAGACTCAATTCTCTCAACTTAATTGTAAAGGGATTTTCTGGTGTTGTGTCTGACAAATAAACAATGATTTCACACCCTATCGCTTTTTCCCCTGTTTGTCTCAATATCTTTTTTACTATTACCCCCTCTCTCCCTTCTCTCTCTCTCTCTCTCTCTCTCTACCGCGCTCCATCTGTTGCTTTCTTTTTTTCGAAATCTCTGTCTTCCTCTGTTGCTTTCTATCGCTCCATCACATTCGCGTTCACCCCTTCTTCTATTTCTCCTTTCTCTCTCCCTCATTTCCCTAATATATCTTTTTTTTCATTCTATCTTTATCCTTCCTCTTTCTCCCTCTCTCTTTTCTTTTCCTGCCTCTCTCCTAATCTCATTCTCTCTTCCTCGAAACTACTCTTCCTTCCACTCACTCCCAAATCCCTCATTTATTCTAATTCTCTTAAAACTATCCTCCATTCCACCCATTTCTCAACCCCTCGTTTTTTTTTGTTCGATTTTTTCCTCCGCATCTGTTTATTTCTTCCTCTGTCATCCACCTCTCATCATGTGGTAATCACAAAGTGGGTGCTCATTTTACGTTACATTATTATAGAAAAGTGATCCCCCACTTTTTTTAAAACTAACATTTCTTCATATCTTGGAAACTACTCATTTGCCGTAATTTCAAACGTTATTTTCGTTTTTAGCCCCCGAAAACCTTATTAATTGTTAATTTTAAAGGAATTTTCAAGGGTGATTATTCATATTTACCCTAGTTTTCTTTGCTCATTTAAACTATAAGTACGCCCATATAATTCATAAGTTGTTGTTTTGTTTGAAAAACTTCTGCTCCGGAATACATAATTTCCCTTATTTTCAACGCCGATGCCCGGGAGAAGGGGGTATGGGGTTAGAGATAAATAATTAAAACTAATGTCCTCATTTACTTGCATACCCACGAGGACAGAGTTAGTCAGACACAAGGCCAATTTTCCATGTGTCAAAATCCACCATCTCTTACATTATTTGCTTCTTTTTTGTTTATAAAATTGTCCAGGATTGATTGTAATTATACCATAGCAAGTGTATTCAATTGCCTGCGAAACAGATTTTCTTTATAATTTATTTAATATAAAATATAATATTTTTTTTACCATATATGATATCACTAGGCACTACCTAAAGTCACCACAGAATTACCCCCCCCCTATATATAAAACGATGTAACTTTATTTTCATTTAATATTATCAATATAACTTTTGTACCATTTAATAGAAGAAGGGCAAAATAAACCAGTAATATTTTTTAATAAAAGTTTCATCGTACGAAAATAATGAAATTGCAAGACGAAAATTGTGTTTACATAATTGGCGTATATTTTAATTTTAATGAATTAGACATACAAAATAGAAATTTACAAAAGATATCGTGCAACCCCACCAAAAAAAAAAAAAAAAAAAAAAACATTTTGTTTACATTGGGGGAAGGTCGGCGGGGGAAGGGCGAGTGCGCAGCAAAGTCCCGTGCGAAGCGCGGATACGTTTGCAGTGTTTTTATTTATTGTATAATGTTCATATTTACAATGCCTCCCCATGGGACAGAGTTAGACACCAAGGTTGTTTTTTAACGTGGAGAAAAGGAACAAAAAATAAAAAGTGTCTCAGTCGTGAAGGATTTCTCCTACACTGACAGAGAACAAGAAATTGAAGTGCAGCATCTGAAGAACAGATACTACACTGCGATCTTGTCCCGAAGGCGAAAAACATGTAATGTTGAACGCTGTTGCAGAACAAGAAAAGCTTACCGCAATGTCTTTGAAGACTCGATAATCGCTTCAAAATAAGAAATAAAACAAAATATTGGTAGAAAACTACTCAATAAATGTTACTGAGACATTTGTTGCGCTGGAATCTTAAGTTCAACCGAATCAGTTTCAAGTTTCATAATGTAATGATTATAGTTTACTTTCTTGGTCCAAATCTATTTTTGTAATTTTACTAACTTCGTGTTTTTGTTGTTGTTTTTATTATAAGGATTATATTATATTATATTATATTATATATTGAATTATTTAGACTATTATTCTCATTTTGGATGTTAACGGTAGTTTGACTAATTAGAATAATGATGAAATGTTCAGTTTTTACTGATTTTTATGTTTTCATATATTTTAATTTTTATGTTTTCATATATTTTAATTTTTATGTTTTCATATATTTTAATTTTTATGTTTTCATATATTTTAATTTTTAATGAAATAGACACACAAAATAGAAATTTACAAAAGATATCGAAAACAAGCTTTAATCATTGACAAATATAATCCGAAATTGATAGGAAAACAATTCGATACGTTTTAATAAAAAACAGACATTTTTACACAAGGAACGAAATAATGATTTCACCGTGTTATTACGATGACCTTAACTTCTTTGTTCATTAGCAGTTGATTTTCTATTTGAACAATTTCACGTTTAAATCGTGTTTTTTCATCTTTTAATTTTGATTCTTTTATATTTTCATATATAATTCACTAAAGAAATCTTAAAAAAACAAAACAAATTTTCTGTTTTGAAAACAAAAGAAAAACGAATCTATCCCGTTTTTTTTTCATATTGAATTGGAGCAATGAAAGGTAAATTATTATTTTTCTTTAAACACTTTTTAAAAAATTACATCAAATAACTTTTGCAAAAAAAGTATATTTTTATTGCAACCCAATAAATAAAAAAAATAATAACGATTACAGACTCGATTAAAAAATATGAATCTCCTAAGAATTCTCCTCAAAATATATTTTTCGATCTGATGCATTGAATTTTGAATTTTGTACTAAATGTGTTTATTCACGAGAAAATAATATTTACCATAAGAACAATAATTTAATTCAAAGTTATTATTAGATATCTAAATACACAAACAGATTTTTCGATATTTAATTTTTTAGGGTTTCACAATAATAGGGTTTGTATTACTGTACACATAGATTCGAAAAAAGTTGTCAAAAAACAAATATATAACAAATAAATGCTATCAAAGGCAAGATAAGTTATTTTTCTACCTAACTGGAAATATTTTTCGTGTTTTTATTCAATGTAACATGTTTATTCAGCTCGAAAACCATACAGTGTTTACCGATGTATTGGAAAATTCAAGATGGCGTCTCACTCTCTCTTTAACACGGTAAGTTTGGGAAAAGGTGTTATAAATAAAAAACTAGACAAAATACTATTAAAAACCCGCCGAATATATGTCAACCTATGTCGCGGTAACATATATTCAGGGAGTTTTTAACAGTATTTTATCCAGTTTTATTTTATTTATAACACCTTTTCTCAAACTTACCGTGTTAAAGAGAGAGTCAGGCGCCATCTTGAATTTTCTAAGATTTTGTATGGAAATGTCTCCGATAAGTATAAATATCAATAATTTAAAAACATCTGATGAAAGAAGGAGCAACTGATTGTGATTAAAGTTAACGCCTTATACGATCTAACATTTCATTTGAAAAGTTTCATTACCACACAAGAAAAATAGAAATAGATCTTATTGTTAAGAGCACAATTGAACCATAATACTGGATATTTTGCTTTTTATATTTTAATTTATCTATTATCCTTACACAAGTAGAAAGATCCAGCATATAAAATAAACAGTAGGTATTTTGATATGACATGGGAGGATTCTAAATGAATGTTTCTGTTTAAAGCACAATTGAACCATGAGACTATGCATTGGCATTCAAATAATTTATAAAATCAACAGTAGGTTCTCTACAGTGCAATTTACAATGCATTGTTAACAAAGCCACACATATGAGGCCTGTGGGGGTTTTCTTATGGTGTATCGCGGTGGGTCCCCAACTAGACAGGTAATAAAAAATGACCTTCAGACTATAGTGGAATGGGGCCGCAAATGGATGGTAACATTTAATGCTAGTAAAACTAAGATGCTCTCTTTTAACAATTACAAGACGCCTCTCCAACCCCTTATATCCATGACAAATAGCACCTTTCCTGAGAATTCTACCTTCAAACTCCTTGGCCTAATATTTGCGGGCAATATGAACTGAAACAAATACATAGAAGACATTGCCAAGGCTACTGCAAAGAAGGTGGGTTCCCTCTATCGAGCTAGAAGACTACTCACGCTTGAGAGTATCCTGGACGTTTACAAGGCCACCATTCGCCTATGCATGGAGTATTGTTGCCACATCTGGGCTGGTGCATCTACCACTAGTCTCTCTCTCTCTCTCTCTCTCTCTCTCTCTCTCTCTCTCTCTCTAAGATAAAGTTAAAAAAGAGTCATCAATCCAATCAGTCCACCTTTATCACTGTGCCTGTTTTACAAATATTTTAATGGAATGTGTTCTGATGAACTCATTTCACTTGTACCCCCTCGACGTACATATCCCTGACAAACCCGCTTATAAGATCTCACCCCTTCACTGTTACTGTCCCTATATACCAGAAAGCTTTCTATTCTAATAATTTATTCCCTCGAATAGCTTAGGAATTCCCTTCCTGCTGCATGCTTCCTTGGCTGTACTGATATGCAGAAGTTTAAATGTAACATAAACAAATATCTTGTTAATCTTTCCTAGATATGGCCCCAAATAGTAGCCCCTTACGTCCAAGTGGCGATATGCTTTGTAAGGGGGTGAACATATAAGTAATATATATATATATATATATATATATATGTAGGATTGATATGTAGTTTGCTTGAAGCATTGTGTGGGATAGGTATGTAAAAGAGATTTAGAAGGCTGTCACAATGCGAGGAATGAATTATAGTCGATGTTGGTAAGAGGAGACGAGAACAAGTGGCGATTTACAAATCAATAAGTACATATATGTATATATATTTTTATTATTATTTTTATATATATATATATATATATATATATATATATATATATATATATATATATATATATATATATATATATTCAGTTGTATGGTAAAATGTCTTACTTGTTTTCATGCGACGTATTCCAGTATTAATTTCGGAAAATTTTCCCTTTTCAAATGGTGTGCGTAACAGGTCGATTCAAAGCATGCTGGGTGAAGGGCCGGAAGTTGTGTAGCTATGTGAGGCATCGGGCCAAATGTGAAGGAAACTTAATAAATAAAACAGCAGTATATATTTAATTTAAAAAAAAACTTAATTAAAATTAAAGGTGACTGAAGTAATACAAACCAACTAAAATCAAAAGTTAATACAAACCAACTAAAATTAAAAGTTAGCCGAAGTAATACAAACCAATTAGAATTTAAAAAAAAAATAAATATAAAAATCTACTACCACTAACGAATATAAACAAATTAACAACTCCCAAAGAATGTCACCCCTATTCCCCTTCCCTCCCCCTCGCCTATCTTCCCACCCCCAGCAACACTAACCTAAATACCCAGCTACCGACCCCAACCCCACTCCGCTTTCACAGCCCGCCCCTACAGTAGCCGACCGGACACAGCCCAGCAGCGACTTACATGACCCAGAAAAGAAGAGACATCCACACATCAGCAGAAAAATAAATAAATAATGGTAATAATGATAAAGACAACATAACAGAGAACAAGAAAAAAAGCTCACGCTAAAACAAGTTATAAACCAAAAAAAAATACATAAATAAAATAAAAATAAAGACAAAAATAGCAAATTTATAAACATGTTAATCACCTAATCATACCATACATAAATCCCCTACTCACATTTGGCCCGAGGCCTCACATAACTACACAACTTCCGGCCCTTCATCCATCATGCTTTGAATCGACCTGTTAAAACAAGAAGTAAGACATTTTACCATACAACTGAATAAATATATATATATAAAAATAAAACATAATAAATATATATATATATATATATATGTACTTATTGATTTGTAAATCGCCACTTGTTCTCATCTCCTCTTACCAACAGCGACTATAATTCATTCCTCGCATTGTGACAGCCTTCTAAATCTCTTATATATATATATATATATATATATATATATATATATATATATATATATATATATATATATATATATATCTGTGTGTGTGTGTGTGTGTGTGTAGTACATTCTTTGCATATTCTACTTAAAGGCTATTGAAAGGTAGTAGCCAAAAAGTAGGTTTGGATTTTTCTAGGTGGTAAACTGATTGTAAAAAGTTACTTATTTTGTCTTTTTGGCAGTTATAGTGCATTTTTCAAAATAATATTTTTATACTTTATAACAGTTTTTACAATTTTCAACTACATATAGAAAAACACACATATCATTAGTTTTGAAACAATTTCATAATGAATGAGAATCGCAACATCCACTAATAATTATATTTTTTATCACAGAGCTAAATCTAGATCACCATATTTTTGTTGAATTATATTGAAATTTTATTTTATTACCTAAGTTTTTATCAAAATTATAATTGTATAATTATAGAATGTACAAATGTTTATTTTTATTACCTATATTTTTATTAAAATGATATTGTTTTCTTTGTTTTTATTAAAATTATAATTGTATACTTGCATTTTTTACATATTTTCATCGCTTTTTATTAAAATTATAATGTTTTCTATGTTTTTTTAAAAAATTATGTTTTCTTTGTACAAACGTTCAAAGAAATATTTTAAACAAAGTCCTTCCTGCCATATGTTTTGAATGTCTTCATAAATAATTACGT
Source organism: Euprymna scolopes (assembly GCF_053919585.1). Classification (NCBI taxonomy): domain Eukaryota; kingdom Metazoa; phylum Mollusca; class Cephalopoda; order Sepiida; family Sepiolidae; genus Euprymna; species Euprymna scolopes. The sequence continues at coordinate 209,335,317 of NC_136527.1, read as the reverse complement.
TATTCAAAAAAATTACTTAAAACTTGGTTGAAATTGTAAGACATTTTTTTCATAATGTTTTCACATTATTTGCTAATTGATGATTAGTAAAAAAATGTCTGTACCGATTTCAGAATTGGTGAAACATGTACAGCCTTATCAGTTTTTATTTTGTAATTACATAAATGTTAATATTTAGGTGAATTAGACGGTGAACAGATATATTTCCTTAAATAACTCTTAGAATGATATGATTTACAAACAGAAAAAAATAGGAAAACTTATGTTAAAACAATACAGAATTTCACTCTCAGATTTTTCATCAAAATAAAATTATAAACAAACACTTATTTAAACAATGTCGATTTTCTTGGATAATTTTGGATATCCATATATGATGTATATGTATTTACTTGAAGGACGTAAAATTTTGATGGACTTTTTTAATTTACTCTCATTGTAACAAAAAATATACATGTATATTTATATACATACATCTATATCTATAAGTGTTTATTTTCTTATTATGATGAAAATCATATGAAAACATTGCAACATTAAGATACATGTATATTTATATACATATATCTTTATCTATAAGTGTTTATTTTCTTATTATGATGAAAATCATATGAAAACATTGCAACATTAAGATACTTGTATGTATATATATATATATATATATATATATATATATATATATATATATATATATATATGTAAATGTTTATTTTCTTACTATGATAAAATCATATAAAACAGTTTAACATTGTAATACATTTATATATATATATATATATAAATATTTATTTACTTACTATAAAAATAATATAGGAACATTTTAACATTAATTTACATGTATTTTTATATTTTATATGCATATATGAATGTTTATTTTCTTACTATAATAAAATCATGTAAAAACATTACAAGATTAAAATGCATGTATATATATATATATATACAGATATATAAATCTTTATTTTCTTACTATGATGAAAATTATATATAACCATTGTTACATTAACATAAATGCACATATATATATTACTGTGATAAAAATTATATAAAAACTCGAGTTACAATTTCAACTATAGGAACATTTTAACATTAATATACATGTATTTTTATATACATAGATAAATGTTTATTTTCTTACTATGATGAAAATTATATATAACTATTGTAACATCAACATAAATGCATATATATATATATATATATATATATATATATATATATATATATATATATATATTACTATGATGAAAATTATATAAAAACTTGAGTTATAATTTTAACTATTCTTATCAACACCTTTCTGTGTAAAGTTAAATTAATCTATTTTTTACATGTCTCCTATAATGTTTAACATTAACTTATTAATGAATGCCATCTAATAATATTGACAACAATAAACAGAATAATAATACGTGAATGCAATTTTATTTTTTGCAGATTTTACTAATTAACCCCTACGGAATATGATTTATTAAACAATAATTTGAACAAATATCACCTGATTTGGAAGACTGCAGGTATGTGGGAAGATTTATATACTGGACATTATTATTCACGAATTTTATGAAATAGTTCTGAAACCATAACACACCTTGAAGGTAATATTAGTTTTGTTAAATATGAGCTTAATTTTACAATAACTCCAAATAAGAGACAGAATAACAGATTGAGACGGATGAGACATGAAGTTTATTAAGTTTGTGATTTTATTATAAAATATCACATTTAGTGACACACATGGGAACTTATATAGAAAAAATATTGCTTTTTTTAAAATGCGGGTATATTCCTTTTTAAAAAAGAGATACTAAATTTTTGGTCACCTGGTAGGATGCTTCATCCTCAGCATTAAAAATGATGAATAAATCGAAATAAACAGAGAAATAGAAAATGCCTCTGTAAAATACGTGGAGTTTGTGGATATTCTTGCTCTGAAAATAATCGATTACAGGAGATATAAGAACTCACTCTGTGGAAAAGCCACTTTATTGAGAAATGTAGATATTCTGATTCAAGAAATGTAACTTAAATATCACCTAAAAGAACCCATAATGGCGAATAGAAACTAGAATCTTAGGGAGATATCAATCATACCAGTTAATATTGTTGTCACAGGGCTTATGAAGAACACGAAATCCTTCTAATATTCCTGGAGAATCAAGTGCAAAAGAGACCCAGACAATTGCACTTAAGGGAACAACGAGGATAATAACAAAAGCAGTAGTGAAATGTCATCAGCTAGTTTGGCTGCTCCATACCCAGCATTACAATCTTCAAAGAAATAAAAAGGGGAAAAGCAACATTCTTGTGAAGTTTGAGTATATTCTTGTCTGAAACATAAAGATTAGTGATACATATGGAAACCAACACTGGGGAAAAGCCACGTTCTTGTGAAGTGTGTGGATATTCTTATTCTGATAAATCAAGATTAGTGAACCATATGAGAACCCACACTGGGGGAAAGCCACATTCTTGTAATGTGTGTGGATATTCTTGTTCAAAAAAATCAGGATTAGTTAATCATATGAGAACTCACACTGGAGAAAAGCCACATTCTTGTGAGGTTTGTGGATATTCTTTTTCTAATAAATCAAATTTAGTTACACATATGAGAACTCATACCGGGGAAAAACCACATTCTTGTGAAGTTTGTGGATATTCTTGTTCTGAAAAATCAAGATTAGTCAAACACATAAGAACCCACACTGGGGAAAAGCCATATACTTGTGAAGTCTGTGGATATTCTTGTTCTGACAAATCAAGATTAGTGAACCATATAAGAACCCACACGGGAGAAAAGCCACATTCCTGTGAGGTTTGTGGATATTCTTGTTCTGAAAAATCAAGATTAGTTTATCATATGAGAACTCACACTGGAGAAAAACCACATTCTTGTGAAGTTTGTGGATATTCTTGTTCTATTAAATCAAATTTAATTGCACATATGAGAATTCATTCTGGCGAAAAGCCATATTCTTGTGAAGTTTGTGGATATTCTTGTTCTGTAAAAGCATATATGGTGAAACATATGAGACATCACACTGGGGAAAAGCCACATACATGTGAGGTGTGTGGATTTTTTTGTTATGAAAAATCCAGATTAGTTAATCATATGAGAAGTCACACGGGAGAAAAGACACATTCCTGTGAAGTTTGTGGGTATTCTTGTTCTTTTAAATCAAATTTAATGAGACATATGAGAGTTCACACAGGAGAAAAGCCACATTCTTGTGAAGTTTGTGGATATTCTTGTTCTGTAAAAGCAAATATGGTGCAGCATATGAGAACCCATACTGGGGAAAAGCCGTATACATGTGATGTGTGTGGATATTCTTTTTCTCAAAAATCAAATTTACTGACACATGTGAGAACACACACTAGAGAAAAGCCACATTCTTGTGAAGTGTGTGGATATTCCTGTTCTCAAAAATCAGATTTAATGAAACATATTAGCACACACACTGGTATAAAGCCATATTCTTGTGAAGTGTGTCAGTATGCTTGCTCTCGAAAGTCCTTGTTAAAGATTCATATGAGAACTCACACTGGGGAAAAGCCACATACTTGTGCTGTATGTGGAGTATGTTGTTCTAGAAAATCAAATTTAGTGCACCATATGAAAACTCACACAGAGAACTTGAATGCCTACTAGACACTGTCCTCGAGTGTCTAAGGTCTCCCTGTACAGGGGGTTGTCAGACAATCTTGCATGAGGATACTTTTTTCATAGAAGTAAATCCTGACCAAATTCAAATGAAAATGAAATCAAGAGTTGACTCCAGAACGAAGCTCCTTTATTTCTTAAAACTAACTAAAGTAAAATAATTTAAAAAAAGCCTTATTCTTGTAAAGTGTATGAAAAACAAAGTTAAACATGAGAAGTCACTTTTTCTGACATAAATCACACTTATAAACATTTCTTGTGAAGTGTGTGACTATTTATGTCGGAACAAATCAAAGTGATTAATATTAAAATTTAATAATAAAGTTTTCTTGCACAATGTAATAATATGCATATCGTCTTTTCATAAATCAAGTTTACTAATAAATATGAAAAGAACAATGTAATAATATGCGTATCGTCTTTTCATAAATAAAGTTTACTGATAAATATGAAAAGAACAATGTAATAATATGCGTGTCGTCTTTTCATAAATCAAGTTTACTGATACATATGAAAAGAACAATGTAATAATATGCGTATCGTCTTTTCATAAATCAAGTTTACTGATAAATATGAAAAGAACAATTTAATAATATGCGTATCGTCTTTTCATAAATCAAGTTTACTGATAAATATGAAAAGAACAATGTAATAATATGCGTATCGTCTTTTCATAAATCAAGTTTACTGATAAATATGAAAAGAACAATTTAATAATATGCGTATCGTCTTTTCATAAATCAAGTTTACTAATAAATATGAAAAGAACAATGTAATAATATGCGTGTCGTCTTTTCATAAATCAAGTTTACTGATAAATATGAAAAGAACAATGTAATAATATGCGTATCGTCTTTTCATAAATCAAGTTTACTGATAAATATGAAAAGAACAATTTAATAATATGCGTATCGTCTTTTCATAAATCAAGTTTACTGATAAATATGAAAAGAACAATGTAATAATATGCGTGTCGTCTTTTCATAAATCAAGTTTACTGATACATATGAAAAGAACAATGTAATAATATGTACATAGTCTTTTCATAAATCAAGTTTACTGATAATATAAAAAGAACAATGTAATAATATGCGTATCGTCTTTTCATAAATCAAGTGTACTGATAATATAAAAAGAACACACTTAGTAAAATCCTTGTATCTGTGACGAAGTTTTGAATCATCAAAATCATATGATATTGTGTCCCACTTGCATATACTAAGATTATTTGTAAGAAAATAAACCTGTTTAAAGATTATATTAAAAAAACTAATTGAACAATAACAATCGGTGATATCATAAAAGAAAAGAAACCACAATATACCTGCTGATAAACACTACTATTATTGCGGGTCATAAGAAAAAGTAAATGTAAGCATGGCTTGGATGGACTAGCAATACCCGTATCAAATGTGTCGCACTCGTGATACTACGATTGTTTAAATTATTCATCAGGTAATCAAAAAATAACTTCATATGAAGAGTAAATCTTTGCATAATTGTGGAAGACAAACTGTTATTATATGTAGTTATTCAATAAAAACCAATTGCTTGCAAGTGTAAACGGTACCAACATTGTTATTATATGTGGTTATTAGATATTAGTTAGTCACACGATTACATATTCGATGGAAACAACATTATGTTTTTCAAAAAATAACTTTTTTTCTTTCATTTTTTGCATTACTCATTAAAGTCAATAAAAAGGACATATAATTGTCTTCGTTATTCATGAACTTTTGATTAATAAAAATAAATGCATCAAATTCACCAAATGAAGTAACTTTATGTAATTATCATTAATATTAATTAAAATATATTTAATACTGCTAGTGTTGATATCTATATCCATTAACTTATATTTAGTTTCATTTTTTTACCTCTTTTGAGCCCCTGAGGATGCCAAATCCCAGTGTAAATGGATAACGATTCAGTTTCAGGCCTTAACACATGTATATTTGAGTTGACCACGGTGAAAAAAACACTATATAGTCAGACATATCAAGTTTTTGAGAAATATGAAAAAAGAGCCACAAAAAGGGGCATTATTAGTGTTGACATTAAAGTGAGAGTTATTGTCTTTTTGTAAAACATAAACACGTTTTATTAAATATAAGAGACATTGTGTAATTAAACCATGAACAGATATTTACGCACATTTTTGGAAATTTAATATTCGTATAATTTGATACAAAGCTTGCCAATATAGATTTCCTTTTAAAATATTACACATATATTGAAGTTTTCGGTGGATCTAATCGATATTTGTACAATTTATCGTCCACAAATGTTTCAAGCGTTTTAGAAATGTTTTTATTATATTTCAATTAGGTTTTCAGCTTTTTTTTAGTTGAATAAGGTTAACAGATTATTAACAATACTATTATTTGACCCACGTGTTGTCTTTGTTTTATTATTCATTTAAATATAATAGTTAAATATGATAGTGATTGATAAATAATCATTTAATGTTGACAAGCAATAAATAAAATTATCATCATGTTGAGATTAAATAGAGAACATAATACGGCAGATATATACTATTTACCTTGGATTTCCTGGATGTTTATAATACGCATACACTGTTTATTTTGGATTTTAAAAATTTATTTTGGATTGCTGTGGACCAGTTGTAACCCTTACTTGCATATAAATAGAATTACTATCACTCTCTCTATGGTTTACGTCTGATTTCTTAATTAAATCCCAACAACTATCACTTCATGTTGGCAGCGGTGATGGTTCCCTGTATTTTTACCATTAACTAAAATTGAACAGGTGAGATCTATTAAAATTATACAGACGGCATTACGAAACAAAAGAAAACAGATTACACGGCTTGTAGTTAAATAATGTACACGACTCTATATTGGAAACGTTTTTGTCATACCACATTTTAACAAAATTAGAATCTCAGAAATTAGAAATCATTGGTGCACTATATATATATATATATATATATATATATATATATATATATATATATATACGTGTTCAAAACGGATTGAAGAACTTGTTGTGAATAGTTGTAAGCGTCTCTGAGGAGTGACTGGATGGAAGATTTACAGTTCTATGGACGAGAAGTAATTGTCCATCCTTTCACGAAACAGCTGTAAGAGCTTAACGCCAAAAAAGTGAATTTCTATTCATGTAGGTTGTGATTTTATTCAATTTACGAATATATATATATATATATATATATATATATATATATATATATATATATATATATATATATATAATTTCCAGACTGTGAGAGATTATATATTTATTCTCAATCAAGCAATTTCACAGCCAACAAACTCGAATCCAAAACTCATGTTTCGCCCGTATTTGTGCTTATCAGTTTAACATATTCGAACCCTGCATTCAAAACTCGAGTCTCTAGCGTTCTAGGAAAGTACTCTGCCAGGTCTAAGATATATTGGGGGACGCCATTTACAATTATATTATTCTTTGACTCCTACCTTTCCCCAGTGAATAGTACACATCGCATTAGGAGGCTTCACCAACACCTCACCCACTTCGATAGTAGTTTCCTCACCCTCAACTCCTGTTGTTTTGTTGTAAAGATGCAGCCATTAATTAGTAAAGGTGGCCTTATTAGATACTCTTGTTTCATTTTGTCTGGTGTATGTTGTATCAGAATGGGTAACTTCTCTCTACAGCAGCCTTCATGGTACAATGATGTCTTTTCACTATTCCATTGCCACTTGATCGATATGCTGACCTAAAAAATGCCGAACACCCCATTTGCCACACATCTCGAAAACTTTCAACCAAATATTAGGGCCATTGTCCATTAACAACTCTGCACCTGGCCCTTTCTCCAAAAATACTTCCTTGGCAACTTTTCCGATTTTCCACACAGTTTCCGAATTAATATCTATCCAGATAGCAAATCCCCTTAGTCCACAATCAACCATCGATACAGTGTGCAGCGATAGTGCGTGACATCAATGGCCAACCGTTTCCAGTACTCCACCACAGGTAGTTATCATGTCTGGATAATACGAGGTCACTCGACTGGCATTCCCGGCAATTTTTCACTACCTCCTTGACTTCTTTGGTAATTTCTGGGTAAACAATGTTGGCTGCCAACCAAGGCGATGCATATTATGCAATTCGTTAACCTCCTCTGTTGCATATCATGCAGAAGATACACTCTTTCCTTCCTGCAACGAAGCTTTCTTTACTCGCGTCATTATACCGACCTTAGAGCTCCTTAATCAGATGCGCATTTTTCGCTTGATCTGCAGCATTGTTTGTCTTAATTCTTCTATCACCAGACCTGATGCTGACTCAGTATTTACTTTCATTCCCATATCAGGACCATATAGATCACTTTTATAGTGTTATCTAGTTCAGTAAAATTTATATGGGAGTAGTGATTTTTATTCCTTAGCCATGCTTAATCTTCCACAATCACATCTCCTATCTCTAATATGATACCCAATGCCAATAAAGTTTCCCACCAACTTTCCAAACTGAGAAAAGTCCTCACATTGTCAATTCAGTCCCAATTTCAAGTACTTCATTTCATCATTTGAAGACAAGGTTTCATTTTCCATTTTGCCAGTTTCATTCCCAATGCTCCCCTGCAGTCTAGCACCTATGCTGGTTTTACAGTTAATCCATACTCCTTAATATGATCTCTCATTCTCTTTGCTGTAATGTCTACCTCTCCACAAGAATGTCAACAATATATTAACTAGTCGTCCCGTCGATTTTGCAGTCCTTCTTCAATACCGTCCAGTACATTAGTCATGTTTTTCAGAGCTGAACTTAGCCCAAAATGCCAACCTCATCAGACAATACAGCTGTCTCTTGTATTTGATTAATTAATACTTTAACCAATTAGTACAGTCAAAGCTTTTCGTCCACGCGGATCTTCAAATAGGTTGACTTCAGGTCTACGCTCTCAGCTCTATCCTCCTTAATTTCCTTATGACCTCTTCACATACATCGATCCCCTCTCCTGCATGAAGTCTAGTACGGCTAATCTTGTTATTGATAGGCTGAACAAATGCCATAAGTAGCAGCACTCCTCTTTTTACTGACCCTCCACATCTTTCTCGAATTCTTTTCTCGTCTCTCCTCGCAATATGCTCTCATAACAATCCACTTTATTTCGTAGTTTTGGCGGCCAAGAGATTAATCGACACTCCATTGTCCACCTCTCAATATCAAACTTCGCCAGGAAATCATCATCCTCAATGCTGCTTTTTGTGCTTTGATGTTCTCTCCACTTTCTACTCCTGTCATCCCTATCGCACGGAGGCAACCAAAAGTCACTTAATCTTTCCTCACCGTAACACCCCCAGCTGGTTGATTGCCTTCATACCTAGAACAATGTAAACATCATCGACCAGCTGATCCAATAAAAGTGCTCAGCACAATTTCACTATCACTTCAGCTGTCGTCTCTCCCAGGCATCTAACCCCCCTGTGGCGTGACCGCCTCTGGGAGCAGTGGAGTTCCGCATTGGGAGGAGATTGAAGCCCCCCGAAACATTGAGTAAGGCAGAGCAACTATGCTGATATTAACTGTTAAGCATTATTGGGTGCCCGGACAATGGCGGGTAACCTAGCTGAAAGGATAAATTCATTGTGCTTTTGTAAAACAGACATATACTTTTATTGTTTGGGATGTCATTTGAAAGTTAACATGGCACTTGATATTTTAGGAAAGTGTCTTTTTTTTTTAAAGTGTCTATATTTTTGTCGTATGTGAGTTAAATGAATATTCTTGGATCCTCACGAGTTCAAAAAAGCACTTATGCAAGAGAGCTATGCAATATAAATTCCCACGAATGTCCTTTATAGCATTAGATGTAAAAACCTTAACAAACGTGAACGTATCCCTGGGATATTGAATTGTTGAGCTCGATGATGTATCCAGTGACCTGACTACTTTGGCCGATACTGTTGTCATCGGCTACCATTTGGCCTGAACTCCTCAGCCAGATTCCCAGTCATGACAAACTATGTACTGAAAATTATTCCAAACCTTGCAACAATGGAAAAACTCCTCCAGAACATAATAATAACATACTAACATTTCCTTATGTACTACGAGCCTTACAAGGAACTTACTCTAAAAATGATGCATGCGAGCATCGGTTAAGAAAAGCACTAACAAAGGTTGGCAAAACAGTTGCATTTGCAAGTAAAACACTAACAGATGCTGAACGAAGATATGCACGCATTGAATGTTGGCACTTGTATATGGCCTACAAATATGTCACCACTATACCCATGGAAGGGAAGTGGTGGTTTGACTGACCTCATCTCAATCAGCAAAAAGTCCTATCCAATGCACCAAAACAGCTACAGAACCTCCTTCAAGTTGCCCAGCAATACACGTACAGACTCTAATATAAGCAAGGGTAAGATACGCTGTCATGAGCAGCAACAAACAAGGTTGGACGAAGTAACATCAATGAAACATCCGACAATGTAACAGATATGAGATCACAAGCTCGCAGAGATTCGTCAAAAGACAATTAAAGACTTCAATATGAGAATATTGGCAGAAGTAATCGCTAAAGAGTGACCAAGTTATAAAGAATGTCTGATCAATTCAATATGAGAATATTGGCAGAAGTAATCGCTAAAGAGTGACCAAGTTATAAGGAATGTCTGATCAATTCAATATGAGAATATTGGCAGAAGTAATCGCTAAAGAGTGACCAAGTTATAAGGAATGTCTGATCAATTCAAAATGAGAATATTGGCAGAAGCATTCGCTAAAGAGTGACCAAGTTATAAGGAATGTCTGATCAATTCAATATGAGTATATTGGCAGAAGTAATCGCTAAAGAGTGACCAAGTTATAAGGAATGTCTGATCAATTCAATATGAGAATATTGGCAGAAGTAATCGCTAAAGAGTGACCAAGTTATAAGGAATGTCTGATCAATTCAATATGAGAATATTGGCAAAAGTAATCGCTAAAGAGTGACCAAGTTATAAGGAATGTCTGATCAATTCAATATGGGAATATTGGCAGAAGTAATCGCTAAAGAGTGACCAAGTTATAAGGAATGTCTGATCAATTCAAAATGAGAATATTGGCAGAAGCATTCGCTAAAGAGTGACCAAGTTATAAGGAATGTCTGATCAATTCAATATGAGAATATTGGCAGAAGTAATCGCTAAAGAGTGACCAAGTTATAAGGAATGTCTGATCAATTCAATATGAGAATATTGGCAGAAGTAATCGCTAAAGTGTGACCAAGTTATAAGGAATGTCTGATCAATTCAATATGAGACTATTGGCAAAAGTAATCGCTAAAGAGTGACCAAGTTATAAGGAATGTCTGATCAATTCAATATGAGAATATTGGCAAAAGTAATCGCTAAAGAATGACCAAGTTATAAGGAATGTCTGATCAATTCAATATGAGAATATTGGCAGAAGTAATCGCTAGTGACCAAGTTATAAGGAATGTCTGATCAATTCAATATGAGAATATTGGCAGAAGTAATCGCTAAAGAGTGACCAAGTTATAAGGAATGTCTGATCAATTCAATATGAGAATATTGGCAGAAGTAATCGCTAAAGAGTGACCAAGTTATAAGGAATGTCTGATCAATTCAAAATGAGAATATTGGCAGAAGCATTCGCTAAAGAGTGACCAAGTTATAAGGAATGTCTGATCAATTCAATATGAGAATATTGGCAGAAGTAATCGCTAAAGAGTGACCAAGTTATAAGGAATGTCTGATCAATTCCATATGAGAATATTGGCAGAAGTAATCGCTAAAGAGTGACCAAGTTAAAAGGAATGTCTGATCAATTCAATATGAGACTATTGGCAGAAGTAATCGCTAAAGAGTGACCAAGTTATAAGGAATGTCTGATCAATTCAATATGAGAATATTGGCAAAAGTAATCGCTAAAGAATGACCAAGTTATAAGGAATGTCTTATCAATTCAATATGAGAATATTGGCAGAAGTAATCGCTAAAGAGTGACCAAGTTATAAGGAATGTCTGATCAATTCAATATGAGAATATTGGCAGAAGTAATGGCTAAAGAGTGACCAAGTTATAAGGAATGTCTGATCAATTCAATATGAGAATATTGGCAGAAGTAATCGCTAAAGAGTGACCAAGTTATAAGGAATGTCTGATCAATTCAATATGAGAATATTGGCAGAAGTAATCGCTAAAGAGTGACCAAGTTATAAGGAATGTCTGATCAATTAAATATGAGAATATTGGCAGAAGTAATCGCTAAAGAGTGACCAAGTTATAAGGAATGTCTGATCAATTCAATATGAGAATATTGGCAAAGGTAATGGCTAAAGAGTGACCAAGTTATAACGAATGTCTGATCAATTCAATATGAGACTATTGGAAGACGTAATCGCAAAAGAGTGACCAAGGTATAAGGAATGTCTGATCAATTCAATATGAGAATATTGGCAGAAGTAATCGCTAAAGAGTGACCAAGTTATAAGGAATGTCTGATCAATTCAATATGAGAATATTGGCAGAAGTAATCGCTAAAGAGTGACCAAGTTATAAGGAATGTCTGATCAATTCAAAATGAGAATATTGGCAGAAGCCTTCGCTAAAGAGTGACCAAGTTATAAGGAATGTCTGATGAATTCAATATGAGAATATTGGCAGAAGTAATCGCTAAAGAGTGACCAAGTTATAAGGAATGTCTGATCAATTCCATATGAGAATATTGGCAGAAGTAATCGCTAAAGAGTGACCAAGTTATAAGGAATGTCTGATCAATTCAATATGAGACTATTGGCAAAAGTAATCGCTAAAGAGTGACCAAGTTATAAGGAATGTCTGATCAATTCAATATGAGAATATTGGCAAAAGTAATCGCTAAAGAATGACCAAGTTATAAGGAATGTCTGATCAATTCAATATGAGAATATTGGCAGAAGTAATCGCTAAAGAGTGACCAAGTTATAAGGAATGTCTGATCAATTCAATATGAGAATATTGGCAGAAGTAATGGCTAAAGAGTGACCAAGTTATAAGGAATGTCTGATCAATTCAATATGAGAATATTGGCAGAAGTAATGGCTAAAGAGTGACCAAGTTATAAGGAATGTCTGATCAATTCAATATGAGAATATTGGCAGAAGTAATCGCTAAAGAGTGACCAAGTTATAAGGAATGTCTGATCAATTAAATATGAGAATATTGGCAGAAGTAATCGCTAAAGAGTGACCAAGTTATAAGGAATGTCTGATCAATTCAATATGAGAATATTGGCAGAAGTAATCGCTAAAGAGTGACCAAGTTATAAGGAATGTCTGATCAATTCAATATGAGAACATTGGCAGAAGTAATCGCTAAAGAGTGACCAAGTTATAAGGAATGTCTGATCAATTCAATATGAGAATATTGGCAGAAGTAATCGCTAAAGAGTGACCAAGTTATAAGGAATGTCTGATCAATTCCATATGAGAATATTGGCAGAAGTAATCGCTAAAGAGTGACCAAGTTATAAGGAATGTCTGATCAATTCAATATGAGAATATTGGCAGAAGTAATCGCTAAAGAGTGACCAAGTTATAAGGAATGTCTGATCAATTCGATATGAGAATATTGGCAGAAGTAATGGCTAAAGAGTGACCAAGTTATAAGGAATGTCTGATCAATTCAATATGAGAATATTGGCAGAAGTAATCGCTAAAGAGTGACCAAGTTATATGGAATGTCTGATCAATTCGATATGAGAATATTGGCAGAAGTAATCGCTAAAGAGTGACCAAGTTATAAGGAATGTCTGATCAATTCAATATGAGAATATTGGCAGAAGTAATCGCTAAAAAGTGACCAAGTAAGAAGGAATGTTTGATCAATTCAATATGAGAATATTGGCAGAAGTAATCGCTAAAGAGTGACCAAGTTATAAGGAATGTCTGATCAATTCAATATGAGAATATTGGCAGAAGTAATCGCTAAAGAGTGACCAAGTTAGAAGGAATGTCTGATCAATTCAATATGAGAATATTAGAAGTAGTAATCGCTAAAGAGTGACCAAGTTATAAGGAATGTCTGATCAATTCAATATGAGAATATTGGCAGAAGTAATCGCTAAAGAGTGACCAAGTTAGAAGGAATGTCTGATCAATTCAATATGAGAATATTAGAAGAAGTAATCGCTAAAGAGTGACCAAGTTATAAGGAATGTCTGATAAATTCAATATTAGAATATTGGCAGAAGTAATCGCTAAAGAGTGACCAAGTTATAAGGAATGTCTGATAAATTCAATATGAGAATATTGGCAGAAGTAATCGGTAAAGAGTGACCAAGTTATAAGGAATGTCTGATCAATTCGATATGAGAATATTGGCAGAAGTAATCGCTAAAGAGTGACCAAGTTATAAGGAATGTCTGATCAATTCAATATGAGAATATTGGCAGAAGTAATCGCTAAAAAGTGACCAAGTTAGAAGGAATGTTTGATCAATTCAATATGAGAATATTGGCAGAAGTAATCGCTAAAGAGTGACCAAGTTAGAAGGAATGTCTGATCAATTCAATATGTGAATATTGGCAGAAGTAATGGCTAAAGAGTGACCAAGTTATAAGGAATGTCTGATCAATTCAATATGTGAATATTGGCAGAAGTAATGGCTAAAGAGTGACCAAGTTATAAGGAATGTCTGATCAATTCGATATGAGAATATTGGCAGAAGTAATCGCTAAAGAGTGACCAAGTTATAAGGAATGTCTGATCAATTCAATATGAGAATATTGGCAGAAGTAATCGCTAAAAAGTGACCAAGTAAGAAGGAATGTTTGATCAATTCAATATGAGAATATTGGCAGAAGTAATCGCTAAAGAGTGACCAAGTTATAAGGAATGTCTGATCAATTCAATATGTGAATATTGGCAGAAGTAATCGCTAAAGAGTGACCAAGTTAGAAGGAATGTCTGATCAATTCAATATGAGAATATTAGAAGAAGTAATCGCTAAAGAGTGACCAAGTTATAAGGAATGTCTGATCAATTCAATATGAGAATATTGGCAAAGGTAATGGCTAAAGAGTGACCAAGTTATAAGGAATGTCTGATCAATTCAATATGAGAATATTGGCAGAAGTAATTGCTAAAGAGTGACCAAGTTATAAGGAATGTCTGATCAATTCAATATGAGAACACTGGCAGAAGTAATCGCTAAAGAGTAACCAAATTATAAGGAATGTCTGATCAATTCAATATGAGAATACTGGCAGAAGTAATCGCTAAAGAGTGACCAAGTTATAAGGAATGTCTGATAAATTCAATATGAGAATATTGGCAGAAGTAATGGCTAAAGAGTGACCAAGTTATAAGGAATGTCTGATCAATTCAATATGAGAATATTGGCAGAAGTAATCGCTAAAGAGTGACCAAGTTATAAGGAATGTCTGATCAATTCGATATGAGAATATTGGCAGAAGTAATCGCTAGTGACCAAGTTATAAGGAATGTCTGATCAATTCAATATGAGAATATTGGCAGAAGTAATCGCTAAAAAGTGACCAAGTAAGAAGGAATGTTTGATCAATTCAATATGAGAATATTGGCAGAAGTAATCGCTAAAGAATGACCAAGTTATAAGGAATGTCTCATCAATTCAATATGTGAATATTGGCAGAAGTAATCGCTAAAGAGTGACCAAGTTAGAAGGAATGTCTGATCAATTCAATATGAGAATATTAGAAGAAGTAACTGCTAAAGAGTGACCAAGTTATAAGGAATGTCTGATCAATTCAATATGAGAATATTGGCAGAAGTAATGGCTAAAGAGTGACCAAGTTATAAGGAATGTCTGATCAATTCAATATGAGAATATTGGCAGAAGTAATGGCTAAAGAGTGACCAAGTTATAAGGAATGTCTGATCAATTCGATATGAGAATATTGGCAGAAATAATCGCTAAAGAGTGACCAAGTTATAAGGAATGTCTGATCAATTAAATATGAGAATATTGGCAAAGGTAATGGCTAAAGAGTGACCAAGTTATAAGGAATGTCTGATCAATTCAATATGAGAATATTGGCAGAAGTAATGGCTAAAGAGTGACCAAGTTATAAGGAATGTCTGATCAATTCAATATGAGAATATTGGCAGAAGTAAACGCTAAAGAGTGACCAAGTTATAAGGAATGGCTGATCAATTCAATATGAGAATATTGGAAGAAGTAATGGCTAAAGGGTGACCAAGTTATAAGGAATGTCTGATCAATTCAATATGAGAATATTGGCAGAAGTAAACGCTAAAGTGTGACCAAGTTATAAGGAATGGCTGATCAATTCAATATGAGAATATTGGCAAAGGTAATGGCTAAAGAGTGACCAAGTTAGAAGGAATGTCTGATCAATTCAATATGAGAATATTGGCAGAAGTAATGGCTAAAGAGTGACCAAGTTATAAGGAATGTCTGATCAATTCAATATGTGAATATTGGCAGAAGTAATCGCTAAAGAGTGACCAAGTTAGAAGGAATGTCTGATCAATTCAATATGAGAATATTAGAAGAAGTAATCGCTAAAGAGTGACCAAGTTAGAAGGAATGTCTGATAAATTCAATATGAGAATATTGGCAGAAGTAATGGCTAAAGAGTGACCAAGTTATAAGGAATGTCTGATCAATTCAATATGAGAATATTGGCAGAAGTAAACGCTAAAGAGTGACCAAGTTATAAGGAATGGCTGATCAATTCAATATGAGAATATTGGCAGAAGTAATGGCTAAAGGGTGACCAAGTTATAAGGAATGTCTGATCAATTCAATATGAGAATATTGGCAGAAGTAAACGCTAAAGAGTGACCAAGTTATAAGGAATGGCTGATCAATTCAATATGAGAATATTGGCAAAGGTAATGGCTAAAGAGTGACCAAGTTAGAAGGAATGTCTGATCAATTCAATATGAGAATATTGGCAGAAGTAATGGCTAAAGAGTGACCAAGTTATAAGGAATGTCTGATCAATTCAATATGAGAATATTAGAAGAAGTAATCGCTAAAAAGTGACCAAGTTATAAGGAATGGCTGATCAATTCAATATGAGAATATTGGCAGAAGTAATGGCTAAAGGGTGACCAAGTTATAAGGAATGTCTGATCAATTCAATATGAGAATATTGGCAGAAGTAATCGCTAAAGAGTGACCAAGTTATAAGGAATGGCTGATCAATTCAATATGAGAATATTGGCAGAAGTAATGGCTAAAGGGTGACCAAGTTATAAGGAATGTCTGATCAATTCAATATGAGAATATTGGCAGAAGTAATCGCTAAAGAGTGACCAAGTTTTAAGGAATGGCTGATCAATTCAATATGAGAATATTGGCAAAGGTAATGGCTAAAGAGTGACCAAGTTAGAAGGAATGTCTGATAAATTCAATATGAGAATATTGGCAGAAGTAATGGCTAAAGAGTGACCAAGTTATAAGGAATGTCTGATCAATTCAATATGAGAATATTGGCAGAAGTAATGGCTAAAGAGTGACCAAGTTATAAGGAATGTCTGATCAATTCAATATGTGAATATTGGCAGAAGTAATCGCTAAAGAGTGACCAAGTTAGAAGGAATGTCTGATCAATTCAATATGAGAATATTAGAAGAATAATCGCTAAAGAGTGACCAAGTTAGAAGGAATGTCTGATAAATTCAATATGAGAATATTGGCAGAAGTAATGGCTAAAGAGTGACCAAGTTATAAGGAATGTCTGATCAATTCAATATGAGAATATTGGCAGAAGTAATCGCTAAAGAGTGACCAAGTTATAAGGAATGTCTGATCAATTCAAAATGAGAATATTGGCAGAAGCATTCGCTAAAGAGTGACCAAGTTATAAGGAATGTCTGATCAATTCAATATGAGAATATTGGCAGAAGTAATCGCTAAAGAGTGACCAAGTTATAAGGAATGTCTGATCAATTCCATATGAGAATATTGGCAGAAGTAATCGCTAAAGAGTGACCAAGTTATAAGGAATGTCTGATCAATTCAATATGAGACTATTGGCAGAAGTAATCGCTAAAGAGTGACCAAGTTATAAGGAATGTCTGATCAATTCAATATGAGAATATTGGCAAAAGTAATCGCTAAAGAATGACCAAGTTATAAGGAATGTCTTATCAATTCAATATGAGAATATTGGCAGAAGTAATCGCTAAAGAGTGACCAAGTTATAAGGAATGTCTGATCAATTCAATATGAGAATATTGGCAGAAGTAATGGCTAAAGAGTGACCAAGTTATAAGGAATGTCTGATCAATTCGATATGAGAATATTGGCAGAAGTAATCGCTAAAGAGTGACCAAGTTATAAGGAATGTCTGATCAATTCAATATGAGAATATTGGCAAAGGTAATGGCTAAAGAGTGACCAAGTTATAAGGAATGTCTGATCAATTCAATATGAGAATATTGGCAGAAGTAATGGCTAAAGAGTGACCAAGTTATAAGGAATGTCTGATCAATTCAATATGTGAATATTGGCAGAAGTAATCGCTAAAGAGTGACCAAGTTAGAAGGAATGTTTGATCAATTCAATATGAGAATATTGGCAGAAGTAATGGCTAAAGAGTGACCAAGTTATAAGGAATGTCTGATCAATTCAATATGAGAATATTGGCAGAAGTAATGGCTAAAGAGTGACCAAGTTATAAGGAATGTCTGATCAATTCAATATGTGAATATTGGCAGAAGTAATCGCTAAAGAGTGACCAAGTTAGAAGGAATGTCTGATCAATTCAATATGAGAATATTAGAAGAAGTAATCGCTAAAGAGTGACCAAGTTAGAAGGAATGTCTGATAAATTCAATATGAGAATATTGGCAGAAGTAATGGCTAAAGAGTGACCAAGTTATAAGGAATGTCTAATCAATTCAATATGAGAATATTGGCAGAAGTAAACGCTAAAGAGTGACCGAGTTATAAGGAATGGCTGATCAATTCAATATGAGAATATTGGCAGAAGTAATGGCTAAAGGGTGACCAAGTTATAAGGAATGTCTGATCAATTCAATATGAGAATATTGGCAGAAGTAAACGCTAAAGAGTGACCAAGTTATAAGGAATGGCTGATCAATTCAATATGAGAATATTGGCAGAAGTAATGGCTAAAGGGTGACCAAGTTATAAGGAATGGCTGATCAATTCAATATGAGAATATTGGCAGAAGTAATGGCTAAAGGGTGACCAAGTTATAAGGAATGTCTGATCAATTCAATATGAGAATATTGGCAGAAGTAATCGCTAAAGAGTGACCAAGTTATAAGGAATGGCTGATCAATTCAATATGAGAATATTGGCAGAAGTAATGGCTAAAGGGTGACTAAGTTATAAGGAATGTCTGATCAATTCAATATGAGAATATTGGCAGAAGTAAACGCTAAAGAGTGACCAAGTTATAAGGAATGGCTGATCAATTCAATATGAGAATATTGGCAAAGGTAATGGCTAAAGAGTGACCAAGTTATAAGGAATGTCTGATAAATTCAATATGAGAATATTGGCAGAAGTAATGGCTAAAGAGTGACCAAGTAAGAAGGAATGTTTGATCAATTCAATATGAGAATATTGGCAGAAGTAATCGCTAAAGAGTGACCAAGTTATAAGGAATGTCTGATCAATTCAATATGTGAATATTGGCAGAAGTAATCGCTAAAGAGTGACCAAGTTAGAAGGAATGTCTGATCAATTCAATATGAGAATATTAGAAGAAGTAATCGCTAAAGAGTGACCAAGTTAGAAGGAATGTCTGATAAATTCAATATGAGAATATTGGCAGAAGTAATGGCTAAAGAGTGACCAAGTTATAAGGAATGTCTGATCAATTCAATATGAGAATATTAGAAGAAGTAATCGCTAAAAAGTGACCAAGTTATAAGGAATGGCTGATCAATTCAATATGAGAATATTGGCAGAAGTAATGGCTAAATGGTGACCAAGTTATAAGGAATGGCTGATCAATTCAATATGAGAATATTGGCAGAAGTAATGGCTAAAGGGTGACCAAGTTATAAGGAATGTCTGATCAATTCAATATGAGAATATTGGCAGAAGTAATCGCTAAAGAGTGACCAAGTTATAAGGAATGGCTGATCAATTCAATATGAGAATATTGGCAGAAGTAATCGCTAAAGGGTGACCAAGTTATAAGGAATGTCTGATCAATTCAATATGAGAATATTGGCAGAAGTAAACGCTAAAGAGTGACCAAGTTATAAGGAATGGCTGATCAATTCAATATGAGAATATTGGCAAAGGTAATGGCTAAAGAGTGACCAAGTTAGAAGGAATGTCTGATAAATTCAATATGAGAATATTGGCAGAAGTAATGGCTAAAGAGTGACCAAGTTATAAGGAATGTCTGATCAATTCAATATGAGAATATTGGCAGAAGTAATGGCTAAAGAGTGACCAAGTTATAAGGAATGTCTGATCAATTCAATATGTGAATATTGGCAGAAGTAATCGCTAAAGAGTGACCAAGTTAGAAGGAATGTCTGATCAATTCAATATGAGAATATTAGAAGAATAATCGCTAAAGAGTGACCAAGTTAGAAGGAATGTCTGATAAATTCAATATGAGAATATTGGCAGAAGTAATGGCTAAAGAGTGACCAAGTTATAAGGAATGTCTGATCAATTCAATATGAGAATATTGGCAGAAGTAATCGCTAAAGAGTGACCAAGTTATAAGGAATGGCTGATCAATTCAATATGAGAATATTGGCAGAAGTAATGGCTAAAGGGTGACCAAGTTATAAGGAATGTCTGATCAATTCGATATGAGAATATTGGCAGAAGTAATCGCTAAAGAGTGACCAAGTTATAAGGAATGTCTGATCAATTCAATATGAGAATATTGGCAGAAGTAATCGCTAAAGAGTGACCAAGTTATAAGGAATGTCTGATCAATTCAATATGAGAATATTGGCAGAAGTAATCGCTAAAGAGTGACCAAGTTATAAGGAATGTCTGATCAATTCAATATGAGAATATTGGCAAAGGTAATGGCTAAAGAGTGAACAAGTTATAAGGAATGTCTGATCAATTCAATATGAGAATATTGGCAGAAGTAATCGCTAGTGACCAAGTTATAAGGAATGTCTGATCAATTCAATATGAGAATATTGGCAGAAGTAATCGCTTAAGAGTGACCACGTTATAAGGAATGTCTGATCAATTCAATATGAGAATATTGGCAGAAGTAATCGCTAAAGAGTGACCAAGTTATAAGGAATGTCTGATCAATTCAATATGATAATATTGGCAGAAGTAATCGCTAAAGAGTGACCAAGTTATAAGGAATGTCTGATCAATTCAATATGAGAATATTGGCAAAAGTAATCGCTAAAGAGTTACCAAGTTATAAGGAATGTCTGATCAATTCAATATGAGAATATTGGCAGAAGTAATCGCTAAAGAGTGACCAAGTTATAAGGAATGTCTGATCAATTCGATCAAGTTGTTCTTCACGGTACAAGATGGGCGGAGAATAGCGTGTTATACGGACCGAGATGAAGTAAAAGGCACATGCCGGCTACCTAAACATAAACACGCGTCTTCAAGAGATTAGACAATATATTCAACTCTTTGGTACCTGCGTAACCTATGCAGATCACCGGCTAGCCCAAATAGCACCTGTCCTGGTAGGAGCTTGCAACAAGTAGCAGCGGACCTCCTATCATTGGAAGGAACAGCACAGGTGACATACAAAAATTTATTTGCAATTGACAAACTGGATACCCTCACATTAGAAGCTATGATGGAATACATATAAGCGTAATTTTCACGCCATGGTATCCAAGAGGCATTGACCTCCAACAATAATCCTCAGTTGTCATCAAATTCTTTCATTCAGGGAATTGCTGTTCAAACACGAAACAGAATCACCCGGCAACAGCTAAGCAAATGGTGCTGCCGAAGCAACAGTAAAATTAACAAATGCCTCTTCTTCAAATGCAAAGCATCCGGAGAAGATCCATTCATATGGCTGTTGAACCTACACAACGCACAAGCCAAAGGACTAAGCACCAGCATAGAACAAAGATCAATAATGCTATGTGTCGTATAAAACTTAGGCATTTCTACCCACACTCAACTGATGAAGTATTGAGAAAAGTATAAAGAAGAGTCAAACACAATGAGACAGAGCAAAAGCTGAAAGGCCGAAACATCGTTTAAACAATGGTTGAGTTCACCCAATCCCTACATAAGATAGTGCAGGGGAGCAACAGTCTGAAAGGAAAGGCAAGAGACGGACAACTATATTGCTGAAACAAACGATTCCTGCGCAAAACGTCCGAGTCAAAACATTCCTTCTCAGGACAGCATCAGACTACACGCGTAGCTGATATTCACCTTCAGTCTCAAACAGTTTAACAAATCCATACCACAAAGAAAAAGGATTGCACAGGTAAACGAATCAACTGAGGAAAGCATTTATGAAAGGAATGGCAGTCAACAGCTGACTACACCTTCAGGACAAGTTATTAAAAAAACGTGTGAAAACGAATGAATAATCCTTTCTTTCTCATGTGGCATTCAAAATTCTCTCACAACTAAGAAGTAAAACAAAAGTAAAAAAAAAACACCCTCACTGATGGAAGGGAGTGTTGTGTACAAAAATCCTATCATTGCCCTACTTAGTCCTCTCCCTTTTTTATATAACTCTTTCCTTTCTAGATAACTCTCCTACATAAGAGAAAGATTACTTTAAAAAAAAAGTTGCTTGAGTTGACATGAGGAAATCACGCATCTGTTTTTCTTTTATTTACACAGGCATCACCACATTATCAAGGATTTATTTACACAGGCATCACCACATTATCAAGGATAAGGGTTAAAGAGTGTATAGTAGAAATTGGAAAATGTAGTAATCATTACTAATGAAAATTCGGTAAATTTGTTAACTTATATGGAACGGCCCATCAAGAACTTGTTTACGTTAGACTTGAAGACAACCATATTGTAGTCAGATGGAAAGCAGGAAAACGGAAGACAATTCCACAGGCGTGCAGTTCTATGAAAGAAGCTTTGTTCATGGAATCTACGTTTAGGTTTAGGCACAGATAAAGAGTGGGAGGAATTATTGATAGTGTTTTCAGCTATTCAGTGTTTCTTGTTAAAGTTTGGCGAGGGGGGACCATAGACTGAAGCTCAGTTGAACACTTTCCATGAAAATAACGATACATCAGAGACAAGCTCGCAACATCTCTTCTGTGAGATAGAGGTTGCAGGTAAGAGAAAAGGACATCTCCTACGAGGCTACGAAGTCTATTTTGAACTTTATCAAGGCATGACACGTCTTTTCTAGCTGCTCCTGCCAAGATGTGGCAACATTATTCCATCCTTAGACGTACCTGGCTCTTATATAGATAGCGAATTGCATCAGCAGTGAGATATCTACTGAATCGATAGAAAGAACCATTTTTCCAGCGGCCCTAACAACAGATTTGATGTACGTGTTCTATTTAAGACCAGGAGTAATTTTCAAGCCCAGAAGCTTGTCAAAATTTGAGGCCTCCTGAAGACGAGAGCCATTCATTTCAATTGATGCCAGATGTGGATCAGAATGTGGATGATGTAAAGAGAGAAGCTTTGTTTTAGATGCATTAAAAGTAACCAGCCACTCTTTACATCTGTAAGAAGAAAATAATGCCTGGGATGATACAACTTCTGCGTCTCAGCTGAACTATACTTCATTCCAACCAGCAAAGGTTGTCTTTAACTTGTCAGAAGAATGATAAAGCTAAACATAGTTGATATTAGCATGTAAACCAGGAACAGGTACTGCACTTTCATTTTACGGTCCTATCTTCAGAGGAATAAACAGCTCATGAAACCGTGTGCAAACCTCGACAACACTAAAAGTTGTTTTTACACACAAATTCATTAACCGTGAAAAATGATAAACCCTATAAAACTAACATACACAAATTCCTTCCATGAGTTTACGATTCCGCAAAGATGTAAAAATTCAATTATTTAACGTTTTATATGGAAACAACTAATTAATCGAGGAAGGGGCACTTTGAACTGAAAAACATTAAGAAGAACACGTTGCCATTAACGAGTGGCAGCGCTTCGCTTCGCCACTAAAAATGAACTACTTCCCTATTAAACAAGGAGTTAATGCCTGGAAAAGTAGAACTCGCAACAAGTAAATACTTGTGATAACGCGAAATATGATTAATATGAGCATAAAAGCAAAGAACAGGTATTACACTTTCATCGTTGTTCGCGTGCTACTGATTGTATGTCTAACCGACACGTTTTATAATGTAATCGTGATTATAATTTACTTTCTTAGTCTTGGATATTAACAGTAGTTCGGCTAATCCAAATAATGATGAAATATTCAACCTTTAAAAATAAACGTGATATTTATATCTTTGTAGATTTTATTTCTTTAATGAATCGGAAACGCACAAAAGAAAATTACGAAAGAAATCGTAACAAGCCTTAAGCATTTACAAATCTAATCTAAACTTGGTAGGAAAACAATCCGGTACAGTACAGCGGTACACTTAAATAATGAGCGGGCAATTTTACACAAAGGACGAAATGATTATTGCACCGTTTGACGGTGACCTGCATTTATTGGACTTAAGCAATTGCTTTTCTATTTAGATAATTTCATGTTTAAATCGTGTTTCTCGTCTTTTAATTTTTTATTCTTTTATATTTTCATGAATGAGAATAATGAATTGGACACAAAAAACAAAAGTTGTATCAGTTTACTAAAGAAGTCTTAACAAATAAAACAATTTTTCTGTTTTGAACACGAAAGAAAAATTAACGAATTCATTTTTTGTATTGAATTCCTGGAAGAAGAGGTAAGTTTCTTTCTTTTTTTTACAGTTTAAAAAAGTTATTCAATAATTTAAAAATAATCTTAAACATTTTAAAAAAGTTTATTTTCATTGCAATCCAATAAAAAAAAAATATTGATTCTACGATGCTTTTTAACAATCGTGAAAAAACTATGAATCTTCTATTTAAAAAAAAAATCCTAAAAGTATATTTTTCAATTTGACGTGGATTTTTCTAAAATATGTTTATTTAAGTAAAATTCATGATTTATAAGAAAATAGCAATGTTTACCATAAACAAAATAATTTAATTCGAAGTTGATTGAATTTTTACACAACTGAGCAGAAAACAGCTTTTTTGATATTTAATTGTTTTGGGTTTGTATTACTGTACACATAGATTCGAAAAAAATTGTAAAAAAAAACAAATATATAACAAATAAATGTTATCAAAGGTAAGATAAGTTACTTTTCTTCCAAACTGGATATATTTTTCGTGTTTTTATTCAATGTAACATGTTTATTCAGCTCGAAAAACATACAGTGTTTACCGATGTATTGGAAAATTCAAAATGGCGCCCGACTTTCTCTTTAACACGGTAAGTTTGGGAAAAGGTGTTATAAATAATAAACTAGACAAAATACTATTAAAAACCCACCGAATATATGTCAACCTATGTCACGGAAACATATATTGAGCGAGTTTCTAACATTATTTTGTCTAGTTTTATAGTTGAGTTAGAAAGGGTGTCAGTCGCTGGATTGAACTTATTTTCCTCCTATTATTTGCATATATTTATGTAGTGAAAATTGTTTGAATAAAATTAATTCATTAGTTAGTTAGTTAGTAGATGGAATTAATAATTTTGTAATTTACATAAAAATTAATAATTTTATTATATCATAATTAGGATCATTTAATTCTTTTTAACTCAACAATAAACAACAACATATGCAAATAATAAATAAAATATGTATCAATATTCAAATTTTATTTTTAGCTGCAATATTTTAAGTCTAAAAAATTCTTATTTTTTACTTTACTAGCATATCTTGTTCTTTACTTTTCCAGGTTGAATTTCTTGTCCTTTACTTTTCCAGGTTTAATAAAATCTTAAAAATATTACTTTTCATGCGCGCATTTTTCCATATAATCCATGATTTTTCCAGGCATTGCTATTGTATTAATATATAAATTTATAATATTTATTAATGATTGTCAAAAAAAAAATAGCTCTCAAACACACATTTATGCAATATTAATCATTCAATCACAGTAGTTCCGAGCCAGGGTCTCTACCTAGACTGCGGTTCATGAATTCGTGATCTGTATAGAGCGTAAACTAACAAAAAAGAAGATGGCACTCGGTGTCTTTTTAGATATCGTTGGAGCTTTTGACAACATACCCTTCAATAGTATGTTCAAGTCGCTACGAGAACTCAATGTGCCACCAGTACTCATCCGATGGATTGAGTATATGGTGAGGCACAGAACAGTTCAAGTAGAACTACTGAGGGCAACTGTTAAAAGGAAAGTAGTTAAATGAAACCCCCAAAGTGGGATTTTATCACCTTTACTATGGAACTGTATGCTGAATCCTCTTTTAAAGGAGTTTAAAAATAGGAATATTTATGCCCAGGCTGATGCTGATGACATTGCAGTGCTGGTCGCGGGTTCAAAAGCATCATTGGTCAGACGCATTGCCAAAATGCGACTACATTTTTCATCAAATGTGATAACGAAAAATTTGAGTTCATTCAAAGAATATGTATATCATAGAATTCACTAATATTTTTAATCGATAAATTCACCATTTTTTGCTATGAAATCATAAGGAGAGTTAAAAAAAAATTAGTTATTAAAAAAAGTTCGGTTTTTTAATTATAAAAAAAACGATACACGGGATTGAACCTAAAACCTTTCCATAAACCCCCGGTACTCTAACCGTTACGCTAACATGTCATATTGGTAAAATCGCAGTAAAAAAATTTATATACAAAAAAAGTTATGCAAAATAATAAAAAAAGCGTTAGTCACTTATGTACTTACTCTCCCGTTTGTGAACCCACATATTTTGTTGTAACTTTTTTTTCTACTGAACCAATTTTCGAATTTTTTTTTGCAAAATGTAGCTAATGAGGTGTTCTATCCAACTATATAAGCTGTTTGAAATTTGGTTGCGAATGGAATTAGTGGTGGGGGTTTGAATGTGTCTCAATTCATTCAATTTCGGACTTAAGCATATATTCAACCACTACCGTGGTTGAATGATATATATTGAAATGCTCATAGCTTTGGTTTTATTAGACTAAACTACACAGAAATTTGCAGTTTTTTTGAAGATTGTAATCCTATTCAAGTGCCTACATTTAAAACCTATATTATTCGTAAATTTGCCTATATTTGCAAGACAGCATCGGGGACACTTTTTCTTAGTTTTTTGCTTCATTGTCTCCCCTGTAGCTTAGCCATGCCATTAATATGTTAATTTCTGTATATAAGAGATTCAGAAATAATTTCAAATAGATTATATTCTAAGCAATACTTGTATCAACTTGTCCTGTGTAAAGTAAAAAAAATATGCATAGTTTAACGTGTCTCCTTTGGTGTTTTAATTAAATTCACGTTAAGGTTGTTAGTTCAATCCAATAATATGGAAAACAATAAATAGAACACTTATATGTGAATGTAAATACTTAAAATATTGAATTAATTTTTTTGCAGATGTTCCTGATTGAAGCATATTATTGGGATTTAATGGAATATGATTTTCTTAAACATTATCCTACAAACAGTCATTATTTAATTTGAACGTTTACAGCGATATCTGTGAGAATTCTGAGAAAGATTTGTGAAAACATAACTCATTTGTGTTTAATTAAAAATAAATCAAAAGATAATAAGAAATAAAATAAAGACTTAGACGTATGAGAAATCAAACTATAACGAAAATGTATGGGTAACGTGTTGTTATTTTATGGAATGCTCCGTGCCAAATTTTAAAAATTAAAAAATAATTAATATAAAAAGAAAAAGGCAACGTTCCTGTATAACATTCTCTTTCGGAAAAATAATCATTAGTTAAACATATGAGAACTAACACTGTTTTGTGAAGTTTGTAAATATTTTTATTCACTAAAATCATTGTTAGACATATGAAAACTCATATAGGGAAAAGCGACGTTCTCCTCGAAAATAAGACATACGCCTGTGAAGTTTGTGGGTATTCTTGTTCTAAAACATAGTTCCACATCATAAATAACACTAGGGAACTCCACATACTTGGAAAGTGTGTGAATAACGTTAATTTAGAGAAGTTTATAGGAACTGCCACTGAGAAACAGCACGTTCTTTTGTAAAGTTTGGATATTCTTGTTCTAAAAATCATTGTTAGTGAAGCATATGAGAATCAACCTTGGGAAAAGCCACATTGTGAAAATTTTTTTGAACATTCTTGATCTAAAAATCAGATGAAATGAATACATTGAAAACTCACCCTGGAGAAAAGCCACATACTTGTGAAGTGTGTGGATATTCTTGTTCTCAAAAATCATCGCTAGTGACGCATAGGAGAACTCACACTGGGGAAAAACCATATTCTTGTGAAGTGTGTGGATATTCTTGTTCTCAAAAATCTTATTTAGGGAACCATATGAGAATTCACACTGGGGAAAAGCCATATTCTTGTGAAGTGTGTGGGCATTCTTTTTCTGTGAAATACACGTTAGTAAGCCATATGAGAACTCACACTGGAGAAAAGCTACATACTTGTAAAGTTTGTGGGTATTCTTGTTCTAAAAAATCCGATCTAACGACCCACATAAGAACTCACACTGGAGAAAAGCCACATTCTTGCAAAGTGTGTGGATATTCTTGTTCCCAAAAATCTAATTTAGTGAAACATATGAGAACGCACACAGGAGAAAAGCCAAATTCTTGTGAAGTGTGTGGATATCTTTTTGCTCGAAAATCTCATTTAGTGGACCATATGACAATTCACACTGGGGAAAAGCCATATTCTTGTGAAGTGTGTGGATATTCTTTTTCTGCAAAATACAAGTTAGTAAGACATGTGAGAACTCACACTGGAGAAAAACCACATTCTTGTGAAGTGTGTGGATATTCTTGTTCTGTAAAATCCTCATTAGTGGCACATATGAGAATTCACACTGGAGAGAAGCCACATTTTTGTGAGTTATGTGGATATTCTTTTTCTAAAAAATCGACGCTAGTGACCCATATAAGAACTCACACTGGGGAAAAGCCACATTCTTGTATAGTTTGTGGATATTCTTGTTCTAAAAAATCATCATTAGTGAAGCATATGGGAACTCACACCACTTAAATGCACGGTTATAATCTCAAAACGGGAGAATACATATTTGGCATTTGGGAGAATGTTCTATGCTCAGTAAAATAAAAAACAATCGATAACAAAATGAAAACGTGATTTTGGTGGATATTCTTGTTCATGAAAATCAAGTTTACTGACATATGAGAACTCTTTTTTAGGAACCTGAAGTCCTATCTAACTAATATTCCTGGTGAACCAAGTGTAAAAGAAATCCAGACAATTGCACTTCAAGGAACAATGAGGATACTAAATAAATATCTTGGTTGGTTTCAATAAAAAGCTGTTGGCAGCTGGGTTGGCTGCCACATACCCAGAGTTATAATCTTCAAATAAAAAATAAACAAAAAAGAGAGGACAAACCACATTCTTGTGAAGTTAATATTCTTTGTTTTTAAAATCACTTTTAATGACATATTGGAACGACCACTGATGAAAAAGAACCTAAATATCAGAAAGCATTCAATAGTATGCTTATGGATACTAAAGTGCCTTGGACTATATAAAATCCACCCGACCATAAGAGAAATTATAACTGCTCAAATGAAGAATTAGAAACCATCTATTACACTAAACCATAACGGAGGACAGATATCTATTCTACGTATAAAAATCCTAAGAAAAATTAAATCGTCTGGTATAACTGGACGTATACTAAATATAATTAGATCCTGCTTAGACAATAGAAGCATACAGGTTGTCATTGATGGACGTACATCCAATCAACATAACATTAATGTGGGAGTACCTCAGGGGTTGATCCTCAGATCATTATTATTCCTGATATTCATAAACGACCACCCTAATAATATTGTGTCTGAGATGCGTGTCTTTGCTGATGATACAACGCGCTATAAAATGCATGGGGGAAGAACTGATGTACCTAAATCTAAGACAATGGCAGAATCGTTAGAAAATAACCTTCAGACTATAGTGGAATGGGACCGCAAATAACTGGTAACATTTAATGCTAGTAAAACTAAGCTGCTCTTCTTTAACAAATACAAGACGCCTCTCCAACCGCCTATATACATAACAAATAACAACTTACCTGCGAATTGTACCTACAAACACCTGGGCCTAACATTTGCGGGCAATATAAACTGGAACAAATACATAGAGGACTATGAAAAGTCTGCTGCATAGAGGGTTGGTTCCCTCTATCGAGCTATAAAATCATTCTCACCTGATAGTATCCTGTACCTCTACAAGGCCACCATCCACACATGCGTGGAGTATTGTTGCCACATCTTGGCTGGTGCATCTTTATATTATTGAGTATTACCATATAGTTTTTATATTATTGAGTATTACCATATAGTTTATATATCATTGAGTATTACCATATAGTTTTTATATTATTGGGTATATAAAATTATATATATGTATTATTGGTTTTTATATTATTATATTATATTATTGGGTATTACCATATAGTTTTTATATTATTGAGTTTAAAGTAAAGGTTTACTTCACAAGATCTACAGCTATGGTATTGCTGGAAATGTCTTCTCAATTATTAAATTATTTCTCTCTGATAGGTTCATAAGAGTAGTAGTTGATGGGCAAAAATCAAAAGCTCACAGTATAAATGCTGGAGTCCCTCAGGGGTCCATCCTGGGCCCAACTCTGTTCCTGATCTACATTAATGATCTTCCAAATCACATCCTTACATAATTCGTAGACATTTTTGCTGATGACACGACCATCTATGGTAGCACATCTAAGACAGTAAACGACCAAGTTCACTCCGATTCTCTCTCCTCTGATCTTGATCTCGTTGTACAATGGGGAAAGGAGTGGCTGGTTACTTTTAATGCATCTAAAACCAAGCTTCTATCTTTACATCATCAACGTTCTGATCCACATCTGGCATCAATTGAAATGAATGGCTCTCGTCTTGGGGAGGCCTCAAGTTTTGACAGGCTTCTGGGCTTGACCTTTACTCCTGATCTTAAATGGAATACGTACATCAAATCTGTTGCCAAGGCCGCTGGAAAAATGGTCGGATCCTTCTATCGATCCAGTAGATATCTCACTGCTGATGCAATTCTCTATCTATATAAGAGCCAGATACGTCCAAGGATGGAGTACTGTTGCCACATATGGGCAGGAGCTGCTAGAAAAGACTTGTCCTGCCTTGATAGAGTTCAAAATAGACTTCGGGGCCTGGTGGGAGATGTCCATTTCTCTTCGCTGCAACCTCTGTCTCACAGAAGAGATGTTGCGAGTTTGTCTGCTTTATCGTTATTTTCATGGAAAGTGTTCGACTGAGCTTCAATCTATGGTCCCCCTCGCCAAACTTTCACAAGAAACACTAGACTAGCTGAAAACATTATCAATAATTTTCCCCACTCTTTATCTGTACCTAAACCTAAACATAGATTCCATGATCAAAGCTTCTTCCTTAGAACTGCACGCCTGTGGAATTGTCTTCCGTTTTCCTGCTTTCCAGCTTTCTATAATATGGTTGTCTTCAAGTCCAACGTGAACAAGTTTCTGATGAGCCGTTCCACTTAAGTTAACAAATTTACCGAACTTCCATTACTATCGATTACTATATTGTCCTTTTGACTACTCTACACTCGTCAACCCTTATCTTTGAGTGGCCTATCGGCCTTGATAAGTGGTGACGTCTATGTAAAAAAAAGAAAAAAAGAGTATTACCATATAGTTTTTATATCATTGAGTATTACCATATAGTTTTTATATTGAGTATTACCATATAGTTTTTATATTATTGAGTATTACCATATAGTTTTTATATTATTGAGTATTACCATATAGTTTTTATATTATTGAGTATTACTATATAGTTTGTATATTATTGAGTGGCCTCAGACAGATATGAATTGGCTCGATACAAACACAAGGAAAATGTACTGAGTCATTTATTGAAACCAATGAATGCTTCCCAGGCTAAAAGAAGGTATGAGACTCTCGTGAGTTAACCATCAACATAGAGTTACATTTGTCAGCATAGGCCAGTACATAATATGTTCTTGTTACCACAACTGATTATTTTTTTTACATTACCAGGACTGATGAATGTTTTATACATAGAGGTCACCATTTATCAAGGCCGAGAAATCATTCGAGGGTAAGGGTTATTGAGTGTACAGTAGCAATGACATATTGTAGTAATCATTAATAATGGAAATTTGGTAACTTAGATTACTGAAGGGAGGGTTGATCGCGAATTTGCTTACATTCGACTTGAAGACAATCAACGGCTGCATCAGTAAGCGAGAAAACAGGCAAACGGAAGAGAATTCCTCAGGCGTGCAGTTCTAAGACTTAAGCCTTGTTCATGGAATCTACGTTTTGGTTTAGGCACAGATAAAGAGTGGGGAAATTATTGACGGTGGTTTCAGCATGACAAGTGTTTTTGTGAAAATTTAGCCAGGGGGGGCACCAAAGATTGGAGCTTCAGACCATCATGAGAACCAAGCAAGAAGTACAACATCCATAACACAACTTGCCACACCTTTTGGAAAGGACTGACTCACAATGACGTATAGGACCCAAATAAGCCTTCCACTGATATAGCCCACAAAAGAGAGAAAATTTCACTAGCCAGTTCCAGGGTATTAAGACAAGAATTGGCAAACCATAAACGGGCAAAATAGCTTAACTATCTCAGGGATACACTGATAGGGATGGTTGCCTTGACAGGTTCAAAAGAGGATCCCTCCATTACGATAAAGAGAGGTTAATATTGGCTGCACAAGACCAGGGCCTCATGAAGAATGCCTTCAAAAATATGCAATAATAAATGCAAGTTGCCAAGTTATACTTTTCTATTGCAGGTGTTCTAGTTGTCAAGCTATACTTGGAGGTGTCCCTTATATAGATCGCCATAATGGAATTTGCAAATACCTTCACTGAAAGATATGTAAGAAACTAAACGTTCTCTGTAGTAAAATATCCTGGAATATACCAGAGTGCAGTTAAGAATGCCCCCTATACCATTTACTATTTACTGAAAGATAACTAGAAAACGCAGCTATTTTACCAGATATAGTGATTTAGGACAAAGTTAAAAAAGCAAACATAATAGAGGTCAGTGTACCCAATATTACAGGGCTTAACAGAGATGAGAGGGAAAAGATTACACAATATCAAGAATTTATGTAAAAACATCTCTTGGTTGGACTCACTAAAATAAGGTAAATGTCAGACATCTGGTAAGATGTCCCACCCCCTAGAAAAAAGATGAAGAAAATAAGTCTTGTGAAGTTTATGAATATTCTTTTTTTTTTTTTTTTTTTACAAAGGCATCACCACATTATCAAGGCCCAGAGGCCACTCAAGGATAAGGGTTAAAGAGTGTACAGTAGAAATTGGTCAATATAGTAATCATTAGTAATGAAAATTTGGTAAATTTATAAACTTATATGGAACGGCTCATCAAGAACTTATTTACTTTAGACTTGAACACAACCATATTGTAGTCAGCCGGAAAGCAGGAAAACGGAAGACAATTCCACAGGCGTGCAGTTCTAAGAAAGAAGCTTTGTTCATGGAATCTACGTTTAGGTTTAGCCACAGATAAAGAGTGGGGGAAATTATTGATAGTGTTTACAGCTAGACGAGTGTTTCTTGTGAAAGTTTGGCGAGGGGGGACCAAAGATTGAAGCTCAGTTGAACACTTTCCATGAAAATAACGATACATCAGAGACAAACTCGCAACATCTCTTCTGTGAGATAGCGGTTGCAAGGAGGAGAAAAGGACATCTCCTACGAGGCTACGAAGTCTATTTTGAACTCTATCAAGGCAGGACAAGTCCTTTCTAGCAGCTCCTGCCCAGATGTGGCAACAGTATTCCATCCTTGGACGTACCTGGCTCTTATATAGGTAGAGAATAGCATCAGCAGTGAGATATCTACTGGATCGATAGAAAGATCCCACCATTTTTCCAGCGGCCTTGGCAACAGATTTGATATACGTGTTCCATTTAAGATCAGGAGTAATGGTCAAGCCCAGAAGCTTGTCAAAACTTGAGGCCTCCTGAAGACGAGAGCCATTCATTTCAATTGATGCCAAATGTGGATTAGAATGTTGATGATGTAAAGAGAGAAGCTTGGTTTTAGATGCATTAAAAGTAACCAGCCACTCCTTTCCCCATTGTACTACGTGCTCAAGATCAGAGGAGAGAGAATTGGAGAGAACTTGGTCGTTTACTGTCTTAGATGTGCTACCATAAATGGTAGTGTCGTCAGCATAAATGTCTACAAATGATGTAAGGATATGATTTGGAAGATCATTAATGTAGATCAGGAAAAGAGTTGGGCCCAGGATGGATCCCTGAGGGACACCGGCATTAATACTGTGAGCTTCTGATTTTTGCCCCTCAACTACTACTCTTATGAACCTATCAGAAAGAAATGATTTAATAATTGAGAAGACTTTTCCAGCTATACCATAGCTAGCGATCTTATGAAGTAAACCTTTATGCCATACCCTATCAAAGGCTTTAGATATGTCAAGAGCAATTGCTCTAGAAAGATTGCCACCGTCGAGAGATTTGCTAATCCTATGCGATATAACTGTAATGACATCTGCTGTAGATCTAGCAGAACGGAAACCATATTGAGTGTCACTAAGAAGGTTATTTTTGTTGAGATGTTTGATTACTTCTGTATTTAACACAGATTCTAGCAACTTACTCATGACGCACAGGAGACTTATTGGCCTGTACTGAGAGGGGGATGAGCGATCACCTGAATTCTTAAATACAGGGCATACTGATGAGGTTTTCCAGGGAGATTGGAAACTATTCTCCTTAAGACAACGTTTAAACAGTTTTGTAAGTATGGGCGCTAATTCAGGTTGAAGTTTTTTGAGTACTATAATTGGAATACCATCAGGGCCAGTTGCTTTACTCGAATCAAGGTTTTTGATTAGCTTCGCAACATCACGTACAGATATACGTATATCACATAGCGTGTTTTCTGATACAGGAGGAAATATTGGGGGTTGGCGGTCTTGGTCGCAAAGGGTAGAATTTGCTGCAAAGTTCTTGACAAAGAGTTTGGCTTTGTCTGATGCTGACGAGATTACCTCAGGTCCATTGATAATAGTTGGGATGGAGCACACGCTTCTGTTCAGGATTCTGTTTGCTATTTGCCAAAACTGGTGGGAACCAAGCCGCTGCTCAGCTACTTTGGACTTAACAGATTGAGCATACAACTCTCTTGCGTTCCTTATTACTTTCTTACAATGGTTGCTGGCAGTCCTGAAAACGGCTTTAGTTTCCATACATCTATTACGTTTGAAGCAGTGGAAAAAGTGATTTCTGTGCGCAATGGCAGCAGCACATTCTGGAGAGAACCATGGCTGGCTGTTAGGTTTTTTCTGAAACTTTTTAGAGGGTATGAAATGGTCAATACCTACAATTAACCATTCAGTTAGGTCTAATACTATAGAGGACACATCCTTTTTAAACATGGAATGCAGAGGTAGATCAGATATAAATGTACGGAAGCTATCCCAGTCAGCCTTAGTGTATCGATATACTGTACGATGAAGAGGTACATCTGAGGACTTATTACATTTCATTTTTATCTTAATTGATACAACAGAGTGGTCGGAAGATCCAAGAGGCGACAGAACAGAAACTGAACATAGTTCAGGGCAAGTTGTGAGAAAAAGGTCTAGTAGGCTCGCATACTGGCCATCATTATCGGGCACACGGGTAGGTTCCTGAACAATCTGAGTGAGGTCATAGGCAATGGAGAAATCATGACAGAACCTCCCCTCATCATCGGTCTTGTTTGAGTGGGTCAACCATTCAACGTTGTGAACATTGAAGTCTCCACATACGTGAATGTTAGCTGAAGGATAAGTAGAAAGGACTTGGTCAATTTTCTCAGATATGCTTTGAAAGATAGTAACTCCACTGATGTGGGGGCGATAGAGAGTAAATATAAATGCAGTAGTGTGAGCTAAAGCAACCCGGAAGCACATATAGGGTAAGTTAGGATCTTCCCTGGAGATGTCCCTCCCACATGGAAAGCTATCTTTAATATAGGCACATATTCCATGCCCATGGCGATCTTGGGGGTCAGATTTAGAAGTTAAGTTAGAGTATCCTGAAATTGCAAACTCATCTAGGGAAATAGCCTGTCCAATGCCAGTTTCACTTAAAAATAAAAGGTCTGGTTTAGTCTCCTGTAATTGGGTTTCAACCTCTGGAAGGTTAGAACCAAGACCCCTGATGTTGGAGAAGGAGACATGGTAGTAGGGGTCTACGTTGGAAGTTGGGGAACCGGGTTTAATCGTGTATTTTTTCTTGAAACTTGTCATGATGAAATTTTGGAATTTGTGGACTAGGTCGACAGATTTACTTAGAGCAGGACAGAGAGGGGAAATTAAGAGAGAAAAAGAAACGAAGAATTTTTTTTTTATTTGTAGTTAATGATAAGGTAAAGCCGTAACAATTACCCACTAGTATGGCATCGAGAGGCCCCACCAGAAGCTACTGCATGGTCCAGAATCCATTCACCAAATGGCAATACAGCAGCCCCAGTACTTTGCACCTGCTGATAGGACAGCCTCCTTAGTGGTTAATCCAAGGTTCGGGTCCCTGACTATCAGGCGGATAACGTCAGCCCAGACAAAACGTTTACCTCCAGCACCCTTACTAGTGACATGGCTACAAGGATAGACATAGAAACAGAAAATTTCCGCCATCTCAGCCAACTGTTCGCAAAAATACTGCCAACCTAGAAAACAGCTTTTTCTTCTCCCTTTGTCCGAAAAATCACTCATTTAAAAAAATGAGGACTGAGGGACAAATAAGAAGAAGCGAGAGTAACTTTTTATCATAAATCATATTTACTGATACATATGATACTGGGAGAACTTGAATGTCTACTAGACACTAGAGAAAAGCCACATTCTTGTGAAATGTGTGAATATTATTTTTATCACAAATCACATTTACTGATATGAGAACTTAAATCAGGGAGCACACACCAACATGGCTATTAAAAGGTGATATTACCCTCATACCTAAAACGGTTGAGACACAATGCCCTAACAAGTACAGGCCAATCTGCGTGACAAAAAACAGGCAAGATGCAGGAGGGAGTGTTTAGGCACCAAGGGCCAGTTGCATATTAACAGAACTATTTTTGAAGACTGTAGGAAGAAATCTAAGCATAGCTGGTATCGATTATCAAAAGGCATATGATAGTGGACTCCAGTGCTTTGATCTATCTAAAATTCATCCGATAATCAAGAAAAAACATGCATATGAGATGTAGCAAACAATGATTACATTAAACCATAATAGTCAACTAACAAAAAAAAACACGAAAAGGGGCCTTGAACAAAGCATGCTCACTCGCCTACTTCGATCCCAATAAACACACCGAAATACATACCGATGCCAGTCTCATAGGTATATCTGCTGTATTATCACAAGATGGGCGGGTAGTACAATTCGCAAGCCACAGTCGAACAAAGATATTCCCAAACGAAACGTGAGACACTTGCCATCACATAAGCATATGAACATTTTCACACAGATATTTTTGAGCTCCATTTACGGTCCATACGGATCATAAGCCCTTAACATCAACCTTCAACAACACGCGCTCCCAACTATCAGCACGCATTGAATGTTGGGGTTTGAGAACACAACCATGTAATATGAGTCATATGCCGACCAGGCCATGACAACCCAGCTGACTTTCTTAGCCGCCATCCAATGCATCTGCCATCACGCAATAGGGAACAGAATATAGTGGAGGAATATATAAACACATTCTCTCAACTTCAACACCCAAGGCAATGACAATCGATGAAGTTGCAATGGAAACTGCAAAAGATAAGACACTTAACACCATCATTCAAGCTATTCTCACCAACAGCACGCATTGAATGTTGGGGTTTGAGAACACAACCATATAATATGAGTCATATACCGAGCAGCTGACTATCTTAGCCGCCATCCAATGCATCTGCAGAAACTGCAAAAGATAACACACTCAACACCGTCATTCAAGCTATTCTCACCAACAAATGGCGACATTGATGGCATAAGCAAAGCAACATTTCACACCGTACATGCCAACCATGATGAACTATCAGTAGCATTCTGAAGGGGCGCCGGATAGTACTACTTGAAGCCCTACAAGAGAGAGCTGCCAAAATAGCACATACCGACCATCAGGGCATCGTGAAATCCATGATCCTTCTCCGGGAAAATTGTACGAGCCTTTTTCAAGTCTCACACAAAACACACATTCATATTTCAAGCTGTCATATACATACGCGCACACAAACATACGCGCCCACGTCCACACATGTACACATATTCACGTTTGCGTACATACACTCACATTCACGTATATATACACATGCGCTTACGTATACACATGTACTCACACACGCATCCATGGACGACGTCACTTCTGCTTTCTAAGGAAATACACATGCGCAAAAGACACTCCGGAAACGAGTATAAAACAAGGAGACAAGCTGTTTCTAATCCTTTTTTAGGACTAGCTCTCAGCTAGAGAGGTTGGGCTAATAACCGCCCCCCCCCTGCGACTATGTATGGGGCACGAGCTAAAGACAGTATGTATACATTCTCACTCTTTCTCTCTCCATCTACTACTGGTCACTAAGAACACCTTCGAGTAGCTGACTACTAACTGATGACAACTCTAATATCCTCTTCTTTGTCTACATGCTGGATTCTCATTTCCACTACAACACTCACTTCAATTCCCACGTGCGAACAAACAATAGTGACCCGAATTTGAGATGAAAACACATTTCCTTTTCTTGCTTATCCATTAATGGAGTCTTTGTTTCCTTCAATTCAATTCGTTTCATTATTCTTTTGTAACAGGATTGGGGTATTTATATATCCTAGTCCCCTACAAAATGTCTGGTTACAAAACATGAAGCCCTTGGTAGAGGAAAATGTTAGCTACTGCAACATCTGTCAGATAAGCACCCACAAAACGGCAAGGGAGCCACAACAAACGTCTCCGCTACCAGCAGCCCCATGGACAGAAGTCAGTGTTGACTTTGGTCACCTCCAGAATGGAAAGTATCTTCTTGTTCTCACAGATGACTACTCGCGCTAAGTTGTTGTGACATCCTGGACTCTATCTCAACAAACTCAATCATACCCCGTTTGGATAAGATATTTGCCGAATTTGGGGTACCAGTATCTCTCAAAATAGATAACGGCCAACCCTTCAACAGCTATGATTTCAAAGCATACGCCTCCATCACTGGATTCAGACACAGGAAGATAACACCTCTATGGACCCAGGCTAATGCTGAAACAGAACGCTTTGTGCACACTGTAAAAAAAACCATCAAAGCTGCCCTAATCAAAGGTCAAAACTGAAGGCAAGAGTTATTCAAAATCCGATTAGACTACCGGACAACACCACACTCTACCACAGGTGTTTCCCCAGCCCTAATCCTATTTAGCCAGACCATAAAAAACCGTCTGCCCCACTTAGTTACACCTATAGCTGGAGACCGTAGCATTAGAGGACGTGACACCCAAGCCAAAGAAACAATAAAGAAATACGCCGACAGAAAAGTATATGTAAAGCCCAATAATCTGAGTGTGGGTGACACAGTCATCATAAAAAGCGATCTCTCACACTCTACCAACCTCCTCCGCTGACTATAACAACGAAAAAGGGATTTATGATCACTGCCATACACAAGGGCAACCAAATTACAAGAAATGCCAGCTTCTTCAAAAAAATGCCCAAACCATTAACAAACCTTACATATAACGAACCCGAATATTCCTCAGCTGAGAATGAGGGACCCACACAAGCGACAATACCACCAAACCCTAAAGACAACCACAGACAACGCTCTTCAAACCTCAGACATTCAGTCCGGATAAGACGGCAACCCACAAAATTTGATTACTAAATGCCCAAACACCCGTCTACATAATAAATCATAATTCTCATTTTCTCCACTTAGGTTGACGGATCTCCTCTCGCACAGAAGTCAGACCCATCGGTGCAAGTACTCCAGACACATTATGTTTGAATAAACTCTTTGATACATATTAAAATAAAGTATTGTAATGTCTTTAACAATAAAGAGATATAACTTCTGGTGTCACAGGAGTTACGGCCCCTGGTGACATCCGGGGATAGTCAGTCTGTATATTTACTAAGCCCGATTTCGGGTGTTAATTTTTCTCTCTCTCTCCTTCAACCTCACGACAGTAATAATCGATATTTAGCAAGTATCGATTACTTACTAAACCGATCATCACACAAGTGAATCACACACTTAGGTGTATCAGAATTTTGGGGGAATTTTTGACACCCCTAACACAAAACTGCGAATAAAATATTTTTTTAAAAATCTCGTAATTTCTCTTTATAAAGTTGGCTGTTTATTTTCTTTATGGAATATACTTCCAAAATAAACTATTAAAGTTGTTTAAAAATAATAGAAATATAATTTTCTATTAAAAAAAAAGTGCCTGCATGCGTCCATGCAGCCATTTTACGTATGAAATCAATTGAATTTTATGAATAAATTCTTTTTCAATTTTTAAAATTTTAAAATCTATCAAATGTTCTCTATTGGTTCAATTTTTACGATATTTGCATGGTCAATGTGAAATTCTATGCTCTGTCCAAAAAACCTAATATAATATTTTAGACATACGTTTTGTTTTTTTAATTCACCCCCCTAATTTTGAATGTCTATTAAAATTTAAATAATTAATTTATTCACCAAAGTTGTATGTATCACAAATTGAAAATAAAAATTCAATAAATAAAATATTCTAATTTAAACAAAAAGAAGTGTTTTTCATCTGTAAAGTCCAAAGTGTAAATTATTTTTTAACCACGGTGATTTAAAAAAAAAAATTTGTAAATGAAAGCTCATCTTATGCTTGAATATCGGATGCTGACGACAATGTTTTCTATTTCATTCAATGTTTTCTTTTTTTAATATTTATAAAAAGATTCACTCGATAAAGAAGAAATATATTAATTAAAAACTCATGTATTTCATTAAGAGAATAAAAAAATCGGTATAATGGGTTTTTGTTTAACGGAAAAAACTTATAAGTGAATCTGTTCATTTTTCATATAAGGGAGCCCCAAAATACTAATTTTGGTTTAAAGCACGCAATAGAAAGAGATATTAATTGTGGCGCTTCAAAGCCACTGGAAGATAAACGCGAAGAAACTTAGAAATGTGTCTCCCTTTATTTGAACTATGAAAAACATCTGAGTTCGCGTTTTTTTAAAATCGTTGTTTAATAAATTATTTTATTTTAAAATGACATGGAATATAAGTATAAATATGGATAAATTTTAAACAATGAACAATGGAATACCCATTGAATAGTACTTTTTTATAGATAAGTGATTTTTTTAATATATATATATATATATATATATATATATATATATATATATATATATATTATAATCGAAGTAAGTAAAATTTCGTTGATTTTCTTTAAACCTTTTTTTAAAGAAAACCGATTGAAAAACACAAATATTGCATGATTTGCTATTAAACCTGTGATTTTTTAAAATTTGGTCTTTGTTCCTTTAATTGAAAAAAAAGGGTTTTAATTACATTTTTCAAGTAGTTATAAGCTTTGAAATATAGTAAGTTGAATTATTCAAGTTCTTATCACGAATTTTTAATGGCGGTTTTTGATACACCAAGTTGATCCTGCAAATATCTCTGCAAGCTGGGATGTATAAAAAACACCACAGAGGCTAAATCTATAAAACTTTGCAAACCCTTAGACAAAGTAACCCTATGTTCTACCATTAACGAAAAAACAAAACAAATATTTAAAAAAAGTATAAGAAATTATGAAATAAATAAAAAATAAAATAAAATTTTGTAAAGTAATTACATGAGTTAAATCTCATTTGAATATGGCAGATTTTGTAGTTATGTTCCTTGTATAACTCGGATGTAGAGAAGTTATTTTTATTGATTTTCTCGTAATAGAGTTTCAAAAAACTATCTTATCATATGCTCCAGTGCTCCACATAGCCATAACCGAATTGTGTTTGATAAGAATAAGTTGCAAGTTCCATAATGTAGTCACGTGATTATAGTGTATAGTATTGGTCCAAATCAATTTTTAATTGTCTGCAGTTTCGCAATTATTTATACGATTTGGATTATTCGGACGACTGTTCTTATCTTGGATGTAAACATTAGTTCAACAAACCCAAATAATAATGAAATGTTTAGTCTTACAAAACATGATAAACCTGATTTTTATATTTTCGTATATTTTATTTTTAATGAATAAGCCACAGAACAGATAAATTTACTAAGAACTACTTATAAGCTTTAATCATTGAAAGATATAACCGAAACTTGATATGGAAACAAAGTCGACACACTTAACTAATTAACGGACACTTTTACACGAGGAACGAAATAATAATTACACCGTTTTACGATGACCTGAATTCACTGTTCTTTAGCAGTTGATTTTCTATTTAAATAATTTCACGATTTTTTATGTGAAGATTTTTTGGATTATTCGGATTACTGTTCTTGTCTTGGATGTTCCTATTTACAATGCCTCCCCACGGGACAGAGTTACACACTAGGGTAGTTTTTTAACGTGGAGAAAAGGAACACAAATAAAAATTGTTTCAGTCGTGAAGGATTTCTCCTCCACTGACAGAGAACAAGAAATTGAAGTGCAGCGAAGAACAGATACCACACTTTGATCTTGTACCGAAATTGGATGTTGAATAATAATTCAGTCCTAAAAAATAAATCTATTTTAATAAAATAAAGATACAAATAATAGCTTTACTAAAGAAATAAAAATAAATCTATTTTAATAAAATAAAGATACAAATATCACATCCTTACATCATTTGTAGACATTTATGCTGACGACACTACCATTTATGGTAGCACATCTAAGACAGTAAACGACCAAGTTCTCTCCAATTCTCTCTCCTCTGATCTTGAGCACGTAGTACAATGGGGAAAGGAGTGGTTGGTTACTTTTAATGCATCTAAACACAGCTTCTCTCTTTACATCATCAACATTCTAATCCACATTTGGCATCAATTGAAATGAATGGCTCTCGTCTTCAGGAGGCCTCAAGTTTTGACAAGCTTCTGGGCTTGACCATTACTCCTGATCTTAAATGGAACACGTACTGTTGCAAAGGCCGCTGGAAAAATGGTGGGATCTTTCTATCGATCCGGTAAATATCTCACTGCTGATGCTATTATCTATCTATATAAGAGCCAGGTACGTCCAAGGATGGAATACTGTTGCCACATCTGGGCAGGAGCTGCTAGAAAGGACTTGTCCTGCCTTGATAGAGTTCAAAATAGACATCGTAGCCTCGTAGGAGATGTCCTTTTCTCCTCCTTGCAACCTCTATCTCACAGAAGAGATGTTGCGAGTTTGTCTCTGATGTATCGTTATTTTCATGGAAATTGTTCGACTGAGCTTCAATCTATGGTCCCCCCTCGCCAAACTTTCACAAGAAACACTCGTCTAGCTGTAAACACTATCAATAATTCCCCCCACTCTTTATCTGTGCCTAAACCTACACGTAGATCCCATGAAAAAAGCTTCTTTCTTAGAACTGCACGCCTGTGGAATTGTCTTCCGTTTTCCTGCTTTCCGGCTGACTACAATATGGTTGTGTTCAAGTCTAACGAAAATAAGTTCTTGATGAGCCGTTCCATATAAGTTATCAAATTTACCAAATTTTCATTACTAATGATTACTATATTGTCCAATTTCTACTGTACACTGTTTAACCCTTATCCTTGAGTGGCCTCTGGGCCTTGATAATGTGGTGATGCCTATGTAAAAAAAAATAATAATAATAAGTTTACTAAAGAAATAAAAAATAAATCGATTTTAATAAAATAAAAATACAAATAATAGGTTTACTAAAGAAATAAAAAATAAATCTATTTTAATAAAATAAAGATACAAATAATAGGTTTACTAAAGAAATAAAAAATATCTTAATAAAATAAAGATACAAATAATAGGTTTACTAAAGAAATAAAAAATATTTTAATAAAATAAAGATAGAAATACCAGGTTTACTAAAGAAATAAAAAACTATTTTAATAAAATAAAGATACAAATAATAGGTTTACTGAAGAAATAAAAAAATTTTTTTAATAAAATAAAGATACAAATAATAGGTTTACTAAAGAAATAAAAAATAAATCAATTTTAATACAATAAAGATAGAAATAATAAGTTTACTAAAGAA
Source organism: Euprymna scolopes (assembly GCF_053919585.1). Classification (NCBI taxonomy): domain Eukaryota; kingdom Metazoa; phylum Mollusca; class Cephalopoda; order Sepiida; family Sepiolidae; genus Euprymna; species Euprymna scolopes. Next base: position 209,291,228 of record NC_136527.1, on the reverse strand, counting down.
ATACAAAATAAATCTATTTTAATAAAAAAGATACAAATAAAAGGTTTACTAAAGAAATACAAAATAAATCTATTTAAATAAAATAAAGATACAAATAATATGTTTACTAAAGAAATAAAAAATAAATCTATTTTAATACAATAAAGATAGAAATAATAGGTTTACTAAATAAATAAAAAATAAATCTATTTTAATAAAATAAAGATACAAATAATAGGTTTACTAAAGAAAAAAAACCTATTTTAATACATTAAAGATAGAAATAATAGGTTTACTAAAGAAATAAAAAATAAATCTATTTTAATAAAATAAAGATAGAAATAATAAGTTTACTAAAGAAATAAAAATAAATCTATTTTAATCAAATAAAGATACAAATAATAGGTTTACTAAAGAAATAAAAACATGAATCTATTTTAATACAATGAAGATAGAAAAAATAGGTTTACTTAAGAAATAAAAAATAAATCTATTTTAATAAAATAAAGACACAAATAATAGGTTTACTAAAGAAATACAAAATAAATCTATTTTAATAAAATAAAAATACAAATAATGGGTTTACTAAAGAAATAAAATAATAAATCTATTTTAATAAAATAAAGATACAAATAATAGGTTTACTAAAGAAATACAAAATAAATCTATTTTAATAAAATAAAGATACAAATATTAGGTTTACTAGAGAAATAAAAAATAAATCTATTTTCATACAATAAAGATACAAATAATTAGTTTACTAAAGAAAAAAATCTATTTTAATACAATAAAGATACAAATAATAGGTTTACTAAAGAACTACAAAATAAATATATTTTAATACAATAAAGATACAAATAATAGGTTTACTAAAGAAATAAAAAATAAATCTATTTTAATAAAATAAAGATAGAAATAATAAGTTTACTAAAGAAATAAAAAATAAATCTATTTTAATACAATAAAGATAGACATAATAGGTTTACTACAGAAATAAAAAAATAAATATATTTTAATAAAATAAAGATAGAAATAATAAGTTTACTAAAGAAATAAAAAAAAATATTTTAATACAATAAAGATAGAAATAATAGGTTTACTAAAGAAATAGAAAATATATCTATTTTAATACAATAAAGATAGAAATAATTCGTTTACTAAAGAAATAAAAAATAAATCTATTTTAATACAATTAAGATAGAAATAATTCGTTTACTAAAGAAATATAAAATAAATCTATTTTAATACAATAAAGATAGAAATAATAGGTATACTAACGAAATAAAAAAATAAATCTATTTTAATAAAATAAAGATACAAATAATTGGTTTACTAAAGAAATAAAAATAAATTTATTTTAATAAAATAAAGATAGAAATAATAAGTTTACTAAAGAAATGAAAAAATAAATCTCTTTTAATACAATAAAGATAGAAATAATAAGCTTACTAAAGAAATAAAAATAAATCTATTTTAATACAATAAAGATAGAAATAATAGGTTTACTAAAGAAATACAAAATACATCTATTTCATTACAATAAAGATAGAAATAATAGGTTTACTAAAGGAAAAAAAATAAATCTCTTTTAATAAAATAAATATACACATAATAAGTTTACTAAAGAAATAAATAAATAAATCAATTTTAATAAAATAAAGATACAAATAATAGGTTTACTAAAGAAATACAAAATAAATCTCTTTTAATACAATAAAGATACAAATAATAGGTTTACTAAAGAAATAATAAAAATCTATTTTAATAAAATAAAGATAGAAATAATAAGAAATACAAAATAAATCTATGTTAATACAATAAAGATACAAATAATAGGTTTACTAAAGAAATAAAAAATAAATCTATTTTAATAAAATAAAGATAGAAATAATAAGTTTACTAAAGAAATACAAAATAAATCTATTTTAATACAATAAAGATACAAATCATAGGTTTACTAAAGAAATACAAAATAAATCTATTTTAATAAAATGAAGATAGAAATAATAAGAAATACAAAATAATCTATTTTAATACAATAAAGGTACAAATAATAGTTTTACTAAAGAAATACAAAATAAATCTATTTTAATACAATAAAGATAAAAATAATAGGTTTACTAAAGAAATAAAAAATATTTTAATAAAATAAAGATACAAATAATAGGTTTAATAAAGAAATAAATCTATTTTAATAAAATAAAGATAGAAATAACAGGTTTACTAAAGAATTAAAAAAATATTTTAATAAAATAAAGATACAAATGATAGGTTTACTAAAGAAATAAAAAAATTTTTTTAATAAAATAAAGATACAAATAATAGGTTTACTAAACAAATACAAAATAAATCTATTTTAATAAAATAAAGATAGAAATAATAAGTTTACTAAAGAAATAAAAAAAAATCTATTTTAATACAATAAAGATAGAAATAATAGGTTTACTAAAGAAATAAACAAATAAATCTATTTTAATACAATAAAGATACAAATATTAGGTTTACTAAAGAAATACAAAATAAATCTATTTTCATACAATAAAGATACAAATAATAAGTTTACTAAAGAAATAAAAAATAAATCTATTTTAATACAATAAAGATAGAAATAATCAGTTTTCTAAAGAAAAAAATCTATTTTAATAAAATAACAGGTTTACTAAAGAATTAAAAAAATATTTTAATAAAATAAAGATACAAATAATAGGTTTACTAAAGAAATAAAAAAATAAATCTATTTTAATAAAATAAAGATACAAATAATAGGTTTACTAAAGAACTACAAAATAAATATATTTTAATAAAATAAAGATACAAATAATAGGTTTACTAAAGAAATAAAAAATAAATCTATTTTAATAAAATAAAGATAGAAATAATAAGTTTACTAAAGAAAAAAAAAATCTATTTTAATACAATTAAGATAGAAATAATAGGTTTACTAAAGAAATATAAAATAAATCTATTTTAATACAATAAAGATAGAAATAATAGGTTTACTAACGAAATAAAAAAATAAATCTATTTTAATAAAATAAAGATATAAATAATAGGTTTACTAAAGAAATTAATATAAATTTATTTTAATACAATAAAGATAGCAATAATAGGTTTACTAAAGAAATAAAAAAATAAATCTATTTTAATAAAATAAAGATACAAATAATAAGTTTACTAGAGAAATAAAAAATAAATCTATTTTAATACAATAAAGATAGACATAATAAGTTTACTAAAGAAATAAAAAATAAATCTATTTTAATAAAATAAAGATACAAATAATAGGTTTACTAAAGAAATAAAAATAAATCTATTTTATTAAAATAAAAATACAAAGAATATATTTACTAAAGAAATAAAAAATAAATCTATTTTAATAAAATAAAAATACAAAGAATATATTTACTAAAGAAATAAAAAATAAATCTATTTTAATAAAATAAAAATACAAAGAATAGGTTTACTAAAGAAATAAAAAAAAACTAGAAAATAAAAATTTAATAAAGAAATCACAAGCTGAAGTATTGACAATTTTTAATCTAAGCTTGATTGTAAAACATTTTTATAGGAAAACATTTCGAACATTTAACTAATTAACAGACATTTTTACACGAGGAACGAAATAATGATGACAACGATGACCTTAAGTTCTTTGTTCTTCAGCTTTTGATTTGTTTCTTTAAATAATTTCACGTTTAAATCATGTTTTTCATCTTTTAATTTTGATTCTTTTATGTTTTCATATATTTTATTTCTTAATGAATTGAATACACAAACAAAAATTGTATAAATTTACTAAAGAAATCTTGACAAACAAAACAAATTTTCTGTTTTGAATACAAAAGAAAAAAAACGAATTCACCTCACTTTTTTTTTCGTATTTAATTTCTGGAATGAAAGGTAAGTTATTTTCTTCTTTTTTGTTGTTTACAATTTCTAAAAATCCATCCAATAATTTTAAAAATTATGTTAAACATAAAAATAAGTTTATTTTTAATTGCAATCCAATAAAACTATGGATTCTGCTTTTAACAAACGTAAAAAAAAAAAAATAAATAATCTCCAATCAATAAAAATCTCCGAAGAACATATTATTCAATCTCATATTAAGATTTTTTTAAATCAAAAATTTGTTTATTTTTAGTAAAACTTATGTGATTTCTTAGAAAATAATAATGTTTATCATAAACACGATAATTTTATTCAAATATGGTTGAATTATTAAACAACTTTGCACAGAAACCTTTTTGCGGGTTTTAATTGGTATAATATTTTAAAAAAATTAAATTCTGAATATTCTTATTTAATATGACGTTAGAGTTTTTCGTTTGATTTTTAATATTTCATGCAATACTTTAGATTTAAGAATGTGATCATATTCTTTAGGCATTGCCAAACGAATGTGAAGAATTATCAAAAAAAAGAACGCGTGATTCCGTGACGTAAAACTTGTGTTAATTATACGAACTATGGAAAAGCAGAAGCGACTTAATAATTTTAAAAAACCTTTGTTTATCTTCTTCAAACTGCTATTAATAATTAATCTTTGTTATAATTTTGTTAGTTTTTTAAGGTTTACAGAGTGTAATGATTAGTATTATAAACATTTGTATATTAAATATGAAATACGGTTTTACGCGTGTTCATTTGGTTAAACGCCAGCTTCTATTTATTTGGCGATAAAATAGCTGGCAAGAGTCATGTTTATATTTAAAAAGAAAATTTAAACACAACTTAAAATCTAGTTTGTAACGGAACATTTTGAAATAATGGAGTTTTAATCGTTTTAATCTTTTAACAACTAATTAATTTTAGGAAGTTTCTTTTTCTTTGCAAGTCAACTGATTAAAGTATATATTAATTAGAGAAACCACTATTTAAAAAAACATAATAATATTAGATTTATATCAGCTTGTTAATTGCAACTTCAAGATAAGTGTTTATTCAATACGTATATTTAATTTATTTTAAAAATAACTATTTTTTAGATATTTGAACTCTTATGCTTCATAATAAATAAAAAAATCGAACGATATAAAAATATATATTTGTTCGAATTTCGAAAAAATTAATAGGGAGGGACACGCACTAGAAAAAAAATATTTCCCCTCGAATATTTTATGGAAACTGCATTGTTTATGTAATTTCATTCTAAAATTGATAAGTATAAAAAAGTTCACGAAAATCTGACCATTAGTTGATTTTTGCTAGATTTATTAAACAGGTATGTTTTCATGTTTGGAATGCCTATTACATTGGAAAGTTAATTTAAAGCGTCATTTTGTAAACACGATTTTCGTCTCACAAATTAATTATTTTCGTACGATGAAAAAAATTCAAAAGCTAGTTTTAAATGGTACAAAAGTTATATTGATAATATTAATTTATAATAAGGTTACATCGTTTTACATATAGGGGTTAATTCTGTGATGAATTTTGGAGGTGCCAAATATTCTTCTATAAAGTTTACATAAAATGATCACCCATTTAGTGGGCATCACTTCGAAATTTTTAATCTACTTTTATTGGCCAATAAGTTTTAATAACATTAAAAATATCCGCAAAGGAAATTTTAAAATTTTAAAAATATAATTATCATTAAAGATTTTAGAGTAAGGTATCAGTTTGCTATATAAATTTATCGTAAAATGAGCACCCATTTAATGGCCAGTTAACGGTCACCAAGACATGCAGTTCATCGAAGATTCATATTTTTGTGGCAGAGAAGAGTTGACTTTTGCTTTCTAATTTTTTTTTAATCTGAATTTTCATGTAACAATTTAATAAACAAAACATACCATAAAATATTATTCTCTATTTTCATGTAACAATTTAATAAACAAAACATACCATAAAATATCATTCTGTATTTTCATGTAACAATTTAATAAACAAAATATACCATAAAATAGCATTCTGTATTTTCATGTAACAATTTAATAAACAAAACATACCATAAAATATCATTCTGTATTTTCATGTAACAATTTAATAAACAAAACATACCATAAAATATTATTCTGTATTTTCATGTAACAATTTAATAAACAAAACATACCATAAAATATTATTCTGTATTTTCATGTAACAATTTAATAAATAAAATATACCATAAAATGTCATTCTGTATTTTTATGTAACAATTTCATAAATAAAACATACTATAAAATATAATTCTGTATTTTCATGTAACAATTTAATAAACAAAACATACCGTAAAATATGATTCTGTATTTTCATGTAACAATTTAATAAACAAAGCATAATAAAATATCATTGAGTATAACAAACCTTTGCCTAAAGTGACACCGTGACAGTTAATAGCTGGCTTTCTACCAGTATATTGTTGGATTTTCAATTTTTAGCTATTATCGGGACTCCAAAAGTTACCGTCTCATGTCAGCTTTATGTTTCGGCAGTAATTATATTCAAATTTAATAATTTTATATATTTAGTTTTTGACCAGTTTTTCGTTTTTTTCTTTAATAAATAAATAAACGCTTAAAACTATGTTAAACACACAGAAATGATTTTAGCTACAATAGTGAAATTTGTATTAAATGTAAAAAAAACAAAAGTTTTTTTTATCTCTTTATAATTTTAACCATGCCTTAATCAGCCTTTAAAATAGAAAAAAAAGACTTAATTTATTTTATTGTATTATTTTATTCCTTTTCTATATTCTTGAATCTCTACTGTCCTGGATTGGTCCCGCATATCATCTTGTTTGTAACATATTAATGGTTAACATTATCTGTATAGATACAATATTAATTATATGTACAATATTAATTATATGTATAGATACAATATTAATTACATGTATAGATACAATGTTAATTATATGTATAGATACAATATTAATTATATGTGTAGATACAATGTTAATTATATGTATAGATATAATATTAATTATATGTATAGATACAATATTAATTATATGTATAGATACAATATTAATTATATGTATAAATACACTATTAATTATATGTATAGATATAATATAAATTATATGTATAGATACAATATTAATTATATGTATAGATACAATATTAATTATATGTATAAATACAATATTAATTATATGTATAGATACAATATTAATTATAGGTATAGATACAATATTAATTATATGTATAAATACAATATTAATTATATGTATAGATACAATATAAATTATATGTATAGATACAATATTAATTATATGTATAGATACAATATTAATTATATGTATAGATACAATATTAATTATATGTATAAATACAATATTAATTATATGTATAGATACAATATAAATTATATGTATAGATACAATATTAAATATATGTATAGATACAATATTAATTATATGTATAGATACAATATTAATTATATGTATAGATACAATATTAATTATATGTATAGATACAATATTAATTATATGTATAGATACAATATTAATTATTTGTATAGATACAATAATAATTATATGTGTAGATACAATATTAATTATATGTATAAATACAATATTAATTATATGTATAGATACAATATTAATTATATGTATAGATACAATATTAAATATATGTAATGATACAATATTAATTATATGTATAGATACAATATTAATTATTTGTATAGATACAATATTAATTATTTGTATAGATACAATATTAATTATATGTATAGATACAATATTAATTATTTGTATTGATACAATATTAATTATATGTATAGATACAAGGTTAATTATATGCATAGATACAATATTAATTGTATTTATAGATACAATATTAATTATATGTATAGATACAATATTAATTATATGTATGGATACAATGTTAATTATATATATATAGACACAATATTAATTATATGTATAGATACATTATTAATTATATGTATGGATACAATATTAATTATATGTGTAGATACAATATTAATTATCTGTTTAGATACAATATAAATTGGAAATAAGCATATCTTTTTCTAGCACTCATCACCTTTAGAAAGGGAGTTTGTATGTTTTACATTGTTAATACAGAAAGCGAAAATTATAATGTTTCAATTAATAAAAGAAAGAAGTAATAACATCAAAGCCCACATTTTGCCTTTGAGGCAGATCCTCCATCGCTCACTCTTATTGCTCTCAAATCAACACTAATCTTTGCACCCCAATTTATTCCACGTTGAAACACTGATCTTTTAGTTGACCAATATGGATCACTTGAAGAACACCAAGTTAATGTATTTATCTATCCGTGTTGTATGTAGCCTTTCTATGTAGATCTAGTTCAACCTTTTCTTTTGTTTCTTTGCTTTATATTCTGTTACATATTCAAGTAATACATATCCTATTCATTCATTTTAATATTTGCTAGAGCAGATATGTTTTCTCACAGTACTTAAAAGATACAATTTCTTGTAAATGTTAGAGGGGAATCTATCACCAATCCTTGATTTATTTATGTAAAATAAAGATCAAAAAGATACTCAACATATTCATCCATGTAGGGGTGCAGAAATACCGGGTGTAGAAACCAAGCGCATAGTTACCCCTCTCAGTGTGATAGACCCATAGATCTTTTCAGATCATCCATCTTAGAGAAGAAAAACTCTGATAAAAAAAACTGGGCGAGGGAGGCCTCCTCAGTCATGGACGACAACCTTCCTAAAGAGTGTAACTCAAACAAATTCTCAGTTTGCCAACCTAACTTGCTTTAGCAGTATATAGGCTCGGCCTATCGCCGGCTTTCACACTCTTTCTTTGTCTATTAGCCAGGCACAGAGGTACAATACCAGGGACTCACCTGAGCCACCCTCTGCTTGGCCTTGTTTCCCATACTCCCTAGAAACTGAGCAAATGAGGTTTGCTTGCATGCCACTTTGCTCACTCGACTTGTTTGGCCAGTTTTGTTTGAGAGGTTGAGAGTATTTGATTGACACCTCGTCTGGCTGCTGTTTCCAACTGACAATACAGGAGCCCTAACTCTTTGGTAGCGCTTAGAGTGGCTGCTCTATCATCAGTTGTATAATCTCAGCATAGTTGTAGTGCCATGTCAAGCATGAAAAGGGATCCTGCTGGTATCTTTGGTGGGCTTTCACAAGGCCACAACTTTCTAGACAGGACTCGGCTAATGGACCACTATGTGTATACTTGGCATAAAAACTAGTCCACTTTGCACAATACTCTTCCCCCAATCTGACATTAAACAAAAACATAATGAAATGGTAACCCAAAGAAATATCACAATAAAACCAGACAAACAAAACCAATTCGCCTTCACCCTTGCACACTTGAGGCTCCCTTTCAGAAACATCCATGGGTTTAGAGATAATCTAGATAATGTAGAGTCTTACCTAAACTCCCTGGATATCTTAGCATTAAGTAAAACAAACTTACACTCTTCAATCCCCCCTTATTACTTTAACATAACAGGATACCTCCCACTTTGCCGCAAGGACTCGGATAGATATCCCTGCTGTGCTATTAAAAAAGTGCTCAGCCGAAGTAGCTCCAGTTCTCTCCAAACTCTACAACAAATGCCTTAATGAATCTTGCTTTCCGAGCTGCTGGAAAACTGCTTCTGTGGTACCAGTATTCAAGAATTCTGGCGAAAGAACTGACCCATTAAATTATCGCCCTATTAGCCTCCTCCCACTTTTTGCCAAAATATTTGAGATCTTAATTAACCATGCTCTAGTCCAGCACCTTACAGATGCTAAACTTCTGACCGACCATCAATATGGATTTAGACAAGCCCGTTCCACGGCAGACATCCTCACTGTAATCTCTGAACGCATATACCATTCACTGGACAAAGCGGGAGAGGGCAGAGCGGTAGCTCTAGATATATCTAAGGCTTTTGACAGGGTATGGCATGAGGGTCTCCTCAGGAAGATTAGATCTTACGGTATCACTGGTAGAATACTTAACATAATTAAATCCTTCTTAGATAAGAGAAAAATCCAGGTTGTCCTCGACGGTCGTACGTCTAAACAATATAATATAAATGCCGGAGTGCCCCAGGGATCTATCCTTGGTCCTCTGCTGTTCCTGATATTCATAAATGACCTCCCCGATAAAATTGCCTCTGAGATGGGTATATATGCTGATGACACCACACTCTATAGCAGGCACGACAGGAAAACAAATGAACATATATCTAAAGTAATGGCAGAAACACTAGAGGATGACCTCAAATCAGTAGTGGAATGGGGACAAAAATGGATGGTAACGTTCAATGCCACCAAGACAAAACTGGTTTCATTCAATAATTACAGGAAACCTTCTCTACCACCTATAGCAATGGCCAACAACTCTTTAGCTGAGAGTACGTCTTTCAAGCTCCTTGGCCTAACGTTCACAGGAAACATGAGCTGGAACAATTACATCGAGGGCATTGCCAGGGCCGCTGCGAGGAAGGTGGGCTCTCTCTACCGTGCTAGAAAACTTCTAACACCCGAAAGTATCCTGTACCTCTATAAGGCCACTATTCGCCCATGTATGGAGTATTGCTGTCATATTTGGGCCGGTGCATCGGCTGCTAGTCTCTCTCTCCTTGACAGGGTTCAAAAGAGAGTCGCAAATCTGATAGGCCCTAAACTGGCATCAAAACTTCAGCCTCTGTCCCATCGTCGAAACGTTGCATCCCTCTGCCTGTTCTACAAGTATTATAATGGTGAATGCTCTGAAGAACTGCAAGCACTTGTGCCCCCACGACGTGAACACCCTCGACAGACCCGACAAGCTGCAAAATCCCACCCCCACACTGTAGAGATCCCTAGATGTAAAAGATCGTTCTACTCCAGTAGTTTCTTCCCCAGAACTGCTAGACTTTGGAATTCCATTCCAGGTCACTGCTTCCCCAACTGTACTGACATGCATAAGTTCAAGTGCAACGTGAACCAACATCTCGCTGCCCTAATCCCTACATAGTGCCCCAGTAGATGTTTCCCCTGATAGTAGCCCCCTACACCAAAGTGGCAATGTGCCTTGTTTGGGGTGAAAATATAATTAAAAAAAAAAAAAAAAAAAGATATATGCACAGACTTGGAGTCTATATCCATAGCACCCTTCCTTTAACTAGAGAGAAAAATCTTTCATTGGATGACCAGGCTTTTATGTGCTTTCGACTAACATTTCATCACTGTGTTAGTTACTTATATTTTATCTACAGTTTTTCCTGAAGTCAGGATTGTACCCTAATCGATCATGTCTCTGACAGTATATATGCAGCATTCCCCTACGATAGTAAAGCCCAAATACATGTGTTTGGTGACTATAATGTCCACCATAAAAAAAAATTGCTTGGTTTCTCAGATTACACAGATGCAGCTGGATGCTCTACTTATAGCTTCTCTATAGCCCGTTCCCTTACACAGTCAGTAATGTTCCCAACGTGCCTACCAGATCGGGAACCTCAGCAGGCTTCGCTTCTAGATCTATTTCTCACAACAGTACCTGAGAATTGTATGACTAATGCTCACAGTCCACTTGGCAACACAGACCACATAGTGGCATCAGTTGAAATCACATTTAAATCCCAACCTCAAGGTAAGCAGCCATTGCTCAAAAGAGCAAGCTACTACAACAGGGCATTGAAGCACATGTTCCCACACGGAAGTATTATAGCAAGCCCCACTTACCCCCATGCTTCACTGCACATTTTGCAGCTGTCATTGCACAAAGACAGCATGCATTCCGCTGGTTTGTAGGTCATAAGTCAAATACAAATAGGCAAAAATTTGTAGATGCTAGAAATCATTATAAGAGTTAAATAGCAACAGCCAAAAGAAAGCATATTGAAATAACCAGGGAACGCATTGACTCACAAAAGATAAGAACTCCTGATTTCTGGAAAATCTATAATAGTGTAGTGAATAAAGGGAAATCAGTAATTCCCCCACTGAGCAACCACCAGAAGGTTACATGCATGGCAATGGAGAAGGCGGAACTGCTTGCCCGGCGATTCGCCTCCAATTCCACCTTGGAGCTAACAAACAGCTCCCTACCAAATCTCCCAGTGTACAAAAGTTCTGGTGAAAGAACAGACCTCTCAATTATCACCCCATTAGTGTCCTTCCACTCCTCACTAAAATATTAATCATGCAAAAGCAAGTCTTATCTGACAAACAGTATGGATTCAGACAATGTCGTTCTACTGCAGATATTTTAACAGTCATCTCTGAACGCATTTCCCATGTACTGGATAAGGCAAGTGAAGCCAGGAAAGTAGCCCTTGATATATCCAAAGCCTTTGACAAAGTCTGGCACAGAGGGCTGGTAATGAAAATCTAATCATACAGTCTAACCGGGCATATACTAAATATAATTAGACCCTTCTTAGATAATATTTTGTCCGAGATGGGTATATTTGCTGATGATACAACGCTCTATAATATGCATGAAGGAAGAACATATGTACATAAATATAAGAGAATGACAGAATCATTAAAAATGATCTCAAGACTATAGTCGAGTGGGGCCGCAAAGAACATTTGCGGGCAATATAAACTAGAACAAATGAATAGAGGATATTGTAAATGCTGCCGCAAAGAAGGTAGGTTCCCTCTATCGAGCTAGAAGACTACTCCTGTCTGAGAGTATCCTCCACGTTTACAAGGCCACCATTCCCCCATGCATGGAGTATTGTTGCCACATCCGGGCTGGTGCATCTACCGCTCGTCTCTCCCTCTTAGATAAAGTCCAAAAAAAGAATTGTCAATCTAATCGGTCCCACTTTATCAACTAAGCTCCAGCCCCTGTTCAATCTCTCAAACTGCCTATACTCTAGTTGTTTTCTCGGAATGGGATTACTATAAAAGGTTGAAATATGTAATCCACGCTTTTAGTCACTATTTATTTATTTTTAAGATCACATATACAAATATCAGGTGTCATCCGTGTAAGTAGACTTTTTAATCTACTGTTTTTCATGATTTCGTCGTTCATGCACCTCGTTATAATACATTACCATATTTTAGTACTTTCTTTTTTTACTTGTATTACAACCTGGATGTAAGGACTACTATTTTGAACTATTACAAACAGGGGAGTAGCGTCTCTTCACATTACATTTAAACTACTGGAAGCAGAAAACCGGGGGGGGGGGTCCAAAGTACAGATTATAAGATTATATGTGACAAAAAACACATTACATTTAAACTACTGCATTTCCGTATAGTCATGGAAGCAGGAAAGAGGGAGGGGATTCCAAAGTCCAGATCTATGAGATTTGACGAATATAGTTATGGCTGTTGCATTCACTTATGTATGGCAAAATACTCTGTGCATTTGATACTCAGTGTAAGTTTTGGAAACGTCTAGGATAACCCCACTCTTTAAGAGAAGTCTTTGTAATGTTCTCAAATTATTTCATATTTTATATTATAATTAATAAACTAAAATGTGTTTATTCCGACACTAAAAGACAGCTGAGGCATTAACATCTATATTAATTAAAAGTCTGTATTTACAAATAATTTTTATATTCAGATTAATTAGAGGTCAACGGATATATTTACCCAAACAAACCTTAGATCGAAGAATATGATCTCTGATTAGTCACTGATAACTTGCTTGCAGTATTGCAACACACAAAGCAAAAGTCATCTAAAATAATTAAAAAAAAAAGAGATTTTTAAGTGTATCCAGTTCTTTGCATTTGTTAATTAATGGTTTCCATTATATATAAACTTTCTAAATTTTGAATTTGTAATTACTACAACAAATGTAAGTTAGAATAGTAATTTTAGGTAAAATCTTGAACAGTTATGTGAAGAATAATGTAATGTATCCAATATTTTTGCGTGTCACTATATATATATATATATATATATATATATATATATATATATATATACATATATATGTGTGTGTGTATATATATGTGTGTATATATATATATGTGTATATATATGTGTGTATATATATATATATATGTGTGTGTATATGTATATGTTTTTTTATAAAGCTCCTCTCTTTGGTAGAGCACTCTCGTAAATTATCTTACTCTCTACTTAATTTAGCTGAAATAATGCGAAGCTCGCAATTTGTTTACAAACAAAACGTTTGAGCCCTCTACGAGTAGCGGACGGATGTTTATTTAAATACGCATTCGGACAGTTTAATTTCGGCCACCGATTCCGTAGTCAGGGGGTAGGACTGCCGACTGTCATCACGACGGTTCTAGGTTCGATCCTCGGCTTGGGAGAGGTGTTAGTCTAGCGGCACTGATGAGTTGTGAAGCAACGAAACAGGTCTGTATGTCGATGACTAAAATATATTTTATAAAGCTCCCCTCTTCGGTAGAGCACTCTCGTAAATTATCTTACTCGCTACTTAATTTAGCTGAAATAATGCGAAGCTCGCAATTTGTTTACAAACAAAACGTTTGAGCCCTCTACGAGTAGCGGACGGATGTTTATTTAAATACGCATTCGGACAGTTTAATTTCGGCCACCGATTCCGTAGTCAGGGGGTAGGACTGCCGACTGTCATCACGACGGTTCTAGGTTCGATCCTCGGCTTGGGAGAGGTGTTAGTCTAGCGGCACTGATGAGTTGTGAAACAACGAAACAGGTCTGTATGTCGATGACTAAAATATATTTTATATATATATACATATATATATTTGTAATATAATAATATCAATATATTGTCATATATGATATATATACCTTAATGTAATGATGAAAGTAAATTAAAATAAGTCCATCAAAAAGTATTGCATATACATTTTGCCTTATTATTTATTTATTGTATGTGTTTATATATATTGTTTGTCTTCCTATTTTGATCTAAATCATAAAACGGCTATGATATGAAAACTATTTGATGGATTTTGTGAAAACCATACATCTTAACGATAATATGTTTTTGTTGAATAGATCAAAAGGTAATAAGAGATCAAATTGCAGAAAAGTATGTGTTCTTCTTTAAGAAGACAATATTTTTTACAGCACCCAAAACTATAAAATTAAGAAACATTTTGTAGAAAGAAAAGTATGGGGCTTCTAGAAGCCAGTATTTTTACAGCACCCGAAACTAAAGCATTAAGAAAATTTTGTAGAAATATATGTATGTGGTTTTAAGAAGACAATATTTTTACAGCACCCAAAACTATAGCACTAAGAAAAATTTTGTAGAAAGAAGAGTAACACCTCAAATGCTAAATTCGCTCGGTTGACATATATATATATATATATATATATATATATATATATATATATATATATATATATATATATTATAATTTGTCTAAATTGTTTTTAATTTACTAGGCTGCTTTATCTTACAGTCCCCAAAACTATAGCACTTAAAAATATGTAAAAAGTAACACATAAATTATCAATGCTTTGATATAGGAATTTTCAATGATCGGTCGAAATATATAAGACTGTGAATAAATGTTTGATATCTTTTATTGACCAAATTAATAATAGAATTAAAATGAAGAAAGATAAAATCAATGTTCCTGTAATTTTTGTAGAACATTGCTCAAATCACTCTAGAAAAATGCGAGATTTATGTGAAGTGTGCAGATATAATTATGTTGCCAAATATAATTGAGTAAAACATACAGAAAGAAAAATTCTGGTAAAGTTTATGGATATTCTTGTTCTAAAGCATTAGTCTAAAAAAGAAAAGCTAACATCTTGTTATAAATAAACGTAAATCACAAAAATGAGAACTCATACAATTCAAAATCCACATTTTTGTGAAGTGTGTTAATATTCTGGAAATCAACGTTAGTAAAACATGCAAATTCGCACTGGTAAACAGCTACATACTTGTGAAGTATGCGGGTATTTTTTCTGACATTAAATTTAGTGAAAAATATGAAAACTCACACGGGGAAAAAGCCATATATTTGTGAAGTGTGTGGATATTCTGTTTCCCGAAAGGATGACTAAAAGACAGCTGAGGCATTAACATCTATATTATATCTATATTAGTCTGTATTTACAAATAATTTTTATATTCAGATTAATTAGAGGTTAACGGATATATTTACCCAAACAAACCATAGATCGAAGAATATGATCTCTGATTAGTCACTGATAAAATTATTGCAACACACAAAGCAAAAGTCATCTAAAATAATTTTAAAAAAAGAGATTTTTAAGTGTATCCAGTTCTTTGCATTTGTTAATTAATGGTTTCCATTATATATAAACTTTCTAAATTTTGAATTTGTAATTACTACAACAAATATAAGTTAGAATAGTAATTTTAGGTAAAATCTTGAACCGTTATTATGAAGAATAATGTAATGTATCCAATACTTTTGTGTGGCCCTATATATATATATATATATATATATATATATATATATATATATATATATATATATATATATATATAAATATATATGTGTATATATATGTATATATATGTATGTATATATATATATTGTAATATAATAATATCAATATATTGTTATATATGATATATACCTTAATGTAATGATGAAAGTAAATTAAAATAAGTCCATCAAAAAGTATTGCATATATATTTTGCCTTATTATTTATTTATTGTATGTTTATATATATATTGTAATATATGTTTCTCTTCCTATTTTGATTTAAATCATAAAAAAGCTAGATATGTATAGACTGAATTTGTGTCAAGTTAGAAAATATCCGGTTATTTTGTAATGTCTCTTGTATAATTTTATTAGATTAAATTAATTAGTTGAATGCAAATATTAAAAATAATTTCATTCAATTTTACAGATGTTCCTGATTGGACACTATTATTAAATTTTAATGGATTGTCATTTTCCTAAACATCATTATTACTTCATTTGGAAGAGTACAACGACAGTTGTTGAAGGATTTATTATACTGGACAATAATATTTGATGAATTTTGTGAAAACAATACACCTTAAAGATAACATATTTTTGTTGAATAGAGCAAAAGGTAATAAGAGATCAAATTGCAGAAAAGTATGTGTTCTTCTTTAAGTAGACAATATTTTTTACAGCACCCAAAACTATAAAATTAAGAAACATTTTGTAGAAAGAAAAGTATGGGGCTTCTAGAAGCCAGTATTTTTACAGCACCCGAAACTAAAGCATTGAGAAAATTTTTGTAGAAGTATATGTATGTGGTTTTAAGAAGACAACATTTGTAAAGCACCCAAAACTATAGCACTAAGAAAAATTTCGCTCGATCGACATATATAAATGTGTATATATATATATATATATATATATATATATATATATATATATATATATATATATATATATGTGTATATATATATATATATTATAATGTGTGTAAATTGTTTTTAATCTGCTGGGCTGCTTTATCTTACAGTCCCCGAAACTATAGTACTTAAAAATATGTAAAACGTAACATATATGATATAGGAATTTTGAATGATCGGTCGAAATATATAAGACTGTGAGTAAATGTTTGATATCTTTTATTGAACAAATTAATAATAGAATTAAAATGAAGAAAGATAAAATCAATGTTCCTGTAATTTTTGTAGAACATTGCTCAAATCACTCTAGAAAAATGCGAGATTTATGTGAAGTGTGCAGATATAATTATGTTGCCAAATATAATTGAGTAAAACATACAGAAAGAAAAATTCTGGTAAAGTTTATTGTTCTAAAAAAGAAAAGCCAACATCTTGTTATAAATAAACGTAAATGACAAAAATGAGAACTCATACAATTCAAAATGTTGTGAAGTGTGTTAATACTCTTGAAATCCACGTTAGTAAAACAAATTAAATTTAGTGAAAAATATGAAAACTCACACGGGGGAAAAGCCATATATTTGTGAAGTGTGTGGATATTCTGCTTCCCGAAAGGCAGACTTAGTCAAACACGAGAGAACTCACACCGGGGAAAAGCCACATACATGTGAAGTGTGTGGATATTCTTGTTCTCGAAAATCAAACTTAGTCAGACATAAGGTCACTCACACGGGGGAAAAGCCACATAGTTGTGAAGTGTGTGGATATTCTTTTTATGCAAGATCAGACTTAGTGAAACATATTAAAACTCACACTGGGGAAAAGCCACATTCTTGTGAAGTGTGTGTATATTCCTGTTCACAAAAATCAAGTTTAGTAAAACATATGAGAACTCATACTGGGGAAAAGCCACATTCTTGTGAAGTGTGTGGATATTCTTGTTCTGAAAAATCAAGTTTAGTAAAACATATGAGAACTCACACCGGGGAAAAGCCACATACATGTGAAGTGTGTGGATATTCTTGTGCTCAAAAATCAAACATAGTCAGACATAAGGTCATTCACACGGGGGAAAAACCACATACTTGTGAAGTGTGTGGATATTCTTGTTCTCGAAAATCACACTTAGTCCGCCATAAGAGAACTCACACTGGGAAAATGAGTCCATCCAGCATTCAAAGATGAGAGAGAAACTAAGCCAAGAATATTTACGCCGGGTAAGAAAAATCTGCAAAACCGAAATCACAAACAAGAACAAAGTTACGGCAATTAACCAACTAGCCAGTCCCATAATGTTAAAACAGAAGAATGGACCAAACATAAACGGGCAAAATACCTACCGACTGAACTATCCCAAGAATATATTTATAGGGATGGTTCCCTGGTCTGGCTCAAAAGAGGATCCCTCCATTACGACCAAGAGAGGTTGATATTGGCTGCACAAGACCAGGGCCTCATGACAAACGCCTTCAAAAAGATGTGTGGTCTAAGCAACAATAGTAAATGCAGGTTCTGTAGCACTGAGTTTGAGAGTGTGGGCCACCTGATTTCTGGTTGCAAAGTCCGACTTGGAGACGGTTATTATACAGATTGCCATAATGGAGTTTGCAAATACCTTCACTGGAAGATATGTAGGAAACTCAACATTCAGTGTAGTAAAAACTCCTGGGAACATATACCCGAACGAACAGTTGGGAATGACAACTACACTATTCACTATGACTACATAATCCCTACTGCTACATATCTTGAAAACGCAGCTGTTAAACCAGATATAGTGATTTGGGACAGAGCAAACAAAAAAGCGACCGTAATAGAGGTCAGTGTACCCAATGATACAGGGCTTAACAGAGTTGAGAGGGAAAAGATAACAAAGTATCAAGGACTTATGTATGATATGAAACGAAATTGGAAATTAAAAGACGTTTCAATTATACCAGTCATCATAGGAGCAACTGGGCTTATGAAAAAAAAACTTTAAAAAGTAAATAGCAAGCATACCCGGTGAACCAAGTGCAAGTGAAATACAAACGATTGCACTGAAAGGGACGGCTAGAATCCTGAAAAGATCTCTTGGTTGGACTCACTAAAATAGGGGTAAATGTCAGACATCTGGTTGGATGTCCCATCCCCTAGAAGAAAAAGTTTAAGAAAAATGAAAAAAAAAAAGGGAAAAGAATCTGTGCGAAATTTAAAAAAAATTGTAAAAATATCAGAAGCATAGTGAAGGAACTGGAAGGCAAAATACCAGCCATTGCCCAAAGAATTAAACATCGTATGGCAAAGATTCATGCAAAGACACATAATAAGCTTTTTGCAAACAATCCCAGAACTTTCTACAGGAATCTAATAAGAGAGGAAATTAAAATCCAAGATCCCCCATGTAAACAGGAATTAGACGATTACTGGAGACCCTTATTTTAAAAAGAGGAAGTACATAACGAAGAGGCCCAGTGGATCGGGGATATTATCAATGCAAACAAAAATAAAAGAGAAATGCCAGAGCCAGAAATAACGCCAGATAAAATAAGATCAAAGCTGGCACGAGCTTCAAATCACAAGAAACCTGGCATCGACAACATATCTAACCTCTGGTTAAAACAGCTAACAGCATTGCATGATCATTATAGCAGATGTTTCACCAGAATGTTGAAAGCTTATGAAGCGACACCATCATGGCTATTAAAAGGCGATACAACTTAATAGTTAAAAGCACAGAAACCAAAAACCCTAGCAAATATCGCTCAATATGCTGCCTAACCATGACTTACAAGCTGTTCACTGGATTAATAGCTAACAGCATATATGACCATCTTTCATCCGGTGATTATCTTGAGGAGGAACAAACAGGATGTAGGAAAAAATGTCTGGGCACCAAAGATCAATTGCTCATTAATAAGACCATTTTGGAAGATTGCAGGAAAAGAAAAATAAATCTAAATATGGCATGGATAGATTATCAGAAAGCATTTGATAGTGTACCCCATTCGTGGATACTAAAATGCCTTGAATTATATAAAATCCACCCGACCATACGAGAAATTTTAGCTGCCCAAATGAAGGAGTGGCAAACATCCATTACCTTAAACCAAACCGGGGGAAGGATATCCATCCCAAATATAAGAATAAAAGAAGGAATCTTCCAAGGAGACAGTTTATCTCCTCTACTATTTTGCTTGGCAATTGATCCTCTAAGTAAGCTTCTAAAGAACTACCAAGGTGCTTATAATCTAAGCTGCAGCCGCCAAAGAGAATCCTCCAAGTTAATAAACCATTTATTTTTCATGGATGATCTTAAGCTGTATGCTAGCTCGGATAAGGATTTAGATCATCTCCTGAAAATTGTCCACACTTTTTCTAATGACATCAAAATGAAGCTCGGGCTGGATAAGTGTGCTATGTGTACTCTGAAAGCTGGCAAGAAGATATCTACTGAAAATATACAGCACGATGAAAATAGTGTAATCAGAGAACTGGATGAACAGGAAACATACAAATACCTAGGCATTGATGAAAATGAGTCCATCCAGCATTCAAAGATGAGAGAGAAACTAAGCCAAGAATATTTACGCCGGGTAAGAAAAATCTGCAAAACTGAAATCACAAACAAGAACAAAGTTACGGCAATTAACCAACTTGCCATGCCAGTACTAACATATAGTTTTGGCATTATTGACTGGCCTCAGAAAGACATAAATTGGCTTGACACAAAGACAAGGAAAATGTTAACCTTGTACCGAGTTATTTATCGAAACCAGTGCATGCCTCGTTTGTACCTACCCAGGCGAGAAGGAGGTATGGGACTCTCGGAAGTCAATCATCAACACAGAGCCACAATCGTCAGCATAGGTCAGTACATAATAAGTTCCTGTAACCCCAAGCTTATGAAAATTAAAGACCATTATCAGAATCGAGCAAGTAGTACAACATCTATAACACAACTTGCCACTCATTTTGGAAAAGATTGCCTTACAAATGATACTGAGAACCCAAACAAGCCTGCCACTGACATAGCCCAGAAAAGTCGGAAAAAATACACTAGCTAGTTCCATAGTGTTAAAACAGAAGAATGGACCAACCATAAACGGGCAAAATACCTACCGACTGAACTATCCCAAGAATATATTTATAGGGATGGTTCCCTGGTCTGGCTCAAAAGAGGATCCCTCCATTACGACCAAGAGAGGTTGATATTGGCTGCACAAGACCAGGGCCTCATGACGAACGCCTTCAAAAAGATGTGTGGTCTAAGCAACAATAATAAATGCAGGTTCTGTAGCACTGAGTTTGAGAGTGTGGGCCACCTGATTTCTAGTTGCAAAGTCCGACTTGGAGATGGTTATTATACAGATTGCCATAACGGAGTTTGTAAATACCTTCATTGGAAGATATGTAGGAAACTCAACATTCAGTGTAGTAAAAAAAATCCTGGGAACATATACCCGAACGAACAGTTGGGAATGACAACTACACTATTCACTATGACTACATAATCCCTACTGCTACATATCTTGAAAACGCAGCTGTTAAACCAGATATAGTGATTTGGGACAGAGCAAACAAAAAAGCGACCGTAATAGAGGTCAGTGTACCCAATGATACAGGGCTTAACAGAGTTGAGAGGGAAAAGATAACAAAGTATCAAGGACTTATGTATGATATGAAACGAAATTGGAAATTAAAAGACGTTTCAATTATACCAGTCATCATAGGAGCAACTGGGCTTATGAAAAAAAAACTTTAAAAAGTAAATAGCAAGCATACCCGGTGAACCAAGTGCAAGTGAAATACAAACGATTGCACTGAAAGGGACGGCTAGAATCCTGAAAAGATCTCTTGGTTGGACTCACTAAAATAGGGGTAAATGTCAGACATCTGGTTGGATGTCCCATCCCCTAGAAGAAAAAGTTTAAGAAAAATGAAAAAAAAAAGGGAAAAGAATCTGTGCGAAATTTAAAACAAATTGTAAAAATATCAGAAGCATAGTGAAGGAACTGGAAGGCAAAATACCAGCCATTGCCCAAAGAATTAAACATCGTATGGCAAAGATTCATGCAAAGACACATAATAAGCTTTTTGCAAACAATCCCAGAACTTTCTACAGGAATCTAATAAGAGAGGAAATTAAAATCCAAGATCCCCCATGTAAACAGGAATTAGACGATTACTGGAGACCCTTATTTTAAAAAGAGGAAGTACATAACGAAGAGGCCCAGTGGATCGGGGATATTATCAATGCAAACAAAAATAAAAGAGAAATGCCAGAGCCAGAAATAACGCCAGATAAAATAAGATCAAAGCTGGCACGAGCTTCAAATCACAAGAAACCTGGCATCGACAACATATCTAACCTCTGGTTAAAACAGCTAACAGCATTGCATGATCATTATAGCAGATGTTTCACCAGAATGTTGAAAGCTTATGAAGCGACACCATCATGGCTATTAAAAGGCGATACAACTTAATAGTTAAAAGCACAGAAACCAAAAACCCTAGCAAATATCGCTCAATATGCTGCCTAACCATGACTTACAAGCTGTTCACTGGATTAATAGCTAACAGCATATATGACCATCTTTCATCCGGTGATTATCTTGAGGAGGAACAAACAGGATGTAGGAAAAAATGTCTGGGCACCAAAGATCAATTGCTCATTAATAAGACCATTTTGGAAGATTGCAGGAAAAGAAAAATAAATCTAAATATGGCATGGATAGATTATCAGAAAGCATTTGATAGTGTACCCCATTCGTGGATACTAAAATGCCTTGAATTATATAAAATCCACCCGACCATACGAGAAATTTTAGCTGCCCAAATGAAGGAGTGGCAAACATCCATTACCTTAAACCAAACCGGGGGAAGGATATCCATCCCAAATATAAGAATAAAAGAAGGAATCTTCCAAGGAGACAGTTTATCTCCTCTACTATTTTGCTTGGCAATTGATCCTCTAAGTAAGCTTCTAAAGAACTACCAAGGTGCTTATAATCTAAGCTGCAGCCGCCAAAGAGAATCCTCCAAGTTAATAAACCATTTATTTTTCATGGATGATCTTAAGCTGTATGCTAGCTCGGATAAGGATTTAGATCATCTCCTGAAAATTGTCCACACTTTTTCTAATGACATCAAAATGAAGCTCGGGCTGGATAAGTGTGCTATGTGTACTCTGAAAGCTGGCAAGAAGATATCTACTGAAAATATACAGCACGATGAAAATAGTGTAATCAGAGAACTGGATGAACAGGAAACATACAAATACCTAGGCATTGATGAAAATGAGTCCATCCAGCATTCAAAGATGAGAGAGAAACTAAGCCAAGAATATTTACGCCGGGTAAGAAAAATCTGCAAAACTGAAATCACAAACAAGAACAAAGTTACGGCAATTAACCAACTTGCCATGCCAGTACTAACATATAGTTTTGGCATTATTGACTGGCCTCAGAAAGACATAAATTGGCTTGACACAAAGACAAGGAAAATGTTAACCTTGTACCGAGTTATTTATCGAAACCAGTGCATGCCTCGTTTGTACCTACCCAGGCGAGAAGGAGGTATGGGACTCTCGGAAGTCAATCATCAACACAGAGCCACAATCGTCAGCATAGGTCAGTACATAATAAGTTCCTGTAACCCCAAGCTTATGAAAATTAAAGACCATTATCAGAATCGAGCAAGTAGTACAACATCTATAACACAACTTGCCACTCATTTTGGAAAAGATTGCCTTACAAATGATACTGAGAACCCAAACAAGCCTGCCACTGACATAGCCCAGAAAAGTCGGAAAAAATACACTAGCTAGTTCCATAGTGTTAAAACAGAAGAATGGACCAACCATAAACGGGCAAAATACCTACCGACTGAACTATCCCAAGAATATATTTATAGGGATGGTTCCCTGGTCTGGCTCAAAAGAGGATCCCTCCATTACGACCAAGAGAGGTTGATATTGGCTGCACAAGACCAGGGCCTCATGACGAACGCCTTCAAAAAGATGTGTGGTCTAAGCAACAATAATAAATGCAGGTTCTGTAGCACTGAGTTTGAGAGTGTGGGCCACCTGATTTCTAGTTGCAAAGTCCGACTTGGAGATGGTTATTATACAGATTGCCATAACGGAGTTTGTAAATACCTTCATTGGAAGATATGTAGGAAACTCAACATTCAGTGTAGTAAAAAAAATCCTGGGAACATATACCCGAACGAACAGTTGGGAATGACAACTACACTATTCACTATGACTACATAATCCCTACTGCTACATATCTTGAAAACGCAGCTGTTAAACCAGATATAGTGATTTGGGACAGAGCAAACAAAAAAGCGACCGTAATAAAGGTCAGTGTACCCAATGATACAGGGCTTAACAGAGTTGAGAGGGAAAAGATAACAAAGTATCAAGGACTTATGTATGATATAAAACGAAATTGGAAATTAAAAGACATTTCAATTATACCAGTCATCATAGGAGCAACTGGGCTTATGAAAAAGAACTTTAAAAAGTACATAGCAAGCATACCCGGTGAACCAAGTGCAAGTGAAATACAAACGATTGCACTGAAAGGGACGGCTAGAATCCTGAAAAGATCTCTTGGTTGGACTCACTAAAATAGGGGTGAATGTCAGACATCTAGTTGGATGTCCCATCCCCTAGAAGAAAAAGTTAAAGAAAAATGAAAATAAAAAGAGAAAAGCCACATAGTTGTGAAGTGTGTGGATATTCTTGTTCTGCGACATCAGCCCTACTAAAACATATGAGAACTCACACTGGGGAAAAGCCACATACTTGTGAAGTTTGTGGATATTCTTGTGCTCGCAAATCAAACTTAGTCAGACATAAGGTCACTCACATTGGGGCTTCAGAAATACTTAGGAGCAATCCCTGGAAGACCAAGCTGTAACGAGATACAAATAGCAGCCATAAATGGAACAGCATCTATTCTTAAAAGAGCCCTCGGATATAAATTTAAATTATAACAGAATAAAGTGTTAGCTCCAGGAGGGAGCCCCTTGATATCTTAAAACTTATTGAAGTGAAATAAAAAAGGGAAAAGCCACATACTTGTGAAGTGTGTGGATATTCTTTTTATGCAAGATAAGACTTACCTATTTACTATGCCTCACCACGGGACAGAGGTAGACACCAGGGTCATTTTTTAACGTGGAGAAAAGGTACAAAAATAAAAATTGTCTCAGTCGTAATGATTTCTCCTCCACCGAAAGAGAACAAGAAATAGAAGTGCAGCATCTGAAGAACACTTTGATCTTAACCAAATTAGAACTCACACTGGGGAAAAGCCGCATTCTTGTGAAGTGTGTGAATATTCTTGTTCTCGAAAATCAAACTTAGTCCGCCATAAGAGAACTCACATTGGGGAAAAGCCACATACTTGTGAAGTGTGTGGATATTCTTTTTCTTCAAAATACCGCTTAGTCAGACATAAACTCACAAATCCATACTGGCGGCCGTCGCCCAGGATAAAAAGGGTCCCTTAACTCGTTCACACACCAGACAAGAAAAGGTATTTGAAGGTGTGAACCCTCTTACCTCAGATAACGGTACTACCATGACAGAGGTCCACTTGAATCAACCAACAGATCGTGAATTAGATCCTGGCCCCAAACCATCATGTGCAACTAACAAAAAAAGTTAACAGAAGAGGCCTGAAAACCCAACCCTGGACAGTTGCACAAAAGAAGGTATTATTTTATTGCTACCATTATTCAAAGTTTGAAAAAAGCGACCATAATAGAGGTCAGTGTACCCAATGATACAGGGCTTAACAGAGCTGAGAGGGAAAAGATAACAAAGTATCAAGGACTTATGTATGATATGAAACGAAATTGGAAACTAAAAGACGTTTCAATTATACCAGTCATTATAGGAGCAACTGGGCTTATGAAAAATAACTTTAAAAAGTACATAGCAAGCATACCCGGTGAACCAAGTGCAAGTGAAATACAAACGATGGCACTGAAAGACCCGGCTAGAATCCTGAAAAGATCTCTTGGTTGGCCTCACTAAAATAGGGGTAAATGTCAGACATCTGGTTGGATGTCCCACCCCCTAGAAGAAAAAGTTTAAGAAAAGGGGAAATAACTTGAATGCCTACTAGACACTATCCTCGAGTGTCTTAGATCTCTCTGTACAGGGGTTTGTCAGAACAGTCTGACATGAGGATACTTTTTCCATAGAAGTAAACCCTGACCAAATATTCAAAATCACATAGTATTTGCTGCCCAAATAAGAGCTCCTCACTATGGTTAACCCACATTAGCTTTTACGAGGAATGGTGCACCTTCTCCAAGTGATTTTTACCTCAAGTAACAGCATGAAACTGAATATTCCACCAGACTAGATAAATTCTTGTCTTGGAATTCAGTAAGACCAAGATATCAAAATGAAAGACAATACAATATATGAAAATGGTTAATTGGGGAGATGAAAATTATGTTCTCAACTTCTTTATTAACTCAGTGTTTGAGAAATAAAGAACTTAAATTGAACATTCGAATATCTATGTATCTCATATAGAGTTCAAGTGTTAGCCACAGGCCGTTTGCCCCTTGACTTCTGAGAACTTCGACTGAAGTAAAATAAAACAAAAAGGGAACAGTGTCTATTTTTAAAAGAGCCCTCGGATATAAATTTAAATTATAATAGAATCAAGTGTTAGCCCCAGGAAGGAGCCCCTTGATCTCTTCAAACGAACAAAAGTAAAATAAAAAAGGAAAAAGCCATATTCTTGTGATGTATTCCTGTTGTAGAAAATCATCTTTAGTGAGACATGAGGCGTCATACTTGCGAAAAGCCATATTCTTGTGAAGTGTGTGAATTTTCTTGTTCTGAAAAATATTCTTTAGTTAGACATATGCGAACGCACACTGGAGAAAGAGAGAACTTGAATGCCTACTAGACACTGTCCTCGAGTGTCTAAGGTCTCTCTGTACAGGGGTTTGTCAGAACAATCTGGCATGAGGATACTTTTTCCATAGAAGTAAACCCTGACCAAATATTCAAAATCACATAGGACTCGCAGCCCAAATAAGATCTCTTCAGTACGGCTTACCCACATTTGCTTTTTCAAAGAATAGTGCACCTTCTCCAAGTGGTATTACTTCAAGTAATAGCACGAAGCTGGATACTCCACCAGACTAGATAAATTCTTGTCCTGGAATCCAGTAAGACCGAGAGACCAACATGAAAGATATACTACAATGTATAAAAAACGGTTAATTGGAGAGAGGAAAATTATGTTCTCAATTTCTTTACTAACTCAGTGCTTGAGAGATAAAGTACTTTAATGGAGCATTCGAATATCTATGTATCTCATATAGACTTCAAATGTTAGCCACAGGTTGTGGTCCCCTTGATTTCTGAGAACTTCGACTGAGGTAAAATAAAACAAAAAAGAGAAAAGCCGCATTCTTGTGAAGTTTGTGGATTTTCTTGTTCTGAAAAATCTAAGATAGGGATACATATGAGAATACACACTGGGGAAAAGCCATATTCTTATAAAGTGTGTGGATATCTTTCTTCTGAAAAACAAAACTTAGTAAGACATATGAGAACTCACACTTGAAAGAACTGCGCTCATTATCGATGTCACAGTCCAAAATGATTTCAGCCTTAACAGAGCTGAAGGTGAAAAGATAACAAAATATCAGGACCTAAAAAATGATCTAAAAACGACATGGTCTCTGAAAGAAATAAACATTATACCGATTGTGATAGAAGCAACTGGCTTAATAAAAAAGAATCTTCATAAATACTTAGAAACAATCCCTGGAAGACCAAGCTGTAATGAAATACAGATAGCAGCCATAAAGGGAACAGTATCTATTCTTAAAAGAGCTTTTAGATATAAATTTTAATCATAATGGAATAAAGTGTTAGCTCCAGGAAGGAACCCCTTGATCTCTTATAACTTGCTGAAGTAAAATACAAAAAAAGTGCTGAAGTAAAATACAAAAAAAGTGAGTGAAAACTTCTGGAGGTCACTCTATGGGGACAGTAAAGTACATAAAGAAAACAATTGGATAAATACAATCAAAGAGGATAACAAGGAGAAAGAAAAGATGGCAGCTCTAAAAATTACCAAGGAAGCTGTCTGCAGGAAGGTAGCTCAAGCAGTAATTTCAAGACTCCAGGAATAGACCAACTACCTAATTACTGGTTGAAAAAAACTGACCGCACTCTATCATCACTATTCTAAGGCATTCAATAGAATAATCAGTGGAGATGGAGAGCCGCCTGTGTGGCTTACTGTAGGCAGTACATCACTTATTCCTAAAAATGAGGACACCCACATGGCTAGAACATATTTACCAATCTGCTGCCTCACAACAACTTACAAGCTCCTTACAGGGATAATCCCTGATGCAACATATCACCATCTGATTGCTGGTGATTACCTTGAAAGTGAGCAGAGGAGGTGTACGAGGAAAAGCTTGCCACAAAAGATCAACTCCTTGTAAACAGAATAATATTAGAAGAAAGCAGAAGACAAAGAAATCTGTCAATTGCCTGGATTGATTACAAAATGTCCTTTGACAGTATACCTCATTCCTGGATCCTTCCCTGTTTGGAGCTGTACAATGCGCACACTGATACTAAATAATTCCTTTAAAAACAAATGGTCAGATGGTGCACATCAATTACGCTTCAGCACACAGAAGGAAGGATACAGACCCGAAACATATAGATTAAGCAAGGGGTATTTCAGGGAGATAGCCTCTCACCGCTCCTTTTCTGTCTCACAATGGATCCACTAAGTAAGCTACTTAAACGACCCAATGCTGGATACAATCTCAGCATGGGCAGAAAGAAGAGGGAAAATAAAAGAGTAAACCATCTACTCTTTATGGACGACTTGAAACTCTATGCGGAACCCGAGAAATAACTTATAAGGAAAGGAAGAAAGACAACATCAGAACATCTTAATCTTGGCAATGGCTCTATTGAAGACCTTGAAGAGGATGCTGTCTATAAATACCTGGGAGTGGAGGAGAATGAGACACTTGAACATGGGAAGATGAGAAAAAAAGTGCAAGGAGAATACTTCAAGCAATTTATAAAATCCTGTCATCAGAACTATCACTGAAAAAACAAAATTATTGCCATCATTCACTTGGCAATACCCGTTGTCTCGTATGGATTTGGCATAATCAATTGACCACAAAACTGCATAACTGACCTTGACGTAAAAACTCGGAAAATGCTGGCCCTTCATAAAGTCATTTACAAACATCAGTGCATGGACAGGTTGTACTTGCCATGGAGAGAAGGTAGTTTAGGCTTCACTGAAATAAACCACGAATACCGAGCTTCAGTAGTAAGCATAAGTCAATATATCAAATGTCCTTCTGACCCGAAAATAAAAATGGTGAATGAACATCACGCCAAATGTTTGCCTTAGCAGACGTGAACTACAAAGCTCGGTGAAAATGTCAGTGGTAACACACTGGAAAAACAATAGAAGAATATGACAACCCAGCAACCCTAATCGCCCGAAAGAAGAGAGGGGAGTATACAAAAAGAGAACTGAAGACAAAACTAGAAGGATGGCAACAACATAAGAGAGCAGGCAGTTTCATTGAAGAACTTAAGGATGCTTTGGGATTAATATAGTTTAGGGGTTTTCTCTGCTTAGTTGTCTCTCCTGTGGCCTTGCCAAGTAACTAATATATATATATATATATATATATATATATATATATATATATATATATATATATATATATTTGTTAGAGAGAGCGACGTGAACCTGGGAATCACCAGGACACAATGATGTCATAATCCCTGGGGAAAAGCTGAGCAATATATTCATGGTGCCGGGATTGCCAGAGAAATGAATCGTGATGACGTCAATCATCAGGGAAAAGCTGACCAAGTTATTTATGGTGTCTGGATCACCAAAGAAATGCGTCATGATGACGTCAATTGCCAGGGGAAGTATGACCCACATGTCACTTGTAATGAATGGAAACGTTGGTCAGAAGAAACCCATCCGAAAACAATAAAGAAAAGACAAAAGAATCGACAATATAAACGGACAAATGACATAGTTGAAGTAAAGAGTCAGAGACACAAACAGATAAACTGAAAGAGAGTTCTGTAATTCACGCCACATGCATCCTGACCCACAACTTTCTGATGTGTGAGCTTCACTTGTATTTTGATGACTGTAAAATAAACAATAAAATAAACAAGCCATAAAATTCAAAAAATCTTCAAAAACGTCAGTTCTATTCGTTGAAAACGAAAATAACTTTTCATCGATACGGCCGATAAAAACTGATAATCGCAAACTCATTTATATATGTAACAGCAAGAGGATATCACTTGTTTTCTTCTAAATGATGTAAATAAAAAGAAAGACATATTCTTGTACATTATGTAAATATTCATGTTCAGTAAATAAATTCATGTTCAGTAAATAAATTCATGTTCAGTAAATAAATTCATGTTCAAAAATTAATTCATGTTCAGTAAATAAATTCATGTTCAATAAATAAATTCATGTTCAATAAATGAATTCATGTTCAATAAATAAATTCATGTTCAGTAAATAAATTCATGTTCAATAAATAAATTCATGTTCAGTAAATAAATTCATGTTCAATAAATAAATTCATGTTCAATAAATAAATTCATGTTCAATAAATAAATTCATGTTCAGTAAATAAATTCATGTTCAATAAATAAATTCATGTTCAATAAATAAATTCATGTTCAGTAAATAAATTCATGTTCAGTAAATAAATTCATGTTCAATAAATAAATTCATGTTCAATAAATAAATTCATGTTCAGTAAATAAATTCATGTTCAATAAATAAATTCATGTTCAATAAATAAATTCATGTTCAATAAATAAATTCATGTTCAATAAATAAAGTGTTGTGGAAAAAAATAATGACAAGTCATAATCTTGCAACACGTGTATAGTTCTGTGCTGAGAAATAAAGGCTAGGCATACATAGGAGATTTAACACTGAGATAATAATTTCAAAAACCACCTGGCAAATATATTCTATAAACTAAGTGCAAAAGATAATTTTTAGAAATCGCTTAAAGAGACGGTTAGAATCTAAAAACGTTCTCGCGATTGGAATGTATAAGATAGTGGGTGAATGTCTGGAATCTTGTGGGATGCCTATCTCCAACTGGAACAAAACAAGCATTTTTTAAAATTTGATCGACTATAAACAAGAGAGCTTGTATAATCAAGTCTCGTTATGCATATGATAGTCCATTGTATAGAAATTCAAGTAAAATAGAAAAAAAACCAAAGAAATCAATTGCAAAAAACTGGTCAATATATTCGATTAATCAAATTCAATTGCTTTTTAAATGATGGTTAGAAAGTAAAAGTCCGTGCATATAGCATCCATTAATTTTCTTTATTGTAACTCTGGTTGTTTCACCAATCTCTTGATTGTAAGGAATTTTAACAACCATCATCTATAATAATTACAATGCAATCTAATTTGGATTTTATTTCAATAAATATTCCTCATATATTGAAGTTTCTTATCTACAATTATTGCAATGCAATGTTATTTGGAGTTTACTTCAATAAATATCACAAATATATTGAGGTTTCTGGTGTCTATCCTCGGGTTGAAACAATATTTATCTGCAATAATCGTGATTGCAAGGAATTTTACAACCACCATTTATTGGATATTCTCGGCAATCTAATTTGGAATTTTTTCAATAAATACTCCTCGTACATTGAAGTTTCTTATCTACAATTATTACAATGCAATGTTATTTGGAGTTACTTTTAAAAATTTCACACATATATTTAGGTTTCTGGTGGATATTCTCGGCTTTAAACAATATTCAACTGCAATAATTGTAATGCATATCATCGGTTTTAACAATCTACTTATCTACAAGAATTGCAATGCAATTTGGATTTTATTTCAATAAACGTCACACATATATTGAAGTTTCGGCAATCTAATTATTTCTTATCTACAATTATTGCAATGCAATGTTATTTGGAGTTTGAGGTTTCCGGTGTATATTCTCGGCTTTTAACAATATTCATTTGCAATAATTGTAATGCAATGTTATTTGAATTTTATTTCAATAAATATCACACAAATATTGAAGTTTCCGGTCGATATCACCGGTTTTTAACAATACTTATCTACAAGAATTGCAATGCAATGTGGTTCGGATGTTATTTTTTAAAATACCACATATCACAAATTTTTAAATACCACACATATATTGAAGTTTCTTGTAGATATCGATATTCTGACAATACTTATCAACAATTATTGTAATGTTATGTGATTCGAATTGTATTTTAATAAATATCACATGAATTGAAGTATCTGGTTAATATTATCGATTTTAAACAAAACTTTTTCATAATTATTGTAATATTTCCACGTTTACCAATTTTATTTCTATGTTTCAATCGTTTTGTGAATTTTTATATTTTCATTTATATTTCTTTAGTATTTAATAGTGGAATAACATTATAGTATAAAATAAATATATTTTATCCATTACTAACAGTTCAGTCCGGCTTTGCATGTCATAATGGGCTCTATGTACTGTCATAATGTTATGTGCATATGTTTATATATTAAAAGTTTGACTCATGCTCAGGTAACCTACATCTAAAATTCCAAGTGTTTAGACCCAAGATTTGTGGAGGAGTTTGGTAGAGTTTGCAAAGTTCAACTCTTTCAACTTTCGCAGCTAAACGTTCGCCCAAAACTGATTAATAAGCTTGCTGCATGTCTGAATAACCTTTATATAAAATTTCAAATATTTAGACCCAAAATTGCTAGATAGTTTGCTAGAAAGAGTAAAGATGAAATCTTTGGAACTTTGACTCCTTGACAACTAAATTATTGGCTAAACACGATTAAAAGCTTGCCCTGTGTCTGAATACATTTTATGTAAACCGTCAAATGTTTAGACATAAATTGGCTAACAGGTACATTTTTTAAAACTTTGACCCCAATTTTGAACCCTTAACATTTATTGTTTTGGGCTCAAATCAAGTTAAAAAGTTTGATCCATGCCAAGGAACCTACATCTAAAATTTCCAGTTTGGCGGAGAAGTTCGGTAAAGTTCTAAAGGTCAAATCGTTGAACTTTGCCCCCTTGGCAGACAAATTTCTGGCCGAAACTTGATTAAAAAGATTTTTCGAAATCATAATAATGTCAAATCTCGAGTCTGTAGACTGATAATTTCTTGCGTGTAATTTATTTGTATATGGAAATAATTGATTTAATTACGTGTGAAAAATACACCAAGAAACCAGTAAATAATACATAGTTTTAATAATCTTTAACTAGGAAAACATTCACATATTAGCCTTGATACTATTGCATGTTGAAAAGCAGAAATAATATTTGAAATAATTATAAAATTTTTTAAGGTTTTGTACTCACAAACTTACAATCTAATCTCGGTATTGAAAATAATACGCATCCAAGGTTCTTTAAAATATATTTATCATATTCATTTTTAGTTTACATTTAAATATTTTTCATTGTTTTGAAAGATAAAAAATCATTATTAGTTTACATAATAATTTTTAATTGTGTTGAAAGATAAAAAAGTGAAATCAAATTTTTAAATCTGTGTTTTGCTATTATATTATTCTTTATGGAAATATTAAATAAACAATTCTTCATTCATATCTGTATCACAATTAGTTGGAGAAATTATTTTTCTGTGAATTAAATCTATATGTTTTGCTATTATATTATTCTTTATGAAAATATTAAATAAACAATTCTTAATTCATATCTGTATCACAATTAGTTGGAGAAATTATTTTTCTGTGATTTAAATCTATATGTTTTCCTATCATATTATTCTTTATGGAAATATTCCATAAACAATTCTTAATTCATATCTGTATCACAATTAGTTGGAGAAATTATTTTTCTGTGATTTAAATCTATATGTTTTGCTATTATATTATTCTTTATGGAAATATTAAATAAACAATTCTTAATTCATATCTGTATCACAATAAGTTGGAGAAATTATTTTTCTGTGAATTAAATCTATATGTTTTGCTATTATATTATTCTTTATTAAAATATTAAATAAACAATTCTTAATTCATATCAGTATCACAATTAGTTCGAGAAATTATTTTTCTGTGATTTAAATCTATATGTTTTGCTATTATATTATTCTTTATGGAAATATTCCATAAACAATTCTTAATTCATATCTGTATCACAATTAGTTGGAGAAATTATTTTTCTGTGAGTTAAATCTATATGTTTTGCTATTATATTATTCTTTATGGAAATATTCCATAAACAATTCTTAATTCATATCTGTATCACAATTAGTTGGAGAAATTATTTTTCTGTGATTTAAATCTATATGTTTTCCTATCATATTATTCTTTATGGAAATATTCCATAAACAATTCTTAATTCATATCTGTATCACAATTAGTTGGAGAAATTATTTTTCTGTGATTTAAATCTATATGTTTTGCTATTATATTATTCTTTATGGAAATATTAAATAAACAATTCTTAATTCATATCTGTATCACAATTAGTTGGAGAAATTATTTTTCTGTGAATTAAATCTATATGTTTTGCTATTATATTATTCTTTATTAAAATATTAAATAAACAATTCTTAATTCATATCAGTATCACAATTAGTTCGAGAAATTATTTTTCTGTGATTTAAATCTATATGTTTTGCTATTATATTATTCTTTATGGAAATATTCCATAAACAATTCTTAATTCATATCTGTATCACAATTAGTTGGAGAAATTATTTTTCTGTGAGTTAAATCTATATGTTTTGCTATTATATTATTCTTTATGGAAATATTCCATAAACAATTCTTAATTCATATCTGTATCACAATTAGTTCGAGAAATTATTTTTCTGTGATTTAAATCTATATGTTTTGCTATTATATTATTCTTTATGGAAATATTCCATAAACAATTCTTAATTCATATCTGTATCACAATTAGTTGGAGAAATTATTTTTCTGTGATTTAAATCTATATGTTTTGCTATCATATTATTCTTTATAGAAATATTCCATAAACAATTCTTAATTCATATCTGTATCACAATTAGTTGGAGAAATTATTTTTCTGTGATTTAAATCTATATGTTTTGCTATTATATTATTCTTTATGGAAATATTAAATAAACAATTCTTAATTCATATCTTTATCCCAATTAGTTGGAGAAATTATTTTTCTGTGATTTAAATCTATATGTTTTGCTATCATATTATTCTTTATGGAAATATTCCATAAACAATTCTTAATTCATATCTGTATCACAATTAGTTGGAGAAATTATTTTTCTGTGAATTAAATCTATATGTTTTGCTATTATATTATTCTTTATGGAAATATTAAATAAACAATTCTTAATTCATATCTGTATCCC
This sequence comes from Euprymna scolopes, assembly GCF_053919585.1. NCBI lineage: Eukaryota > Metazoa > Mollusca > Cephalopoda > Sepiida > Sepiolidae > Euprymna > Euprymna scolopes. The sequence goes on along the minus strand of NC_136527.1, from coordinate 209,255,609 downwards.
AATTAGATGGAGAAATTATTTTTCTGTGATTTAAATCTATATGTTTTGCTATTATATTATTCTTTATGGAAATATTCCATAAACAATTCTTAATTCATATCTGTATCACAATTAGTTGGAGAAATTATTTTTCTGTAATTTAAATCTATATGTTTTGCTATTATATTATTCTTTATGGAAATATTAAATAAACAATTCTTAATTCATATCTGTATCACAATTAGTTGGAGAAATTATTTTTCTGTGAATTAAATCTATATGTTTTGCTATTATATTATTCTTTATTAAAATATTAAATAAACAATTCTTAATTCATATCTGTATCACAATTAGTTCGAGAAATTATTTTTCTGTGATTTAAATCTATATATTTTGCTATTATATTATTCTTTATGGAAATATTCCATAAACAATTCTTAATTCATATCTGTATCACAATTAGTTGGAGAAATTATTTTTCTGTGAGTTAAATCTATATGTTTTGCTATTATATTATTCTTTATGGAAATATTCCATAAACAATTCTTAATTCATATCTGTATCACAATTAGTTGGAGAAATTATTTTTCTGTGATTTAAATCTATATGTTTTGCTATTATATTATTCTTTATGGAAATATTCCATAAACAATTCTTAATTCATATCTGTATCACAATTAGTTGGAGAAATTATTTTTCTGTGATTTAAATCTATATGTTTTGCTATCATATTATTCTTTATAGAAATATTCCATAAACAATTCTTAATTCATATCTGTATCACAATTAGTTGGAGAAATTATTTTTCTGTGATTTAAATCTATATGTTTTGCTATTATATTATTCTTTATGGAAATATTAAATAAACAATTCTTAATTCATATCTTTATCCCAATTAGTTGGAGAAATTATTTTTCTGTGATTTAAATCTATATGTTTTGCTATCATATTATTCTTTATGGAAATATTCCATAAACAATTCTTAATTCATATCTGTATCACAATTAGTTGGAGAAATTATTTTTCTGTGAATTAAATCTATATGTTTTGCTATTATATTATTCTTTATGGAAATATTAAATAAACAATTCTTAATTCATATCTGTATCCCAATTAGATGGAGAAATTATTTTTCTGTGATTTAAATCTATATGTTTTGCTATTATATTATTCTTTATGGAAATATTCCATAAACAATTCTTAATTCATATCTGTATCACAATTAGTTGGAGAAATTATTTTTCTGTGATTTAAATCTATATGTTTTGCTATTATATTATTCTTTATGGAAATATTAAATAAACAATTCTTAATTCATATCTGTATCCCAATTAGATGGAGAAATTATTTTTCTGTGATTTAAATCTATATGTTTTGCTATTATATTATTCTTTATGGAAATATTAAATAAACAATTCTTAATTCATATCTTTATCCCAATTAGTTGGAGAAATTATTTTTCTGTGATTTAAATCTATGTGTTTTGCTATTATATTATTCTTTATGGAAATATTAAATAAACAATTCTTAATTCATATCTGTATCACAATTAGTTGGTGAAATTATTTTTCTGTGAGTTAAATCTATATTTTTTGCTATTATATTATTCTTTATGGAAATATTAAATAAACAATTCTTAATTCATATCTGTATCACAATTAGTTGGAGAAATTATTTTTCTGTGAGTTAAATCTATATGTTTTGCTATTATATTATTCTTTATGGAAATATTAAATAAACAATTCTTAATTCATATCTGTATCACAATTAGTTGGAGAAATTATTTTTCTGTGAGTTAAATCTATATGTTTTGCTATTATATTATTCTTTATGGAAATATTCCATAAACAATTCTTAATTCATATCTGTATCACAATTAGTTGGAGAAATTATTTTTCTGTGATTTAAATCTATATGTTTTGCTATTATATTATTCTTTATGGAAATATTCCATAAACAATTCTTAATTCATATCTGTATCACAATTAGTTGGAGAAATTATTTTTCTGTGATTTAAATCTATATGTTTTGCTATCATATTATTCTTTATGGAAATATTCCATAAACAATTCTTAATTCATATCTGTATCACAATTAGTTGGAGAAATTATTTTTCTGTGATTTAAATCTATATGTTTTGCTATTATATTATTCTTTATGGAAATATTCCATAAACAATTCTTAATTCATATCTGTATCACAATTAGTTGGAGAAATTATTTTTCTGTGATTTAAATCTATATGTTTTGCTATTATATTATTCTTTATGGAAATATTAAATAAACAATTCTTAATTCATATCTGTATCACAATTAGTTGGAGAAATTATTTTTCTGTGATTTAAATCTATATGTTTTGCTATTATATTATTCTTTATGGAAATATTAAATAAACAATTCTTAATTCATATCTTTATCCCAATTAGTTGGAGAAATTATTTTTCTGTGATTTAAATCTATATGTTTTGCTATTATATTATTCTTTATGGAAATATTAAATAAACAATTCTTCATTCATATCTGTATCCCAATTAGATGGAGAAATTATTTTTCTGTGATTTAAATCTATATGTTTTGCTATTATATTATTCTTTATGGAAATATTAAACAATTCTTAATTCATATCTGTATCCCAATTAGTTGGAGAAATTATTTTTCTGTGATTTAAATCTATATGTTTTGCTATTATATTATTCTTTATGGAAATATTAAATAAACAATTCTTAATTCATATCTGTATCACAATTAGTTGGAGAAATTATTTTTCTGTGAGTTAAATCTATATGTTTTGCTATTATATTATTCTTTATGGAAATATTAAATAAACAATTCTTAATTCATATCTTTATCACAATTAGTTGGAGAAATTATTTTTCTGTGATTTAAATCTATATGTTTTGCTATTATATTATTCTTTATGGAAATATTAAATAAACAATTCTTCATTCATATCTGTATCCCAATTAGATGGAGAAATTATTTTTCTGTGATTTAAATCTATATGTTTTGCTATTATATTATTCTTTATGGAAATATTAAACAATTCTTAATTCATATCTGTATCCCAATTAGTTGGAGAAATTATTTTTCTGTGATTTAAATCTATATGTTTTGCTATTATATTATTCTTTATGGAAATATTAAATAAACAATTCTTGATTCATATCTGTATCCCAATTAGTTGGAGAAATTATTTTTCTGTGAGTTAAATCTATATGTTTTGCTATTATATTATTCTTTATGGAAATATTCCATAAACAATTCTTAATTCATATCTGTATCACAATTAGTTGGAGAAATTATTTTTCTGTGATTTAAATCTATATGTTTTGCTATTATATTATTCTTTATGGAAATATTCCATAAACAATTCTTAATTCATATCTGTATCACAATTAGTTGGAGAAATTATTTTTCTGTGATTTAAATCTATATGTTTTGCTATCATATTATTCTTTATAGAAATATTCCATAAACAATTCTTAATTCATATCTGTATCACAATTAGTTGGAGAAATTATTTTTCTGTGAGTTAAATCTATATGTTTTGCTATTATATTATTCTTTATGGAAATATTAAATAAACAATTCTTAATTCATATCTGTATCACAATTAGTTGGAGAAATTATTTTTCTGTGATTTAAATCTATATGTTTTGCTATTATATTATTCTTTATGGAAATATTCCATAAACAATTCTTAATTCATATCTGTATCACAATTAGTTGGAGAAATTATTTTTCTGTGAGTTAAATCTATATGTTTTGCTATTATATTATTCTTTATGGAAATATTAAATAAACAATTCTTAATTCATATCTGTATCACAATTAGTGTGAGAAATTATTTTTCTGTGATTTAAATCTGTATGTTTTGCTATTATATTATTCTTTATGGAAATATTCCATAAACAATTCTTAATTCATATCTGTATCACAATTAGTTGGAGAAATTATTTTTCTGTGAGTTAAATCTATATGTTTTGCTATTATATTATTCTTTATGGAAATATTAAATAAACAATTCTTAATTCATATCTGTATCACAATTAGTTGGAGAAATTATTTTTCTGTGAGTTAAATCTATATGTTTTGCTATTATATTATTCTTTATGGAAATATTCCATAAACAATTCTTAATTCATATCTGTATCACAATTAGTTGGAGAAATTATTTTTCTGTGATTTAAATATATATGTTTTGCTATTATATTATTCTTTATGGAAATTTATGTAATACAGGATTCAGGCTCTTTTTGTATAATATGTCGGTAATATTACTTTTTAAAATTTTTTCTCACAAAAATAGAAGATAAACTATGCGGTTCTGAATTTTGGAGATGAGGATTGGTGTTTGTATTATTTGGATTGATCAGATTACTGTTGTTAACTTGAGTGTGATTTACACAACGTTTCAGCCGAGGTAACTTCCGACTTTCTCAGCTGTGATTTAAGTGCTTGGAAAAATTAATTGTAAAAAATTATATTCTCCTGAAAATTGAAGGTCCAATCCCCAGTGTGGGAGACTGAAAAATACAATTGGGAATTACTTAGGACCTTTATCCAATCATGGCTAATGGAACAAGAACCTGCTTCTTCGGTGAAGTAAATAATGGGTACCGCTCAAAATTCCGTCCAAATTAACGACTTCGACAAGTAGTGACATCTAACAAAGAAACAGACAATTCATCAGATCAGCTAAAAGAAGTTCGATAATTGAATTCAGATATGACCAATCGCATGCATCAAGTAAGCGCATCACAAATTGAACAGCACATCAGCAGTATCTCAACATTACACACACACCTTAGAGCAGCTTATCCCCATACCTTAACCAGAGAAAGGAGTATGACTGCCATGAATCACCTATGCATACAATGCAACATACTAGTGAATTACACCAATGGATCTTGTATATCTACCCTCGAGCCGAGAAAATCCTACAGATGTATAACGGCTTCACAGAGACTAGACTTATAGAGGCTACCACACTATTACACAAATAATACTATATTTCGTAATGAACTATGAATAATAATAATAATAATTATTATTATTATTATTATTATTATTATTATTATAGATATTTTGCATAGTCGGGCGGTCCATATCGGAGACAAATAGTAACACAGAATATGATTATGACATTTATATTCTATTTACATTACGACGACGACTGTGACGATTATTTGTGACTTCATATAATTAATAATACGAAGCTGAGATAGTTGTGCCACGTTTCTTGTTAACACATATAAAGGGGAGATACACATTATACTTGAAGGGAATTATACAAAATGTTTTTTACAAGATGATAGATATTACAGCTGTAATGACGACAAGGCAAGCTTCTCGTTGATGATAATGATGGTCAGGGATTCAAGCCTTTACAATTACATTGTAGTATCTCCCTCCTCGCCTCCAAGAGGGTGTTAGCTATCAGCGTGGCCGACTCACCTCTAAGTCGCTCTCTGAATGTGACTAACCTCGAACCCTGTCTTGATATATTGGAAATCTCCTTTTTTGATGACGTCAGAGGCGTGGTTCAACACGTAAAATGTATTCATGTGGATTCCATCTATGTAAAATGTATTCATGTGGATTTCATCCATGTAAAATATATTCATGTGGATTTCATCAATGTAAAATGTATTCATGTGGATTTCATCAATGTAAAATGTATTCATGTGGATTTCATCAATGTAAAATGTATTCATGTGGATTTCATCAATGTAAAATGTATTCCTGTGGATTTCATCCATGTAAAATATATTCATGTGGATTTAATCTATGTAAAATATATTCATGTGGATTTCATCTATGTAAAATGTATTCATGTGGATTTCATCTATGTAAAATGTATTCATGTGGATTTCATCAATGTAAAATGTATTCATGTGGATTTCATCAATGTAAAATGTATTCATGTGGATTTCATCAATGTAAAATGTATTCATGTGGATTTCATCTATGTACAATGTATTCATGTGGATTTAATCAACGTAAAATGTATTCATGTGGATTTCATCAACGTAAAATGTATTCATGTGGATTTCATCAATGTAAAATGTATTCATGTGGATTTCATCCATGTAAAATGTATTCATGTTGATTTCATCTGTGTAAAATGTATTCATGTGGATTTCATCTATGTAAAATGTATCCATGTGGATTTCATCCATGTAAAATGTATTCATGTGGATTTCATCCATGTAAAATATATTCATGTGGATTTCATCTATGTAAAATATATTCATGTGGATTTCATCCATGTAAAATGTATTCATGTTGATTTCATCAATGTAAAATGTATTCATGTGGATTTCATCTATGTAAAATTTATTCATGATTATTTCATCTGTGTAAAATGTATTCATGTGGATTTCATCCATGTAAAATATATTCATGTTGATTTAATCTATGTAAAATATATTCATGTGGATTTCATCCATGTAAAATGTATTCATGTGGATTTCATCTATGTAAAATGTATTCATGTGGATTTCATCAATGTAAAATATATTCATGTGGATTTCATCAATGTAAAATGTATTCATGTGGATTTAATCTATGTAAAATGTATTCATGTGGATTTAATCTATGTAAAATGTATTCATGTGGATTTAATCTATGTAAAGTGTATTCATGTGGATTTCATCCATGTAAAATATATTCATGTGGATTTCATCAATGTAAAATGTATTCATGTGGATTTCATCTATGTAAAATTTATTCATGTGGATTTAATCAACGTAAAATGTATTCATGTGGATTTCATCAACGTAAAATGTATTCATGTGGATTTCATCAACGTAAAATGTATTCATGTGGATTTAATCAATGTAAAATGTATTCATGTGGATTTCATCCATGTAAAATGTATTCATGTGGATTTCATCTATGTAAAATGTATCCATGTGAATTTCATCCATGTAAAATGTATTCATGTGGATTTCATCCATGTAAAATGTATTCATGTGGATTTCATCCATGTAAAATGTATTCATGTGGATTTAATCTATGTAAAATGTATTCATGTGGATTTCATTTATGTAAAATGTATTCATGTGGATTTAATCTATGTAAAATGTATTCATGTGGATTTCATCTATGTAAAATGTATTCATGTGGATTTAATCTATGTAAAATATATTCATGTGGATTTCATCCATGTAAAATATATTCATGTGGATTTCATCCATGTAAAATGTATTCATGTGGATTTCATCAATGTAAAATGTATTCATGTGGATTTCATCTGTGTAAAATGTATTCATGTGGATTTCATCCATGTAAAATGTATTCATGTGGATTTCATCTTTGTAAAATGTATTCATGTGGATTTCATCCATGTAAAATGTAGTCATGTGGATTTTATCTATGTAAAATGTATTCATGTTGATTTCATCTGTGTAAAATGTATTCATGTTGATTTCATCTGTGTAAAATGTATTCATATGGATTTCATCAATGTAAAATGTATTCATGTTGATTTCATCTATGTAAAATGTATCCATGTGGATTTCAACCATGTAAAATGTATTCATGTGGATTTCATCTATGTAAAATATATTCATGTTGATTTCATCCATGTAAAATGTATTCATGTGGATTTCATCTATGTAAAATGTATTCATGTGGATTTCATCTATGTAAAATGTATTCATGTGGATTTCATCAATGTAAAATGTATTCATGTGGATTTCATCCATGTAAAATGTATTCATGTGGATTTCATCCATGTAAAATGTAAAATGTATTCATGTTGATTTCATCTGTGTAAAATCTTTCATGTGGATTTCATCTATGTAAAATGCATTCATGTGGATTTCATCGATGTAAAATGTATTCATGTGGATTTCATCTATGTAAAATGTATTCATGTGGATTTCATCCATGTAAAATGTATTCATTTGGATTTCATCTATGTAAAATATATTCATGTTGATTTCATCCATGTAAAATGTATTCATGTGGATTTCATCTATGTACAATGTATTCATGTGGATTTCATCAATGTAAAATGTATTCATGTGGATTTCATCAATGTAAAATGTATTCATGTGGATTTCATCTATGTAAAATGTATTCATGTTGATTTCATCTATGTAAAATGTATTCATGTTGATTTCATCTATGTAAAATGTATTCATGTGGATTTCATCTATGTAAAATATATTCATGTGGATTTCATTTATGTAAAATATATTCATGTGGATTTAATTTATGTAAAATGTATTCATGTGGATCTCATCCATGTAAAATGTATTCATGTTGATTTCATCCATGTAAAATGTATTCATGTGGATTTAATCTATGTAAAATATATTCATGTGGATTTCATCTATGTAAAATGTATTCATGTGGATTTCATCAATGTAAAATGTATTCATGTTGATTTCATCAATGTAAAATGTATTCATGTGGATTTCATCCATGTAAAATGTATTCATGTGGATTTCATCTATGTAAAATGTATCCATGTGAATTTCATCCATGTAAAATGTATTCATGTGGATTTCATCCATGTAAAATGTATTCATGTGGATTTCATCCATGTAAAATGTATTCATGTGGATTTAATCTATGTAAAATGTATTCATGTGGATTTCATTTATGTAAAATGTATTCATGTGGATTTAATCTATGTAAAATGTATTCATGTGGATTTCATCCATGTAAAATGTATTCATGTGGATTTCATCTATGTAAAATATATTCATGTGGATTTCATCCATGTAAAATATATTCATGTGGATTTCATCCATGTAAAATGTATTCATGTGGATTTCATCAATGTAAAATGTATTCATGTGGATTTCATCTGTGTAAAATGTATTCATGTGGATTTCATCCATGTAAAATGTATTCATGTAGATTTCATCTTTGTAAAATGTATTCATGTGGATTTCATCCATGTAAAATGTAGTCATGTGGATTTTATCTATGTAAAATGTATTCATGTTGATTTCATCTGTGTAAAATGTATTCATGTTGATTTCATCTATGTAAAATGTATCCATGTGGATTTCAACCATGTAAAATGTATTCATGTGGATTTCATCTATGTAAAATATATTCATGTTGATTTCATCCATGTAAAATGTATTCATGTGGATTTCATCTATGTAAAATGTATTCATGTGGATTTCATCTATGTAAAATGTATTCATGTGGATTTCATCAATGTAAAATGTATTCATGTGGATTTCATCCATGTAAAATGTATTCATGTGGATTTCATCCATGTAAAATGTAAAATGTATTCATGTTGATTTCATCTGTGTAAAATCTTTCATGTGGATTTCATCTATGTAAAATGCATTCATGTGGATTTCATCGATGTAAAATGTATTCATGTGGATTTCATCCATGTAAAATGTATTCATGTGGATTTCATCCATGTAACATGTATTCATGTGGATTTCATCCATGTAAAATGTATTCATGTGGATTTCATCTATGTAAAATATATTCATGTTGATTTCATCCATGTAAAATGTATTCATGTGGATTTCATCTATGTACAATGTATTCATGTGGATTTCATCAATGTAAAATGTATTCATGTTGATTTCATCTATGTAAAATGTATTCATGTTGATTTCATCTATGTAAAATGTATTCATGTGGATTTCATCTATGTAAAATGTATTCATGTGGATTTCATCTATGTAAAATATATTCATGTGGATTTAATTTATGTAAAATGTATTCATGTGGATCTCATCCATGTAAAATGTATTCATGTTGATTTCATCCATGTAAAATGTATTCATGTGGATTTAATCTATGTAAAATATATTCATGTGGATTTCATCTATGTAAAATGTATTCATGTGGATTTCATCAATGTAAAATGTATTCATGTTGATTTCATCAATGTAAAATGTATTCATGTGGATTTCATCCATGTAAAATGTATTCATGTGGATTTCATCTATGTAAAATGTATTAATGTGGATTTCATCCATGTAAAATGTATTCATGTGGATTTCATCCATGTAAAATGTATTCATGTGGATTTCATCTATGTAAAATGTATTCATGTGGATTTCATCCATGTAAAATGTATTCATGTGGATTTCATCCATGTAAAATGTATTCATGTGGATTTCATCCATGTAAAATGTATTCATGTGGATTTCATCCATGTAAAATGTATTCATGTGGATTTCATCCATGTTAAATGTATTCATGTGGATTTCATCCATGTTAAATGTATTCATGTGGATTTCATCCATGTAAAATGCATGCATGTGGATTTCATCTATGTAAAATATATTCATGTGGATTTCATCTATGTAAAATATATTCATGTGGATTTCATCTATGTAAAATGTATTTATGTGGATTTCATCTATGTAAAATGTATTCATGTGGATTTCATCCATGTAAAATGTATTCATGTGGATTTCATCCATATAAAATGCATTCATGTGGATTTCATCTATGTACAATGCATTCATGTGGATTTCATCTATGTAAAATGCATTCATGTGGATTTCATCTATGTAAAATGTATTCATGTGGATTTCATCTATGTAAAATGTATTCATGTGGATTTCATCTATGTAAAATGTATTCATTTGGATTTAATCCACATAAAATGTATTCATGTGGATTTCATCCACGTAAAATATATTCATGTGGATTTCATCTATGTAAAATGTATTCATGTGGATTTCATCCATGTAACATGTATTCATGTGGATTTCATCCATGTAAAATGTATTCATGTGGATTTCATCTATGTAAAATGTATTCATGTGGATTTCATCCATGTAAAATGTATTCATGTGGATTTCATCCATGTAAAATGTATTCATGTGGATTTCATCCATGTAAAATGTATTCATGTGGATTTCATCTGTGTAAAATGTATTCATGTGGATTTCATCCATGTAAAATGTATTCATGTGGATTTCATCCATGTAAAATGTATTCATGTGGATTTCATCTATGTATATCCAAACACCCTTTTGGCAAACAAAGAATTACTCAATGGCATTGTATCATTTAATCTATTTCTTAATCATTTTTTCTAAACCCGTATTGTCCATTCTTTTAACTGACATATTTAATATCCAGTTATTTCCAAAAGAATTAACAATCGACTGCATTCCTCAATCAAATTTCAATCTCTATCATACATAATATGTAGTTATTTGCAAGAACAGTGGCAATCCTTCCGCAGTCTTAGGATTTCAATATGAATCCCTTTGTTTTTTTCTTTTTACTTTTCTTACGGGGTTCTATTCTTGCCGTTTCCAAATATATTTTTCAACTCATCTAGTTTAACTACAGTGTTCTGTCCCGTCTTATAAAATAATTAGATGAGCTCATTCTCAATTGAAGAAAGGAGATGTTGTGTTTATTTAATCCCTTGGACAAATCTGAAATGAGGAAGAGATACTTACCTCGGACAATTACTGTCATGACGCTGTTTGTCAATAAAATCCTTTAATTCTTTTTCTCTCATTATTTTTTATCCATTTTGTATCACAACAATACTATCGCATTAACCTCCCCCCCCCCTCAATAATAACAATGTCTTTTTGATGGTATCATTATAGGATGAGGCAACTCACGAAACTCGGCTGAACGTTAACAAAGTTTAACAAGTAAAACATGCCTTTAAATTGCCGCGATAATGTGAAACATGATTGATATGAATCAGAAACAGTTTCTACACTTTCATCATTGAATACTGTCTCCGGACTCATAAACATTTAATAAAAAAAACGTATTCAAATATCGACAGTCAAATAAACTAATTTCAAAACAATTGAAATATAACTTGTTAGAAACAAATTTATTGACTGTGAAAAAACGATAAAAACTCATTTAAAAAATAAAACAATTTTTTTTAATGAGTTTACGATTGCACGGAGATGCAATTGCAACACAAATCCAACTTATCAGACGGGTCACTCTGACTTGAGAGAAAAAAAATGACCGAGAAAAGTACGTTGACATTACACAGTGGCAGCCCCTCAGCTAGTGACAAGTAGCTACTTTCACCTTAAAGAAGGGGTTAATACCTGGGACAGTGTGACTCACAAGTAAAGCCTGCCATCACGCGACAGAATAATGACAACTTGAAACATAACATGAGCATACGAACCAGGAGCAGATACTACACTTCCATCGTTGCTCGCTGGATGTTGACTGTATGTCTTACAGGCAGGCTAATTAAAATGTTGAGGATGGGAATAATATGGGAAGGTTATTTGTGGTTATAATTTACTTTCTTGTTCCAAATCTATTTTGTCATTTAACTGGTTAGTGATTCGCCGTTCGTCATCTTAATCGAATTGTTTATGTGAAATATCCAGTTTTGCATTATTTATTTATTTATTTATTTATTTGTTTATTTATTTATTTATAAGATGATTGTTTGACTGATCTAATCAAATAATAAGGAAATAATAATAACAATAAACCTAATTTATATGTTTCATATTTTTTTTTTTTTTTTTTTTTTTTTTTTACAAATGGGACACACCAAAAGGGAAATGTACTAAAGAAATCCCAACAAACCTTACGCATTCACAAATATAATGTAAACTTGATAGGAAAACAATTCGGCACACTTAACTAATGAACGGACATTTTTATACGAGGAACGAAATAATGATTACACCGAGTTACACGGACCTAAATTCATTCTTCTTCGGCAGTTGATTTTCACGTTAGCAAATTTCACGATTAAATCGTGTTTTTCGTCTTTTAATTTTCATTCTTTTATATTGTCATGTATTTTAATTCCTTATGAATTAAACACACAAAACAATAGTTGTATCAATTTACTAAAGAAATGATAACAAACATTTTTTTAAAAGTTTTGAACACACAAGACATCACTTTTTTTTTTTCGTATTGAATTTCTGGAATGAAAGGTAAGTGTTTGTTTTTTTGTTGTTGTTTTCTTTTTTGTTATTACATTTTAAAAAAATCCATTCAATAATTTTTCTTAAACATTTTAGATATTAGAGAAAAAAAACACGTTTATTTCAATCCAATAAACATATTGATTTCGCAATGCTTTATAACAAACGTATGAATTTCATTTTTAAAAAATATATAAAAATATATTATTCAATCTGACATTTTGATTTTTTCTCAAAAATGTGTTGTTTCTTTTTAAAATAAAATCTTAAATAGTAAAAAAAAAGTGTATAATAATCCAATACAAATATAGATTTCGCTAAACGTGAATTAAAAAAAAAAATTAAATTTAATGAAATCTTTCGTTATTTCTACGACATTTAATTGGAAGATGGCAAAATTGTTAGATAAAATTGCTTTTTCCGTATTTAATTGTTTTAACATTTTGTTTAAAAATTTATGTCTAATCTTACATATTATAATGTTAAAGAAATTTTGAAGTTTATGCTTTATCGAGTATTTTACATTTATGAAGAACGATCATGATACAATTTAATTTATTTTTATTTCGGACTACTAGTCTTATCTTTATTAGTTGTTGTTTTCGATTTTTTTTTATTGGATTGTTTATTCACAATGTTTCGGCCAACTAATTCCTCTGGCCTTCGTCAGGTGGTAACCGCGACGGATAGGAACTTCGAATCTTCTCAGCCATCACTGCCATCCGTAGTTGTTGTCGTCTCACCACATTTTGGCCAATTAACCTCTGGCACACTTTGGGTGGGATTGAAACCGCTATCTTCAGACAATGTTCATCTGGAACTGTAGAGATTCAACGTCTCTATCAACTGCGCCACGGGCCCCGAAAACAACAACTAATAAAGATGAGACTAGTAGTCCGAAATAAAAATAAATTAATATATATAATGCTCATCTCAAAAATGAATTCCAATTAAGGAATGATATACGTATAGATCATGATATTTTAACGTAACAATTTAATAAACATAAAGATGGTAAAGATTAAATTTAAGGAAAATATATTTTTTTTGCACAGTGGTCACCACTTATCAAGGCCCCGGAAGCCACTCAGGGATAAGGGTTATTGCAAGTACGTATGGTTGGGATGGAACGCACACTTCTGTTCAGGATCCTATTTGTTATTTGCCAAAACTGGTGGGAACCAAGCCGCTGATCAGCTACCTTGGATTTAGCAGACTGGGCATATAGCTCCTTTGCATTTTTTATTACTCTTTTACAGTGGTTGCTGTCAGTCCTGAAAGCAGCTTTAGTCTCAGTGCATCTATTACGTTGGTAGCTATGGAAAAACTGATTTATGTGCACGATAACACTAGCACATTCTGAGGAGAACCATGGCTGGCTGTTAGGTTTTTGTTGGAATTTTTTAGATGGTATGAATTGGTCTATGCCTACAATTAACCATTCGGTGAGATCTGATACTATAGAGGACACTTCCTTTTTAAACATGGAGTGCAGAGGTAAATCAGATATGAATGTACGGAAGCTATCCCAGTCAGCCTTAGAGTATCGGTATGCAGTACAGTGGAGGGGTACGTCTGGGGACTTATTACATTTCGTTTTTATCTTAACTGATACAACGGAGTGGTCGGAGGATCCTAGAGGAGATGAACATAGCTCAGGGGAAGTTTGGAGAAAAAGGTCTAGGAGGCTTGCATATTGACCGGGTGTATCGGGCACATGATTGGGTTCGCGAACAATCTGAGTGAGGTCATAAGCAATGGCAAAATCATGACAAAACCTCCCTCATCGTCTGTCTTATTTGAATGGGTCAGCCATTCCACGTTATGGACGTTGAAGTCACCACAGATGTGGATGTTAGCCGACAGGATGTGGTCTATTTTCTCAGATATGCTCTTAAAGATAGTAACTCTGCTGTTGTGGGGCCGATAGAGGGCAAATATAAATGCAGTAGCTTAAGCAAGTGCAACCCGGAAGCACATATAGAGTAAATTAGGATCTTCTCTAGAGATATCCCTGCCACACGGGAAGCCATCTTTAATGTAGGCACATATTCCATGCCCATGGCGATCTTGGGGGTCAGATTTAACTGTTAAATTAGAGTATCTGTTAATTATGAACTCATCTAGGGAAGTGATCGGCCCTATTCCAGTTTAGCTTAGAAATAATATGTTCGGTTTCGTCTCCTGTAATTGGGTTTCAACCTCTGGAAGGTTGGAACGTAGACCCCTGATGTTGGAGAAGGAGACCTGGTATTAAAATATAGCACGGTAACATAGATGCACAAGCACATAGTACATTTTATAAATTTTAAATAAAATGAACACTCATTTTGGTCATCACACATTAACAGAATTAATATAGAGAAGAAAAAAGAAATCTTTACGATGTAAGCAAGGTATTTTATTCCCTAGAAAATTCAAAATTTACTTTTTTTATTTGCTATTCAACTTTCAACAGCCATAAAAAGTTTCTGACAATAAGGAAATAAAAATACAAAAAAGTTTTTAGGTTTTTGAATGGGGTATCACTTTCCGTTATGAATTTAACATAAATGAACACCAACGCCATGGCCAGTTAACAGTCAACAAGACATTCACAGTTTCCGATATGTTAGAGAGAGGGGCTCCTATCAGTTTTTGCTTTTTGATGTTTTTTTCTGAAAAGCAGGATATTAGAGCCTACATTTTTTCAAACTTATCTGTATTTGATCTAACAATTAAAGAATCAAAAGATACATTTTTTTAAGCTTATCTGTATTTGAGCTAACAATTTAAGAATAAAAAATACCAAAATTATCGCTCAGTATAACAAAACTTTGCAAAATATATCGCCTTGATTGGATGGATGTCTAATAGTATTTGGTTTAATTTTCAATTTTTTAGCCATTATCGGGATTACCTACACGACCGTCTAATGTTATCTTTTTTTGCTGGTTCTAACGTAAGAGTCGGCACTTATATTTTTTCAACATAAATAGACGCTTAAAATAAGTCAAAACAACAAAAACATATTCATGTTGCTGGAAAAATAATATATATTTGCTTTGATAACATTTATTCATCCTTTGGCCACGTTTTGTTTTTTGCCTAAACTACAAAATGCGATTTTGTTTAATAAATTGTTAGATGAAAGTACTAATGAGTTAGCAAGGACCCTTTTCCCTGATGTTCAGAATGCTTTTCTACCTAATAAATATTATTAATGAGTGGAGTTTTCTTTATTTTAAACATTTTTTTAAATGTCCCCTCCTTGAATCTAAAAGTAAAATAGAAAAAAAACTGAATAACCCCCCACCCCCCACATATATACATATACATATATATATATATATATATATATATATATATATATATATATAGGATTAGTCATTATCGTTAAGAATACAAAAGCCCCAACACATATACGACTAAGTTTTTCTTTCAAAATCATAATAATCAATGTGAGGACGTCCAGGTTATTGTTAAGTTATCATCAAACACAATCATAAAATCAGAAATAATAATTTTAAATTCTTAAATTACAGGGTCAGCGATTTTATTAATTCTTGACCCCTGCTTCTTTTACAATTCACTCCCAGTATCAATATCCCCGCCCCTGGGTAAGGCCCAGCAACAGAAAATCATTGTCTCTTAATCTGTTTTTTTATGGAGAAGGAGCCTAACTTGAGTCATTCAACATCTTACTTCCTTCTTGGGTAGCTCAATCTCAATGTTCCAGGCTCTACCAATTGGTAAACCGGGGGGGGGGGGGGGGAGGAATTTGACGATTATCCACTTTAGTACACTACTTGGATTCATGCCCGAACTGACCAAATATCTGACAATTTGTGCCTAGCACTCCCCAATTAGTTGGACCTTGGCCCCATGTCCCTCATACTGGCAGGTGAAGCACACCAGATCTGGCTGCCCTGGGAACTCTTTTTAGCGACTATACCTAAGATCCCAGACTTCCCCATTCAGTCTGGCTTCCTTTTTCCCATTCTTCCTCTCTTTCTGCTTCTCTCTGGGGCGAAGTCTTTTTGACTGGTCCAGGTCGACGCCTTCTGGTAGATTGGTGACTTCCCACAACATCTTCCCGTAACTGCAAGTTCTAGATGCTCATCCCTACTCAATCGCTGACTTGGAATACAACCAGAGCCTCCTGTAATTTTACCGTGTTGTTCTTAAGGAAATCCACCCATATTCTCTGTCCACTAACACCTCTCCAAGCACATCTCTAAACAGGACTTGGATCGCTCAATTACCTCTTACGGCACTGTTAGGGAAAGCTCTTATAGCCAAACCTAAAATTCGTTCTATGAGCGTGATTACCTCCTCCTTTGACTTTTGTCTGGCTCGAAAGAGCTCCCTCACAGCATCGATAGTAGTCTATTACCTTAAGGTCCAACCACAGCTGACTTCATGTTGACGACCTGCATTCATCCTCCACTCTCTCCTCAATCCATTTCTGAATCCTGTCTGTCCACTCTGTGTGACTTCCCAGCTGCTCACTGCTCTCTGTGTCCACCATTCCTCCACTCAGCACTCCCACTTTATCTTCCTCTGACCCAGTCATTTCCCTTTCTCTCTGTATTTATCCCAATAAAACGACCAAAATGAAAGGAACAAAAAATAACACTTTTAAACTCCAACGGTTCACTCATGTGTAAAACAATTAAAAACCCTTAATCATCAATGTGACTCCCCAATCAGTATTTTAACAAAACGATAAATATTTTCAGCCTTCTTTAATTTCTTACATTTTTTCAACATGACTTATATCGTTCAGTAATTTAAAGGCATCAACTAATTTATAATATTATACATAACAAATTCAATTTTTAAAGACAAACTCTAATTTTATTTCTTTAACACACAACTAATATCATATCTGATATCGTTCAGCAATTGAAAGCCATCAAACATTGTTCACCTTAAAACACATCTCATATCAATTAATTAACGATTTTTCACTAAAAAACACAATTCGACTTTAAGGTTTCTCACTGATGACCAGGAAAAAATAACTCAAATCTAAGAGGAAATGAACTCACCCAACCGCACTATATCCAGATAATGTTCTCAGTTGGTTCTAAAATCATGGGGTTGATGAGAGATTTCTGTATTTCCTGCCCCATAGTTGCTCGAATAGTTATTAGAAAAAAAATTAGGAAAATCTAAAAAAAAAACAAAATCAAAAGTCCAAAATACACAGCTCAAATCTCCAAGGAAGACACGTGCTGTTGGCTGGATTCATGTGACCAACCTCTCTATGTTTATATAGATTTTGTGGATTATTTATTAAATAATTCTGATAACAGCAAAATGTTTTTTTCCAATTAGGGACACAAGAAAAGGGGAAATATATATATATATATATATATATATATATATATATATATATATATATATATATATACCATATATTTTTTCTTCAGCTGCCTTATTTTAATTGTTAGGAAGTGGGAGTGCCTTGGAGAGTTACTCATCCAAACAATCCCTTTACATTATCCCATACTCTGATTCACCCTGATTGACTAATTGGATAAATCATTTGTGTATATTACGTGATTTTCCCATCACAAGTTTTCTTTTTGCTTTGCCATACATTCAGGAACATAAGACGTTAAAGTATTTTTAGAGTAAAACAATGCTTTATTGACATCCCTATAGATGTTGAATTATACGAAAATTGCACAAGTAAATTAAGCATGTGAAAAGCTTAGACATCGACCGTGGGAGAAGCATACGATTAGATTTAAAATAAATCAATGTGTAAAAATATATTGTGTAAACCACTTTAATATACAGATAAGAACATGGACATCTTAATAATAATAATAAAGTGAATGTCTGCAACAAGAATTGTGTGTAGACAGTATGTGGTATTTCTTTCCGTTATATAGTCGCAAATATCGATATATTTTCCAAATGTAACATTGCAGAAATTTAGAATTGTCTTATATAGTAACAGCTTTACTCAGCATCCTGTTTATTGAGAATGAATGATTATATAATTTTAAAAATATTGATATATGATATAATTTAAAAAACAGTATGGTTAATTTCATGGCGGGGTTAAGAATGTTGGGAAGCATTTGGTGAGATACAAAGATAAATTGAAATGTTACCTTATATACATTTATATATATATATATATATATATATATATATATATATATATATAATCACAATAAAAATTATATAGAAATGATTGATATAAATATGTAGATATGTATCACTACTACTTTTATATATCTAATCACCACAATGAAATATAAAAATGATTTGTACATATAGATTGATATAAACATATAGATATGCTCCTTCTTTTGTTCCCATTATAAAAATACTATAATTGTCTCTTTATAAATTGTTTCTAAATGCAGATACAAACATATTTATTTTATTTTTTATTTGCAGATATTCCTGCTTGAACGCCTTTATTGAATTTTAATGGATCATTCCTTAAACATCATCGACATTTACTGCGCTTTTCCAATTTCTCCAAGTATCTGTGCATTACTACTAAAACCAGAAATTGCAGAAAAGCAGAAATATAGCTTAGAGACGTAACACAAACTAAATGATATATTCTTGCGAAGTAGGTATTCTCAAATTATCTCTAACATTTGTAAATAAAGACTTAAACTGCGAGCACAAAATCCCATAACTACGTTGATAATATTGTTCAAGGATAAATTATATTGAAACATCCAGATGAGTGGAGAAAATAAACATTCTTGTGAAGTGTGTGGATATTCTTGTTCTCAAAAATTAATGTTAGTAAGACATATGAGAACGCACACTGGGGAAAAGCCATATTCTTGTGAAGTGTGTGGATATTCTTGTTCTCAAAAATCAAATTTAGTTACCCATATGAAAACTCACACTGGGGAAAAACCACATTCTTGTGAAGTGTGTGGATATTCTAGTTCTTATAAATCAATGTTAGTAAAACATATGAGAAAACACACTGGGGAAAAGCCACTTTCTTGTGAAATGTGTGGATATACTAGTTTTGAAAAATCAAAGTTAGTAAAACATATGAGAACTCACACTGGGGAAAAACCATATTCTTGTGAAGTGTGTGGATATTCGTGTTCGGAAAAATACAACTTACTGACACATATGAGAACTCACACCGGGGAAAAACCATATTCTTGTGAAGTGTGCGGATATTCTTGTTCTTATAAATCAAATTTAGTAACACATATGAAAACTCACACTAGGGAAATAACACATTCTTGTGAAGTGTGGCGGCATTCATCTCCTCGAAATTCAAAGTTAGTTACACATATGAGAACTCATACTGGGGAAAGGCCACATTCTTGTGAAGTATGTGGATATTCTTTTTCTCAAAAATCAGATTTAGCAAGACATATGAGAATTCACACTGGGCAAAAGCCACATTCTTGTGAGGTGTGTGGATATTCTTGTGTTCAAAAATACGATTTAGCCAGACATATGAGAACTCACACTGGGGAAAAGCCACATTCTTGTGAATTGTGTGGTTATTCTTGTTCTCACAAGTCTAATTTAGTGACATATGAAAACTCACACTGGGGACAAGCCACATTCTTGTGAAGTGTGTGAATATTCTTGTTCTCACAAATCAAATTTAGTGACACATATGAAAACTCACACTAGGTCTGAACAGAGCTGAAATGAGAAACATACCAAGTATCAAGGTCTCGTGTATAATATGGAAAGAAACTGGAATCTTAGAGTGATATAAATCATACCAGTTATTAAATATGCCTCAGGGCTTATGAAGAACATGAATTCCTACCTATATTCCTGGTGAACCAAGTGCAAAAGAGTTCAAGACAATTACACTTAAGGGAACAATGAGGATACTAAAAAAGAGCTCTCAGTTGGTTTCAATAAAAAGCAGGGCAATGTTGACAGCATTACAATTTTCAAAGGAAGAAAATAAAAAAGGAAAAGGTGGATATTTTCCTTAAAAGTAGACACTGACCAAATATTCAAAATAGCATATTGTATTTACGGCCCAAATAAGATTTTCTCACTCTGGCTATCTTACATTATCTTTTATGAGGAATGGTGCCATTTCGCCAAGTGATGTTACCTTAATTAAAAGCACGAAGCTGGATACTCCACCAGATAAGATAATTTTTTGTCCTTGAATCTAGTAAGACAATAAGATCAAAATGAAAGATATACTACAACGTTTTAAAATGGTTTATTGGCAAGAGGAAAATTACATTCTCAATTTCTTTATTAACTCTGTGTTTGAGAGATAAAGAACTTTAATGGAACATTCGAATATCTATGTAACTCATATAGAGTTCAAGTATTAGACCCAGGAAGTGGGCCCATTGATTTCTGAGAACTCTGACTAACGTAAAATAAAACAAAAATTAGGGGAAAACCTCATTCTTCTGAAGTGTCATGATATTTTTGTTCTCACAAACCAAATTTAGTGACACATATGAAAACTCACACTGAAGTCCTACCTAACTAATATTCCTGGTGAACCAAGTGCAAAAGATATCCAGATAATTGCACTTAAGGGAACAACGAGGATAATAAAAAGAACTCTCGGTTGGTTTTAATGAAAAGCAGGGCAAAGGTAGCAGCTTGTTTGGCTGCTCCATACCCAGCGTTACAATCTTCAAAGGAAGAAAATTAAAAAAGGAAAAGCTGGCATTCTTGTGCAGTATGTGAGTAAGCCATATGAGATCTCACACTGATATTGTTAAAGAAAGTTACAATAAGTGTATGATACGTCACTGAGGAAAAGACACTTTTTTATGAAGTGTATGGGTATTCTTGTTCAAAAATTCAGATTTAGTCAAACATATAAGACACCATACTGGGGAGATTTGTGAAGAGATGCGAATAGCTAGGTCGTCGAACATCTGGGAACATGAACCACCGCCGATAACATCAAATGGAAAAGTGACAGTGTTCTACGACAAAGACATACAGGCGGGCAGATACATAAAAGACAAGGCCATCAAGCCAGATATAGTAATATGGAATAAGCCCGAAAGGACTGCACTCATTATCGACGTCACATGAAAAAAAATCAACAATTGTTTTTTTTTCTCATTTTTTCTTTTGTTTTGGTATGTGCATGTACATAGATTATAGACAATGTCACAGGATGAAGTAGCAATCATGCAAGGAAATGAGTGGATGAAGTAACAATTATAATCATGCAAAAATACTCTCAACACCCTTTACAGTTACTTTGTCATTCTTCTTTGTGTTTTTGTTCTGTTTGCTTAGTTGCTTTTTTAATTTTATTATTCCTTTTCTCGTTCATTTCCTGACAATTTTCAACTTCATGTTCTTTGTGGATATTCTTTTTTTTTCAAAAAATCAAATTTAGTGGATTTTCTTGTTCTAAAAAGTCCCAGTTAGTGACAAATATGAAATTCCAAATAGCTACATTCATTTTTTCTCGTTCATTTCCTGACAATTTTCAACTTAACAGCATGTTTTAATGTTCCGGCTGTTAGCTGAGATATCTTTTCTGCAGGTGATATTTCCACTTTGATCTCGGTCCTTTCTATCGAAGGCTGTAGATCTTGCACTTGATCTTGGCCTGCCGCACTCAGTAGTATCTCCTCTTCATGTGCTCTATTTTCCGTGCCTTAGTTTCACGCAACCCTTTTCTACGTATTATCCATACAAAATCTATCATTATCTGCACTACTATTATGATTACAATGACGTATCCCACCAGCCAAACTATTGTACTCACCATATCCTCACTCCCTCTTAGGATCTGTTCACCTACAAGACTTAGTTCCATGAGTCTCTTCTCTTCTAATAGCGTGGCACACTCCCAACGCACTATAATACTTCAACAACTGTTCACTGGGGTCCACAGACAACCTTAAATTATGTAGTAGCTCAGCCTCTATTTTAAGTAATACTTCTATCAACATTTCAGGGTCAATTATACTGGGTAGCAGGTGTGCCAATGACAACACATCTAACTGCACACTACATGTTATACATGAGTAATTCTTCGACATGTTATAGACATTTTCAGAAAGAATTATGTTTCTCTTTGCTACCATTGACCAAATTTAAATACTGTTTTTTTGCATTGTTATAAATAATATACATGTTCATATATGACTTTTGTCTAACGCAAAGCAACAACACTTTTTGATTACAACGTCAAGCAGAGGTTCGTTAGTCACAAGTTGAGTCGAGTAGAGCTCTTTGTTCCCAACACGAGATACACATGGACGTCACCGCTTATCAAGGCTCGGAAGCCACTCGGGGATAAGGATTATTGCGTGTACAGTAATCAATGAGATAGTATCGTAGTAATCGTTAGTATTGGAGATTTGATAAAGTATCTTACTTAAGGGGGCGCTTCATCAGGAATTTGTTTATGTTGGACTTAAAGACATCCAAGTTGTAGTCAGGCAAACGGAAGAGAGTTTTGTTTAAGAGTGGGGAAAATTACTGACAGTGGTTTCAGCTAGACGGGTGTTTATCATGAAAGATTGGCGAGGGGGGACCAGAGATTGGAGCTCTCTATTCGCATGTCTCAAACGCTTTTCCCACTCCTCCCAGCGACTCGCCTTTTATAATGTTTCGGGCACACCCAATTTGCATATACCACACGAGACCACTATTCATCTCCAGACAGTTTGATGACCGTCTATTCATCTGTCATGTAAAGATTCGCCCTACCCATCATTACCGCCCGTTTCAAATCCGACTGAGACGCTACGCCCATCACCAACAAATCCATTGAAAAATCTTGAAAACGTAATTTTTTTGTCTATATGCATTAACATGCAAAGTGTTTTCTTTTTTTAAAATCAGAATAACATCCAACAGGAATTGCTCTTGTCCCCAGTGAAAAGCTTTTGACTACAGACCCGCGCAATTTTTATGCCCCTCTCTGTCTCCAGCTAGTTTTTATTTCTTGTAACATCCTTGCATTTATAAATCATCTCAGCGACAATGTGAAATCTCGTAAATTCGTGTCAAACGGACAACCCAGAAAACTCGATCAAACAGCAAGACTATTCCGTGTTTGCTGGTGCACCATCTGGTTACAAATATACTCCAATTCTCAGGTTGATTAAACAAGTTTTAATTGTAAAGTAACTGACGCAGGTATTAATTAAAGTTTATTCATTCCAACATTTACCATTGATGTGCAATTTCGATTTAGAAATTAAATCTACACTGCTGATCAAAATTTTAAGATGACTCAAAAATCTTTTTAAAACACCCTTTTTTCAGGATAGATTTTAAAGATTCCAACTTAAGGTTACCAATACTACAATCTATAGAAACAAAAAGCTACATGTATTTTTATAATTTACATTTTATTAAATTAGATTTTTACACATTGTCAAAATTATAAGACCAGAGACAAAAACTCTATTACATAGTACAAAAAGTGTATGAAAAGTGTATAAAAAAACATTCAACAATTAAATTTAATAATGGGTTCTGCCTTCACTGCTTTTGATAACTTCAAAAATTCTTTGGGGCACACATGTATAAGGGTGTCCAATAAGATGCGGGGCACCTTGTTCCAGTTACTGAAGATGGCTCCACGAAGTTCATTCTTTGTTGAATATTGTTTGCTATTTCGATAAACCTCTCTTGTCATTCATCCCCAAGCATTTTCAATTTGGTTCAAGTCCTGGGAGCATGCAGGATGTCCCAAGAGATGGAATCCATTTTCTTGTAGAAAGGTCAAGGTCGGTTTTGCAGTGTGGATTGCAGCATTATCCTGTTGAAAATAACCATCCATCCCCACACAAACGATAACCCTCCATCATCAAAGATGCTTTTTGTAGCATGCTAACATAACCAGCTGCTGTCTGACGATCTTGCACCACCTGGAGCACCATCGTCCCTCTGTAAGAAAAAGCACCCCATACCATAACGGACCCTTCAACGCCTGGAAAACAATTCAAGGGACATGTTTTTGTCATGCAAATATCGCTGCAAGCCATGAGGACCATCTAAATTGATTTTTTCTCATTGTCCCATTTTCGGTATTTACGGTCAAGTCTTAAGCGGTCAACTTTGTGGCGTGGAAGCAATCGAGGAATTTTTCACGCTTTTTGTTGTAAGTGTCGTCTGATGGTTATTGGACTGCAATCAGCATCTGTAAGCGCCTTAATTTGACTAAAAGAAAGTCCTCTCTCATTTATAACAACCCGTCTACTCAATGTAGGAGAATTTTTTATTGGGGGGGGGGTCTACCATAATTTTTCCATAATTCTCAGTGTTTTTTAGAAAGTTGCAAATAACAATGTTACTGCGATTTACCTTAGCTGCTATCGCTCGCTGTTACAAAACTTGCTCATGGAATAGTAGCTGAACTACAAATATTAGAATTACCATAAATCTAACAATTTATACCCTTGGTCTTATAATTTTGATCATGCATAAAAAGCCTAATTGAATAAAAATGCAAATTTAAAAAAAAAAATTTTGGAATGTATGTTTTTGTTTCTATAACCTTTTAGATTAGTAACCTTAAATCGGAAGAGCGTAAAATCTATCATAAAAAAGGATTCTTTTTTAAGATTTCTAAGTGGTCTTAAATTTTTGATACGTAGTATTTAAGAAAGGCATTGCTTTTTAGGAAATTAAACTTTTGACAATTAACTTCCATTTTATATAACATTTTGCTTAGAAATAAATTGTTTGGTCAATTGTTATTAATTGTTCAATTGGTTTTCTGAAAATTCAATATGGTTTGTTTTTATAAAGTAATCATTTCAGCAACTTTTACTTTTGATTTTATGGAGTAAAATTGAGTTGCCTCCCTTTTTTATTAAGATTTAAAAACGATCTTTGTTTACATGCAGTCGTTTACGGTTATAACTTGTTGAGTTTATTAATTTTGTATCGGTTATAAATAGCGAAAGAAACTATTATTTTTTAAATATTGTTTAAGCTTTGTTATATTTTATTTAACAAAATGGTGAACTAATGTGTTGCATTTGGCGGAAAACTGGTTACGAAAAACTTTTCATTTCTCACATGGCAAATCCAATCTGTTTTAGAAATGAACAATATTCGTAAATTGTGCTGATTGAATTGCAACCAAAAGTTCATGTTTGTATGTAAAACATTTTGTTGAAACATATATTTTAAAAATAAGTTTAATTTGTCCAGTATCAACAATTACAATTTACATATGTCAAACACAAGTAAAAGGGTCAGAAGATCGAAATTACCAAAAAGATGACGAACTACCAAATTTTACTTACATTTTCAGCTTCAATATTATTAAAATCCAATACCATTACCAAACTTGATTTTGAAGGGCAACAATGCTAAACTTACAAGATACAGTATTATAGAAATCCAATACCATTACCAAACTTGATTTTGAAGGGCAACAATGCTAAACCTACAAGATATAGTATTATGGAAATCAAATATCATTACCACAGTGGTTTGTGAATGGCCACAATGCTATACTTACAGGGTATATAGTATTATGGGAGTCCAATACCATTACAACAGTTGTTTTTGAAGGGCAAAAATGCTAAACTTACAAGGTATAGTATTATGGAAATCAAATATAATTACAACAGTTGTTTGTGAGGGGCAACAATGCTAAACTTACAAGGTATAGTATTATGAAAATTCAATATTACAACAGTGGGTTTTGAAGGGCCACAATGCTAAACTTGCAAGGTATAGTATTATGAAAAACCAATACTATTACCATAGTAATTTTCGAAGGGCCACAATGCTAAGATTACAAAGTATATTATTATGTAAATCCAATACCATTACCACGGTGTTTTAAAGAGCTACGATGCTAACCTTACAAAATATAGTATGTTGGGAAGTTTTTAATCATACATTCAAAGTGTTGTATTATCACATTCAAATTTCATACAAAAAATTCAAAATTTAAACCTAACAATCGTCCTTCATTTTCTGTTGAACAAATAAGATATTTTTTATCATTGCGGTGTAGTTCTCAAGTATGTAAACTACTGGTTGAGCAACTACCATTTCTATCCTTTTCATCATCAGAAAAATACAAAGAGGTGATGTAGAATCTATCAATTCTACAAAATATCTTTTTGGGAAAAGGTAATCTTTCTGAGAATAGTGACTTTATGTTGGATGAAATGCATATTAAAAAAAAGAAACTCAGTTAATGATGGGAAGTGTGTTTTAGTATGAAAATTTCATACTAAAAGAACTACAAAAAATTCAAAATTTCAAACCTAATTTTCTCTTGAACTAAGAAGATACTCTTTATTATTGCGCTATACTTCTTCTCAAGTATATAAACTACTGGTTGAGCAATTACCATTTCTATCATTTTCTTCATCAGAAAAATAGAATCTATCTGCAAAATATATTTTTGGGAAAAGGTAA
This sequence comes from Euprymna scolopes, assembly GCF_053919585.1. Classification (NCBI taxonomy): domain Eukaryota; kingdom Metazoa; phylum Mollusca; class Cephalopoda; order Sepiida; family Sepiolidae; genus Euprymna; species Euprymna scolopes. Next base: position 209,228,386 of record NC_136527.1, on the reverse strand, counting down.
TCATTCTCAGGATGGTGTCTTTCTGTTTGATGAAAAAAAAAGAAAAAAAAGGTGATGATGGGAAGTATGTTGGTGCTGAGAAAACTGACAACTTATATAAAGGGTCAATGGTATTTATTTAACAATTTTGAAGGAGATAAAACATTTTATTTCATTTTCCAAATTCTCTCACCAAAGAACAGTCATTTGCTGAAGAATATTCGAAATAGTCTTCTAAACAATAGCAAGTGTGTGTTACTTCTGATTTTTATATTTCTGATTTTCGCATATGTTCCCAATAAGACATTATAGTTTGGTCTGATATACATAAAGTATACTACAAGATAAATTTTTTAAATATTTTACTAAAAGTACCAACATCTAACTTTCAAGGCATTACACTCCAATGAATATAAGCAAAATGTCAAGTTTGCTATTGATGTCTTCCACGAGACAATTGCTGCTTGTAAAAGCTACTTTCTGACCTGGACTGAAATAGATCATTTTATAAAAATAATACGGAAACGGTGAACAATAGCCAATTCTAATCAAAGACTTACTCCTAACTTTTTTTTAATAATGCTGTTACTGCAAATGATGGAAAATCAATTTTTCAACAAAAATATTCTAATAAAATATTTATAGTCATGTTATTTGTAAATACTAAACATTTCTCAATAAAAACTATTCTAATAAAATATTTATATTCATGTTCTTTGCAAATATTTTAATATTTCTCAATAAAAAATATTCTAATAAAATATTTATATTCATGTTCTTTGCAAATACTTAAATATTTCTCAATAAAAATAATATAATAAAATATTTATATTCAAGTTCTTTGTAAATATTTTAATATTTCTCAATAAAAATAATATAATAAAATATTTATATTCATGTTCTTTGTAAATAATTAAATATTTCTCAATAAAAATAATATAATAAAATATTTATATTAAAGTTCTTTGTAAATATTTTAATTTTTCTAAATAAAAACTATTCTAATAAAATAATTACATTCATGTTATTTGCAAATATTTGAATATTTCTCAATAAAAAATATTCTAATAAAATATTTATATTCATGTTCTTTCTAAATATTTTAATATTTCTCAATAAAAATAATATAATAAAATATTTATATTCAAGTTCTTTGTAAATATTTTAATATTTCTCAATAAAAAATATTCTAATAAAATATTTATATTCATGTTCTTTGTAAATACTTTAATATTTCTCAAAAAAATATTCTAATAAAATATTTATATTCATGTTTTTTGTAAATACTTTAATATTTCTCAATAAAAAATATTCTAATAAAATATTTATATTCATGTTCTTTGTAAATATTTTAATATTTCTCAATAAAAAATATTCTAATAAAATATTTATATTCATTTTCTTTGTAAATACTTTAATATTTCTCAATAAAAAATATTCTAATAAAATATTTATATTCATGTTCTTTGTAAATATTTTAATATTTCTTAGTAAAAAATATTCTAATAAAATATTTATATTCATGTTCTTCGTAAATATTTTAATATTTCTCAATAAAAAATATTCTAATAAAATATTTATATTCATGTGGTTTGTAAATACTTTTATATTTCTCAATAAAAATATTATAATAAAATATTTATGTTCATGTTATTTTTAAATACTTTAATATTTCTCAATAAAAATAATATAATAAAATATTTATATTCATGTTATTTGTAAATATTTTGATATTTCTCAATAAAAAATATTCTAAAAAAATAGTTATATTCATGTTATTTTTAAATACTTTAATATTTCTCAATAAAAAATATTCTAATAAAATATTTATATTCATGTTCTTTGTAAATATTTTAATATTTCTCAATAAAAAATATTCTATTAAAATATTTATATTCATGTTCTTTGTAAATATTTTAATATTTCTAAATAAAAATATTCTAATAAAATAATTATATTCATGTTCTTTCTAAATATTTTAATATTTCTCAATAAAAAATATTCTAATAAAATAATTATATTCATGTTTTTGTAAATATTTTAATATTTCTAAATAAAAATATTCTAATAAAATAATTATATTCATGTTTTTGTAAATATTTTAATATTTCTAAATAAAAAATATTCTATTAAAATATTTATATTCATGTTCTTTGTAAATATTTTAATATTTCTAAATAAAAAATAGTCTAATAAAATAATTATATTCATGTGGTTTGTAAATATTTTAATATTTCTCAATAAAAACTATTCTAATAAAATATTTATATTCATGTGGTTTGTAAATACTTTAATATTTCTCAATAAAAATATTATAATAAAATATTTATATTCAAGTTCTTTGTAAATACTTTAATATTTCTCAAAAAAATTCTAATAAAATAATTATATTCATGTTCTTTGTAAATATTTTAATATTCCGCAAAAAAAATTCTATTAAAATAATTATATTCATGTTATTTGTAAATATTTTTATATTTCTCAAAAAAAAATTCTAATAAAATATTTATATTCATGTTATTTGTAAATATGTTAATATTTCTAAAAATACTTCTATTAAAATAAGTATATTCATGTTATTTGTAAATATTTTAATACTTCTCAATAAAAATTCTAATAAAATATTTATATTAATGTTATTTGTAGATATTTTAATAGTTCTCAAAATAAATATTCTAATAAAATATTTATGTTCATGTTATTTGTAAATATTTTAATAGTTCTCAAAATAAATATTCTAATAAAATATTTATATTCATGTTTTTTGTAAATACTTTAATATTTCTCAAGAAAATCTTATAAAAAATCTTAATATTCATGTTCTTTGTAAATACTTTAATATTTCTAAATAAAAATATTCTAATAAAATATTTATGTTCTTTGTAAATGCTTTAATATTTCTCAATAAAAAATACTTTAATATTTCTCAATAAAAGATAATTTAATAAAATCTTTAATAACATCACCTATTATTGTCTAATCACATAATTGTTCATATTTGTAAACAAGTTATTCATGCAAACGTTCAGGAAGACGATTAAAATTTAATTTTGTTTGTTTATTATATTGAAATAAAAACAAAAATATATTTAACCAGCACCTAAAATATTAATTAAAGAAACCATTTTCCTTAAAATATCTTAACATAAACATATGTAGGGAACATTCATAAAGCATTATTTCAGCTATTATTTCCGAAATAATACTTGAGACACATCCCTTCTTTTTATTACAATGGCCTCTCAGAAAAGTGGTCTCTAATGTGACTTGTTCATCCGGAGATATCATTAAGCAATGCGGAAGGTAAGAGCATGCGTTGTAGTATACTTATATATATATATATATATATATATAGTTGTGTGTATACATATATGTATGTATGTTCATGTAAATGTGTCCTTTGATGTATGTATGTTATTTCTTCTGTTTTGTCAGTATACAGCGTCTGTTGTTTTGCGTGTGAGGGTGGCTACACATATCAGTACTGTTTACAATCAGAACAACATCATATGCGAGAGTTTTTTCAACATGATGAATAGATATCTTTGCTGTGCACAAAAGAAATAAACATCCTACAATGAATACATATATGCATATAATTTTATAGCTTTATTCCATGTTGTTGACTTTTCTCTCAGTTGCAATCAATTCTCATTGGTTCTAGTTGGTCTGTCTACTTACAGGGATTGCAGAGACAAAAAATATATATCCACGTGCACTGACCAACCCAGATTCCGACTAGGCCAAATCTGACTGACTTACTCTCTAACTGACTTTATAGTGACCTGGTTGGTGACGTAAGAAAATGAACAAATTCTCTTACGTCACCAACCAGGTCATAATATTGTTTATTGTAAACTGTATTTTTATTCTCCGCTTTAAAAAAAATATCTGTAAGAATTTTATTTTGATTAACAAACATTCCAAAGTTTTTTTTATTTTTTAACCGAATTTCCTTTATTATATTTTATTTTGTAACGCTCTTATTGTTTATTGTAGACTGTATTTCTTCTCTATCGAAATATTTCTTATTAAATAACATTGGAAAGTCAGATTGTATTCTCGCTTCATTCTGGCAACCTGCTGCCTGTCAGTTAGAATATGATGATTTTTAGTGAATAGCTTTTATATTGTAGTAAAACAAAAAATTTGTCTGTATTTGTGGGGAAGTAGTCTCTCACTGTTATAGACATGAGGGTTGTGTCGTCATTTATTAGTCCTTCTTGCAGGCTGCTTATTAATCAACAAATTGAGGAAAAAATTGTAATTTATATGAAATAAAGCTACACTCTTCAATCAAAAATTTGGTAAGTATTCTATGCAATGATTTAGTATTAGAAATCAATCGACCGTTATCAACATTCTATGCATTATTCCTGGCTCTGTCATTTCGATTTGTATTCGTTATATTGAGATATATTCAATATGTATTTCCTCTCTTGTTTATTTTTTAAAAAAATTGTCATTTTTGTTTTGCTGAGATATGGCAAGCTAACTATCCCTTTAAACGTACTTGTTTGAATATATTTTGAGCTTACTTCACCAGATTAAAATATGAGACGAAATTACTCAAAAAAGAAATTTATATTTTTTGATGTTTTTCTTTTAAATTCATTTTTATTTCATTTCGATATGCACTTATATCAAACGTTTCTCTTAAGGATGGACGTTGTTCTCGTCATGATTGAAAACTTTATTTCGTTAAAAGCTCCATCTTTTCCCTGATATTCAAATGAACGTTTTTACTCTGAATTGTATTATGTCTACTTCTGTTGTTATTGCTGACTAAGAATGTGCCGAAGTTCTCAGAAATCAAGGGGCCCACAATCTGGTGCTAACAGTTGAAGTCTATATGAGATACATAGATAATCGAGTGTACCATTTAAGTTCTTTATCTCTCAAACACTGAGTTGAGAACATAATTTTCCTCTCACCAATTAAACATTTTCATAAGTTGTAGTACATCTTTCATTTTTGTCTCTTGGATTCCAGGGCAAGAATTTATCTAGTCTGGTGGAGTATTCAACTTCGTGCTATTACTTGAGGTAACATCACTTGGAGAAGGTGCACTTTTCCTCGTAAAAGCTAATGTGGGTTAGCCATAATGAGGAGATCTTATTTGGGCGGCGAATACTATGTGATTTTGAATATTTGGTCATGGTTTACTTCTATGGAACAAGTATCCTCATGCCAGGTTGTTTTGGCAAACCTCTGTACAGAGAGACCTTAGATACTCGAGTATAGTGTTTAGTAGGCATTCAAATTCTCTCCTCAAACTTTTCCGCCGTATGAGATCTCATATGTCTCACTAACTTTGGTCTTTCAGAAAAAGAATATCCACATACTTCACAAGAATGTGGCTTTACACCAGTGTGCTTCCGCATATGTTTTATTAACGTTGATTTTTCAATACAAGAATATTTACACAGTTCACATGTATGCGGCTTTTCCCCAGTATGAGTTCTCATATGTCTCACTAACTTTGATTTTACAGAAAATGAATATCCACATACTTCACAAGTATGTGGCTTTTCACCAGTGTGTGTTCGCATATGTTTTACTAACGCTGATTTGTGAGAACAAGAATATCCACACATTTCACAAGAATGCGGCTTTTCCCCGGTATGAGTTCTCATATGTGTCAGTAAATTTGATTTTTGAGAACAAGAATATCCACATACTTCACAAGTATGTGGCTTTTCCCCAGTGTGAGTTCGCATATGTTTTACTAACATTGATTTTTCAGAACAAGAATATCCACACACTTCACATGCATGTGGCTTTTCCCCAGTATGAGTTTTCATATGCCTCACTAAGTTTGATTTTTCAGAAACAGAATATCCACATATCTCACAAGAATGTGGTTTTTCCCCAGTGTGAGTTCTAATATGCGACACTAAAACTGATTTTTTAGAAGTAGAATATCCACATATTTCACAAGCATATGGCTTTTCCCCAGTGTGAGTTCTCATTTCTCTCACTAACATTGTTTTTTCATAACACACTTTCACTTTTCTCCAGTGTGAATTCTCATATCTCAGTAACATTGATTTTTTTTTCAGACAACGAATATCCACACACGTCAAAAGTATTTGGCATTTCTCCAGTCTGAGTTCTCATGTTTTACTACCGTTTTTTTTTTACAGAATTTTGTAGATACACCATTTACAAGAATCTCATATGTGTCAGTAAATATTATATTTTAGAAGTTGAATATCCACTAACTTCACAAGAATGTGGCTTTCCCCAATGTGCCTTCTCAGTAAAGAATATTCCGACAATAGCTTACAATTGAAAATAAATTCGGTTTTTCTCCAGTGCCAGTGCTCATGTTTAACTATATTTGATTTTACAGACAATAATATCCACCCACTTAAGAAATGAATTGTGAATTTGTGATCATTACCGTCTCATTTATTTGGACATTAACACATAGTTGTAGTTCCAGTATCACAGACTTTCCAACATATGTCGCTAGTTAAAATAAAGTAAAAACTGTTCATAGGGTAATATTTAAAGAAAATGATAGTCCATTAATATTCAATAATAGGATTCGATCAGGAACATCTGTAAAAAATGAAATTCAATATTTTTAGCATTTGCATTAACATATTAGTTTTGGTTGTCAATATTATTGGATTAATTTCACAAACTCTAAATTAATTAAACTTCAAAAAATTAATATGAGACACGTTATAAAAATGATCGGATATTTTCTTACTTGAAATAAAAATCATCCAATATTTTCTAACTTGACATAAAAATGACCAAATATTTTCTAACTTGACATTGAAATTATATCTAGCGTTTTTTATGATTTAGATCATAATGAGAAGAGAAAATATGTATGTATAATATATTAATATATATATACATATATATATTTAATGAAACAAATAAATATCTAAATATTACAATAAGAACAAATTACAATAATTCCATCAAAAAATTGCATACACGCTTTCGCCTTCGTCAAGCACATACGCACAATTGATATATACAAAATAATGTAAGACAACAGTGATAATATTTTCTTTGTGTGTTTATTGTCAACTAGGAGGCACTAATTTGGTTGAAAAAGCTACAGTGAATTCTATATATTTTAATTGTTATTAATACTGTGTTTTCTTTTATATTTCTTAATCGTATTAATCGATCTAAGGTTTGTTTCAGATAATATATTTGTTCACCTCTAATTCACCTGAATATATATTTTTTAATGCAGGTGTCATTGTTTCAGCTGTCTTTAAATATCAGTACAAATAGTTCTCGTACATCCAATAATGTCTTTAAATATCAGTACAAATAGTTCTCGTACATCCAATAATGTCTTTAAATATCAGTACAAATAGTTCTCGTACATCCAATAATGTCTTAAAACATCGGTACAAATAGTTCTACATCCAATAACGTCTAAAAATATCGGTACAAATAGTCCTCGTACATCCAATGTCTTTAAATATCGGTACAAATAGTTCTCGTACATCCAATAATATCTTTAAATATTGATACAAATAGTTCTCGTACATCCAATAATGTCTTTAAATATCAGTACAAACAGTTCTCGTACATCCAATATCCTTAAATATCGGTACAAATAGTTCTCTTACATCCAATAATGTCTTTAAATATCAGCAAAAATAGTTCTCGTACATCCAACAATGTCATTAAATATCAGTACAAATAGTTCTCGTACATCCAATAATATCTTTAAATATCGGTACAAATAGTCCTCGTACATCCAATAATGTCTTTAAATATCGGTACAAATAGTTCTCGTACATCCAATAATGTCTTTAAATATCGGTACAAATAGTTCTCGTACATCCAACAATGTCTTTAAATATCGGTACAAATAGTTCCCGTACATCCAATAATGTCTTATAATATCAGTACAAATAGTTCTCGTACATCCAATAATGTCTTTAAATATCAGTACAAATAGTTCTCGTACATCCAATAATGTCTTTAAATATCAGTACAAATAGTTCTCGTACATCCAATAATGTCTTTAAATATCAGTACAAATAGTTCTCGTACATCCAATATCCTTAAATATCGGTACAAATAGTTCTCTTACATCCAATAATGTCTTTAAATATCAGCACAAATAGTTCTCGTACATCCAATAATGTCATTAAATATCAGTACAAATAGTTCTCGTACATCCAATAATGTCTTTAAACATCAGTACAAATAGTTCTCGTACATCCAATAATGTCTTTAAATATCAGCACAAATAGTTCTCGTACATCCAATAATGTCTTTAAATATCAGTACAAATAGTTCTCGTACATCCAATAATGTCTTTAAATATCGGTAAAAATAGTTCTCGTACATCCAATAATGTCTTTAAACATCGGTACAAATAGTTCTAGTACATCGAATAATGTCTTTAAATATCGGCACTAATAGTTCTCGTACATCCAATAATGGTAATACGTCTTGTTTGAGATGAAAAACAATAAAGAGAGTCTTGTTCATATGAACGTAAACATATTTTTATTCGCAGACGTTTAACTTATTGGCGTGTTGAATGTTTGATTTTTAAATATTAGTGAAAGTAAATATTTTAATGACTGTACATCCAATAATGGTAATAAGTTTTGTTTGAAATGAAAAACAATAGAGTCTTGTTCATATGAACGTAAACATATTTTTATTCGCAGACGTTTAACTTATTTTTTTCACACAGGCATCACCACATTATAAAGGCCAAGAGACAACTCAAGGATAAGAGTCAAAGAGTGTACAGTAGAAATTGGACAATATAGTAATCATCAGTAATAAAAATCGGTAAATTTGATAACTTATATGGAACGGCTCATCAAGAACTTGTTTACGTTAGACTTGAAGACAACCATATTGTAGTCAGCCGGAAAGCAGCAAAACAGAAGACAATTCCACAGGTGTGCAGTTCTAAGAAAGAAGCTTTGTTCATGAAATCTATGTTTAGGTTTAGGCACAAATAAAAAGTGGGTGGAATTATTGAGAGTGTTTTCAGCTAGACGAGTGTTTCTTGTGAACGTTTGGCGAGAGGGGGCCATAGACTGAAGCTCAGTCGAACACTTTCCATGAAAATAACGATAAATCAGAGACAAACTCGCAACATCTCTTCTGTGAGATAGAGGTTGCAGACGTTTAACTTACAAATATCCGTGCATGAGGTCGCCAAGCTAATAAAAAACCTAGATTCCAGTAAAGCAACTGGCCCTGATAGCATCCCAATTATAGTGTTAAAAAAGCTTCAACCAGAACTTGCTCCCATACTTACGAAACTATTTAAGCGTTGCCTTGAGGAGAAGTGCTTTCCGACCCCCTGGAAGACCTCATCAGTTTGCCCTGTATTTAAGAATTCAGGTGATAAGTCATCTCCCTCTCAGTACAGACCAATAAGTCTTCTCTGTGTTATGAGTAAGTTGCTGGAATCAATATTAAATAGAGAAATAGTCAACCACCTCAGCAGGAATAACCTTCTTAGTGACACACAATATGGTTTCCGCTCTGCAAGATCTACCGCAGATGTGCTGACGGTTATATCCCACAGGATTAGTGAATCTCTTGACAAAGGCTTCCTTTCTAGGGCAATTGCTCTTGACATATCAAAGGCCTTTGACAAAGTATGGCATAAGGGTCTACTTCACAAGATTTCCAGCTACGGTATAACTGGAAATGTTTTCTCAATCATTAAATCATTTCTCTCCGATAGGCTCATAAGAGTAGTGGTAGATGGACAAAAATCGGAGGCTTGCAATATAAATGCTGGAGTCCCTCAGGGGTCAATACTGGTCCCAACTCTCTTCCTGATCTACATCAATGACCTCCCTAAACACATACTTAAATCATTCGTTGACATCTATGCTGATGACACGACCATCTACGGCAACACATCAAAGGCTGTAAATGACGAAGTTCTCTCGGATTCTCTCTCCTCTGATCTCGAGCGCGTGGTTCAGTGGGGGAAGATGTGGCTAGTTACCTTTAATGCATCCAAAACCAAACTCCTATCCTTACATACTCAACGCTCTGATCCCCAGCTGGCATCAATTGTGATGGATGGCTCTCGTCTGGGTGAGGCCCCGTGTTTTGACAAGCTTCTGGGTTTGACCTTTACTCCTGATCTGAAATGGAACATGTACATCAAGTCTGTCGCCAAGGTCGCTGGAAAGATGGTGGGATTCTTCTACCGCTCCAGAAGATATCTCACTACTGATGCAATTCTCTATCTATATAAAAGCCAAGTACGGCCAAGGATGGAATACTGTTGCCATATCTGGGCAGGAGCTGCCAAAAACAGCCTATCATGCCTTGACAGAGTACAAAATAGACTTCGTGGTTTAGTGGGGGATGCCCTTTTCTCTACCCTGCAACCCCTCTCCCACAGAAGAGACGTTGCGAGCCTATCCTTGTTTTATCGTTATTTTCATGGCAGGTGCTCGTCTGAACTCCAATCCCTGGTCCCCCCTCGCCAATCTTTCACGAAAAACACCCGTCTAGCTGAATCCACTGTGAAAAATTTTCCCCACTCTATATCTGTGCCTAAATCAAAACGCGGATTTCATGAGCAAAGCTTCTTTCTTAGAACTGCACGCCTGTGGAACTCTGTTCCGTCTGCCTGCTTCCCTCCGGACTACAACTTGGATGTCTTCAAGTCTAATGTTAACAAATTCCTAATGAACCGCCCCCCTAATTAAACACTTCATAAAATCTCCTCACTAACGTAATGTACTTGCAATAACCCTTATCCCTGAGTGGCTTCCAGGCCTTGATAAGTGGTGTTCACTGTGTAAAAAAAAAAAAAAAAATTTGGCGTGTTGAATGTTTGATTTTAAATATTTAAATGACTGTAAAGACAGAAGTCGTAGAAGGCACGATTTACTTAGACTTTAATCATTATATTTTGATATTTTGGGCGATTATGATAAATGTAATTAGTATTATTATTATTTATTTTTACTTTTTTGCTAGTATTAATACTATTATTGCTACTATAATAATAATAATAATAATAATAATAATAATAATAATAATAATAATAATAATTATTATTATTATTATTATTATTATTATTATTACTATTATGATCATCATTATTTTTATATACATTATTAATATTTTTATTATCATAACTATTACCATAACAATAAATAAATAATTTATCCCTAAATAATTACAAATATATTAAATACCAATATAAAGTTATCGCCATTAGGTCATAAATAGTTTTATTTTACAAATTTTTTCAAAAGAAAACAGTTATCTCCCTTGGATACCAGTAATAAGACAGTTTAACATTTCATTAACCCAATGTTTAAAATGTAAAATAAGCTGTAAATAATTACTGAAACAACTAATGCCAAAAATACAACATGTCCACATATGCACTCAGGAACTTAAAAAAATTCTAAAAAACTCAATAAATTTTCTTTTTTTCTATTTTTAATACATGTAAAACAATTTTCAATTGTTTATCTTTGTGACCTTAATCATGTAAAAAAATCAATTGTTTATCTATGGGACCTTAAATTGTGTAATACAATTTTCAATTGTTTATCATATGGGAATATAAATTATGTAAAACAATTTCAATTGATTATCTATGGAACTAAAAATTGTGAAAACAATTTTCAATTGTTCATCTTTGTGACCATAAATTGTGCCAAACAATTTTCAACTGTTTATCTATGGGAATTTAGATTGTGTAAAACAATTGTTATTAAACAATTATCTGTGGAATGTTTATCTGTAGAATGTGAAATTGTGTAAAAATATTTTTAATTGTTAATCTATTTGACCTTAAATTGTGTAAAACAATTTTTAATTGTTTATCTCTGGGACATTAAAATGAGTAAAAATATTTTCAATTGCAAATGTTTATCTATTGGACTTTAAATTGTGTCAGACAATTTTCAATTGTTTATATGTTGAACTAACAATTGCGAAAAACAATTCTCGCATGTTTATCTATGGGACCTTTAATTGAGTAAAAAATTATTTAAATGTTTATCTATAGGACCTTAAATTGTGTAAAACAATTCCCAATTCTTTATTTGTGGAACTTTAAATTAAGCAAAACAATTTCAATTGTTTATTTATGGCACTTAAAATTGTGTAAATAAAATTCAAATGTTTATATATAGAACCTAAAATTGTGAATAAAAATTGGTAATTGTTTATTTATGGAACTTTAAATTGTGTAAAACAATTTCCAATTGTTTGTCTATGGGACATTAAATTATTTAAAACCATTTTCGATTGTTTATATATAGGACTTAAAATTGTGTAAAACACTTTTAACTTGTTTATGTACGAAACGTTTAATTGTGTAAAAGAATTTTAAATGTTTATCACTGGGAACTTAAATGGTCTAAAACAATTTTCAATTGTTTATCTTGGGGACTTTAAATTGTGTGAAACCATTTTTAGTTGTTTATCTATCGGCCCTCAATTGTGTTAAACAATTTTCAACTGCTTAGCTATAGGACCTTAAATTGTTTAAAACTATTTTGAAGTGTTTGTCTGTGGAATTTAAAATGTTTAAACCAATTTTTCATTAGTTATCTGTGGATCTTAAATTGCGAAAAACAATTTTTTTATTATAAATTTATAGTACATAAAATTGTGTAAAACAAAATTCAATTGATTATCTATAGGACCTTTAATAGTGTAAAACAATTTCTAAAAGTTTATCTATTGAACTTTAAATTGTTTAAAACAATTTGCTATAAATTATCTGTGGAACTTAAAATTGTGAAAAAGAATTTTTAATTGCTTATCTATGGGACCTTAAATTGTGTAAAACAATTGTCTATTGATTATCTACGCGATTTTATATTGTGTAAAACATTTTCTAATTATTTATCTATGGGACATTAAATTGTGTAAAACAATTTTCTATTGTTTATTTATGGGATCTTAAATTATGTAAAACAATTTTCAAATGTTTATCTATCGGACATTTAATTGTGTAAAACAATTCTTAAATTATGCAAAACAATTTTCAAATGTTTATCTATAGGACATTTAATTGTGTAAAACAATTCTCAATTGTATATCTGTGGAACTTTAAATTCTGTAAAACAATTTTCAATTGTTTATCTATGGGACCTTAAATCGTGTAAAATATATTTTGTAAATATTAATTTAAAATTTGGAGGGGGAATATTTTTACATATATAGGGTGTAACGATAAAATTTTCACCTTAGAAAATACGACATGACTCAATTTCCGGTTGATGAAAAAAGGCTTTCTTTTTTTTGTTGCAGCCATGTACTAATTGGCCAGTGATGTAAAAATCCCAAGAGCAATAAGATATTTTTATCATGTCTGAAAGTGACACTATGCTCAACGAGTGAGATCAGAGATGCGCCGCTGTACAAGTCATGCTATCTACCGATTCAAGTTATGACTACACGACCATTGCTAGTACCCTCAAAATGCAAACATGGACGGTTCAACACTTGAGGACACAGCCCCATGCATCGGACGACCCACAATTATGGTCTTTGGTTTGGGTTCATGTGAGGTCTACATCCTGCCACCTTACATCTTCGAAGTTGGCTTAAAAGTCAACACAAAAGTTTCTGGATGTGCTGAAAGGTGTGGCGATCTCTCGGTTAAATTGCGGTGCAATCAGGTGGCCACTGTCAGAGCTTAGGTGTTGCAGCAGGGCTCATTGCCGACCCACAAGTCCAAAGAGACCCATGTTTGGCTTCAGAAGGAGTAATATGACTTTGTACCCTTCTCTCACTGGCTCCGCTCCTCCCCCAACCTGAACCTGTTTGACTACTTCGTTTGGTAATACGACCAGAACATCAACATGACCTCGCACAACACCAAAGCAAGCCTAATCGCTACCATCTGTGGAGTATTCGTCGATGCTTGTAGAAAAAAACATGCTCCCAGTTATGAACACATATTGAGGCGGTGATTTAGGCTGAACGCAGCTACATAGAATAGATGTCAGCTCTACTACATAATCAAGTTACCTGAATTGATGTTTTAAAATAAATGTTTTAAAATACAGCTGTAGTGTTCTTTTCTTTAGGACGACAAATGTATCTTTCTACTCTGTACATTCAACGTTTGTTGTTTTAAATAAAAAAGAAGCAATATCTCTCATTGACAATAATGTTATTATTTAGAAAGCTATTCTTAACAAGAGAAATGAGGTATTTGCTAACTAATTTGTTCTTACACCTTTTATTAAATACAAAGGACAATTTTATGTTATAACTTATTTACTTAAAAAAAATGAGTATCCAGTCTTACGTTAGAACAAGGAAAAAAATGGCTGATCTAAAATAGTAATTTATCAAGTCTCTATAATCGCTAAGAAATCGAAAATTAAACAAAATATTGTTAAAAACTCCTCAATAAGTGCCAGATTCACACCTTTTGCAAAGTTTAGTTTTGTTCAACGATTTTTTACGGTATTTTTTGTTTATTAAATTGTTAAGTAAAAGTACAGAATAGTTAACAATACATTGGATTTGATTGCCATCCAAAACAACATAAGAAAGTAAAAACTGATATGAGCCTTCTTTTCTTCCCTTTCCACAAAAATTAGAAACGTTGAACTATTACAAGTCTGCAAACTGGTCATGAAGTGGGTGCTCAGTTTACGTTAAATGAATATAAGAAAATAACCATCGCTCTAAAATCTTAAATATGTATTATTGTTGTTGCATTTCTTTAGCACATATTTTAAGGTTGGTGGAACGCAATAAAAAAGGGGGCAATTTTTAAAGTTTAAGGGGTAAACTACGCTGCTTTAAATTATAAAGACTTACATATATTTTTCTATGTTAAGTTACCGTTAATTATTGATGGCTGTTAAATATGCATTCAATTTATGTCAACTGTATAAAAGAAATTGACCCCTATTGTAAAATTTTAAATGTTGGATAAAACAAAAATAAATCAAACGGAATTCTCAAGCAATATGATAGGAAAGTGTAGAAAGAAACAGATTGGTAAAATGTAATAAAAAAATAAAAAAATAAAAAAAAACACTTTCTGATACACCTAGCCCTCCACTCCTCCCCTCTGCGACAAAAATGAGAAATTTGGAACTATTACAGGTATCACAAACTGCTAACTGGTCATGAAGCTGGTGCCTATTTTATTTTAGATTAATATAAGAAAATGACCATTGCTCTAAAATCTTAAATTTTATTTTATTTTATTTTAAGGTTGGTGAAACGTAATACAATAAAATGGGGGGGGGGCAATTTTTAAAGTTAAACGGGTAAACTACGCTGGTTTAAATTGTAAAGATTTACAAATATTTTTCTACGTTAAGTTACTGTTAATTATTGTTGGGGGGGGGAAGGTCATATAACTGAGAGTAGCTAACCTGAAGTGAGGTTGCGAAAAAAATACAATCTTCTTCGCGACCTTCTTCTCAAGTCTTGTAACCACAGTAACATAAAGAGAAAGGAATGAAGAACTCTTCACAAAGGAGGAAGGTTTTTATAACAATTACCTTACTCTATTAGTATAAATAACCACAAGACTATTGTTCTTCTTGGCTGTTGGAAGAGCATCCTCACCTCTACAGCTCCAGCTACATCCAGGTAAGCTATGTATTATTCACTACATTATTAATGGCTGTTAAATATGTGTTCATTTTATATAAACTGTATAAAAGAGATTGATCCCTATTGCCAAATCTTATATGTTGGATAAAACAAAAAGAAAAAAAAATTCAAACGGAATTTTCAAGCGATATGATAGGTAAGTTTACCTTACTCTATTAGTATGAATAACCACACGACTATTGTTCTTGGCTGTTGGAAGAGCATCCTCACTTCTGGCAGCTACACCCAGGTAAGCTATGTATTATTCACTACATTATTGATGGCTGTTAAATATGTGTTCATTTTATGTCAACTGTATTAAAAGAGATTGATCCCTATTGCAAAATCTTAAACATTAAAAAATCAAACGGAATTTTCAAGCAATATGATAGGTAAGTGTAGAAAGAAAGAGATTTTTTCGAATCTAAAACAATAAAACACTGAAACTTTTTTTGGGGGGGTCAGTTATTAACAAATCGATAAACTACAAATCAAATTATTGTATTTATGGTAAACATTGTTACTTTCTAAGAAATCACATAAATTTTATAAAATTACAAAAATAATATTTTTTTAAAAATTAAATGTCAGATTGAATAATATATTTTAAGGATTTTTTTTTTTTAATCGGAGCTTCAATTCTTTTTTCAAGTTTGTTATAAAGTATGAGAGGATCATCATAAAAGTATTTTAATTTTAAAAGTTAATGAACAGAATTTTAGTGCAAACAAAGAAAACATTACAAACTTACCTTTTTTTCCAGGAATTCAATAAAAAAAAATCAGAATGAACTCGTTTTTTTCCTTTTTGTTATGATTTCTTTAATAATGTGTTTATCCAATTCATTAAGAAATAAAATATATGAAAATATAAAAGAATCAAAATTAAAAGATGAAAAACACGATTTAAACGTGAAATTATTTTCAATGACAATCAACTGCTTAAGAATAATGAATTTAAGGCACCGTAATAACACGGTGTAATCATTATTTCGTTCCTCATGTAAAATAATGTTCGTTTATTACTTAAGTGTGCCGAATTATTTTTAGGTTTGTCAATGATTAAGACTTGTTGGAATTTTCTCTTCTAAATGTCTCTTTTGTGTGTTGAATTCATTAAAAAATAAAATATATGAAGATATAAAAATCAGGTTTATTTTTTTAAGACTGAACATTTCATTATTATTCTGATTAGTTAAACTACATCGGAGCTGAGAACGAAAGTCCTAACAATCTAAACAATCCTCATAAAATAAACACAAAACTGAATATTTAAAGAGAAATTCAACTGATACAGGACAATGAATTAAGGTCACCGTAATAACACAGTGTAATCATTATTTCGTTCCTCGTGTAAAAATGTCCGTTTATTAGTTAATTGTTTTCCTACCAAGTTTAATTAATATTTTATTTGCCTATTGTTTGTTAGGATTTCATTTTGAGATTTCTCTTTTCTTATTCTTTTTATGGTTAATTCATTAAAATAATTAATAAATAAATAAGATACGTGAATATATACAAAACAAAAAAGCAGGATAAATTAGTATTTCTTTTATGTTCAAAACAGAAAATTTGTTTGTAAGGTTTTCTTTGGTGAATTTATACAACTTTTGTTTTGTTTAAGATTTTTTTGTAAAGCGTGACAAGTTAAGGGCATCGTAAGACGGTGTAATCATTATTTTGTTCCTCGTGTAATAATGTCCGTTCATTAGTTAAATCTGCAGAATTGTTTCCCTATTGTAGGTTATATTTGTCAATAGTTTGTAAGGATTTTCTGTATTAAATTTATCTTTTTTCATTTATTTTTATTTTTTATGCCTAATTTATTAGAATAAGATACGTTTAGATATAAAAAAAAACAATGAATTAGTTCAACTACTGTTAACAGACAAAATGAGAACAGATAATCCTCATATAAAGATTGTAAAAATGAACATTTTTTTCACTCAATGAAGATGAAGAAATTGCACAAACGCTGAAGTCGGTAAAATGACAAAAAATAGATTTGGACCAAGAAAATAGCTGTTGTACACATATGATTACATTACAAAACTTGCAAGATATTGTTATCAAAACTGATTTGGAAAAAAATTACGAATGACCTTCCCTTAATATTTCAGACTTAATTTGCTAATTAGCCAAACTATTAGCCATACAATCAGCATCCATCGAACAGCGATAAAACTACAGTATCTGTTCCTGGCTTTTATGTTCATGTCAACCATATTTCCATATTAAACGTTAATGTATAACGAGCCGGTCGCTGTCGTGTCCAATGCACTGCGCCTGCATAATGGGATGGGGAATCCGGTTGGTACTGATTCAAACTTTCAATGTGCTTTTCATCTCAGTTATGCGAATCGAGGACAGGAAGAAAGGGTCAGCGAGAACTGCAAATAGAACATACTGATTCAAGCTATTTCGGCATTATGACTGAAGGAAGGTTCGATCTAAAATTAGTACCAGAATATGACGGCACAACAGCTATTGTAGACTGGTTAGAGAGAGTGGACCTGATCTGCAAGCTATTCGGAGTTGACAGAGTCCAACAGGGCATCCCCTTGCGACTAGCTGAAGGAGCTTTCGACGTCTAGCAACAGCTGTCAGATGCAGAGAAGAATAATGTAACACGGGTGAAAGATGCACTGCGCAGGGCGTTTGTGCTTGACCCATGTGAGGCATGCAAGCAGTTTGCAAGACGCACCTTACACTTGGACGAGTCAGTAAATGAGTTCTACACTGCGAGAACAAAGCTCTCCAGTCTTTTTGGAGGAGTCCTGAGCCAGACGCTGAAGTATGCGTTCATGGCTGGACTGCCTGCCAATCCCCAAGAGTTGCTATGTGCATCGCTGACATCAATCAGATCCCAACAGAAATTATGTTCAGCTGAGCAAGGCCCATGGTAAATAACGAACGGGTTGCAGCCGCTGTCGACAGGTCAGACACGGAAAAAAGTGGCTCTACACAAGCCCTCTGAAAACTCACTGCAGTGTTTCAATTGCTCTGGAGCCAACCATCTTGCTAAGCACTGTCAGCTCAAACGATCGAGACAGCGCCATACACCATGCATTCGTGCTACCACTGCCAAAAAGAGAGACACATCGTGTCAAAATGTCCGGACAACGGAAATTGGGGCGAGATGTGAGTGCCACTCTTGCCCTGAAGCACGTGTGTGTCAACAGAGTGATTCAAGATGCATTGATTGACTCTGGGTGCACCTGATCTCTAGTAAGGAGTACGGTTTGTGGTCCACGGAATGGACACAAGACAGAGGTACTGAAAATTGATGGAAAGAGTATGACCAGCAAAGGAGCGACCAAGGTCAGTTTGCAGGTGGATAAAAAGATCCCCATGGTGGTGGAGATGTAGGCTATGGATGGAGATCTGTTGGGCGGAGTTCATATAAATGAGCACGGTGAGGCCAATTTCCCGAAGGAAGTTTGCAGTGTCAGCACTGCTGTTGCAGTGAGAATAGAACGACCTTACTTTGATGTCGTATTCGACCCAACTAAGAAACATTGGACGGCAATCTGGAAATGGTCGAATGAGCAGCCGCTACAGCAGCTGATCAATCAGACACATGAATACACTAAACACATTCGGAAGGACTATGACTGCGAATTGCAAACTTGGATTCACAATGGATGACTGATACCATACTCGAAGAAAGAGATTGGTCCACCCAAGGGATTAATCACACTAATGGCGATTGTTCTGCATAACAAGGGGAAAGTGCGGCATGTTATGGATTACCACGAGCTCAACGACCATGTGGACGCATACACTGCACATGCGGATGTGTGTTCACAAAAGCTGAGGGACTGGTGGAGGAAGGGGCCCGACGTGTCAGTGTTGGACTTGAGAAAGGCCTACCTCCAGGTACGTGTGTACCGTCCTTTATGGCCGATTCAGACCGTGGTTGTGAAGGGGGAGAGATACTGCCTGACTAGGATGGGATCTGGGCTTTACCTTGCCCCATCCATTATGTAAGCAATTGTCGAGGCTGTTTTCTCCAAAGATGTAACTGTTCAAGAAGCAAAAGCAATTGTCGAGGCTTTTATACATCAACAACAGCATGGTGCCCGCGAAACGAGTGAAGCAGAATCTTCTTCTGTTTGGATTGGAAAGCAAGGAACCAGAGTGGCTTGAAGATGGTGCACGAGTGCTTGAATTAGAGATCTGGGAAGAGCATGCCACTCTGCGATGCAAACGTGGTAGTATGATCCAGATGTTCCAGAGATTGTGACACGTCGAGCAATTTTTCCCTGTGCGGGAAACTGACCGGGCATCTGCCAATGTGTTGGTGGCTACGAGCAGCAACAGGAATCATAAAGCGACGGGCCAACACCGTAACCCAAGGATGGGACGACACCACAGAGGATGTTCCCCTTCAAAAAATGCTCCAGGAAACAATAGCCAGGGTGAAGCAGAGCGATCCCTCAAAGGGTCTGTGGTGTGTTAACAGACAAGACGTCAATGTATGTGCAGATGCAAGTTCTCTGGCGATCGGCATTCTCCTGGAACATGACGCTATTGTCTTTGAAGATGCACGTTTGCTGCGATCCACGAGCGACGTGCAGCATATAACCTTGGCTGAACTGGATGCGGTGTTGAAGAGCTTCAACCTTGCTTTACACTGGAAGTTCAAATTTATACATTTAAAAACGGACTCAGTAAGTGTGTATCACTGGTTAGTGGACACGCTCCATGGAAAAACTAGAGTACGCACAAAGGCTATCAACGAAATGTTACTCCGACGACGATTGGACATAATAAAATCACTGGTAGAAGAGTACGGACTTTCAATAGACGTTTCTCTGGTCCTGTCGAGTCAAAACTTGGCAGACCCCATGACATATGTTCCACAAGGCTTGCGAGATAGAATGAGATCCGTTGTGGATCCTGTACCTCTGACCTGTGCTGCAAAGAGTAACGCAATGACTTATAGCCAGTAGCATCCGACATACAGCATATTTCATTTGGCGGGTTCGCCCAACAATTACCAATGCTTATGTGAGGAATGTCGAACGATTGATCCATCCCCAGTTAATTGGACACCATGGAAATTGGCAAAGGCTGAAGATGGATATAACACACTTTAACGGCAAACATTTTCTAATGCTCACAAATAGCGGTCCAGCACGTTTTACTATTTGGCAGATGTTGTTACAGCAGGACTCCAGACACCTTATTCAGCATCTTGAGTCGATATTTTTTGTGCGTGGCCCACCACATGAACTACTTACTGACAACGACACTGCTTTTACCAGTAAGAAAATCAAGGAGTTTTCCACTGGTTGGGGAGTACGCCTGCGGTTTTGGTGTGCATATGTGCCAGCAGGCAACGGCATTGCAGAACGATGTCACTGGAGTATAAAGCGGCCAGAACGATATGTACTGTTCAGGAAGCAGTGTTTTGGTACAATGTCACGTCCAAGGATGGTACAGCATAATGTACTGCACCTTCCAACGGGATCTACAGATATGAAGTTAGGGTGAAAACATTGACCCAGTGCCCACTTTTTTTTTCTTGGCCTTCGGGACAAGATCAAAGTGTAGTATCTGATCTGTTCTTCAGATGCTGCACTTCTATTTCTTGTTCTCTTTCGGTGGAGGAGAAATCCTTCACGACTGAGACAATTTTTATTTTTGTACCTTTTCTCCACGTTAAAAAACGACCCTGGTGTCTAACTCTGTCCCATGGGGAGGCATAGTAAATAGGTACAAGCCTATACACAAACCCTATACCGTCTGGGTGACTCTGTATGGGTAAAACGGCCAGGTTATCGATGCACAAGTTTGAAATCAGAAAATCATCGTAAGTTTAACCGAATACAGTTAGATAAGTGATCTGGTGGCGGCGGCGGAAGAGGGGTAGTCTTCAAGGCTTGCTGTCCCGTACAACAAATGAGATGGCAGCAGCGACGGCGGCGCAGTAATTTTAATAGCTGTTATCATTGGCGATGGGTTAACGGCTGCTGGCTGGTGACGGAGTGAGATTCACAGCTTGAGACGCGTGACGGATCTGTTCGCTTGTTGAAAAAGCTGTCATTTTTATATTCGTGATGCGGACATAGTTGTAGACAAAGGTAGTTTTATCGCTAGTTGTCGTTTTCACTTTTCATTTGCTTGTTTTTTGTGTTTTAATTTATTGTAGGTAGTCGTCTGCTGTATATTTTTATACATATGTTATACAATTCAAATTGATTATATGTATGTTTAAATTGTATACATGTGTTATATAATGTAAATTGTATAACATATGTATAACTGTTTAAATTGTATGTGTTAAATAATTTAAGTATTTTATGAGATAATTATTCATATTTATATGCTGCCAGAGTTGCGTCTGCTGTGATGTTTGTCTTTTGCACAAGGAGTTTTCTTTTAATGTTTGGTTTTTCATTAAACGTGATAAAGAATAACACACTTTTTTATACACACAAATTTATTAAACGTGATAAAGCATAAAATAATTTTTGTACACACACATTTATTAAACGTGATAAAGAATAAAACAATTTTTGTACACACAAATTTATTGAACGTAATAAAGAATGAAATAATCTTTGTACACACAAATCAATTGAATGTGATAAAGAATAAAGCAATTTTTTTGTCCACGCAAATTTATTGAACGTAATAAAGAATAAAATAGTTTTGTACACGCAAATTTATTGAACGTGATAAAGAATAAACGCTATTTAAAAAAATAAATTGATAGATAAACAAGTAGTTTTTATGAGTTTATGATTCTGATAAGATTTAACAAATTTAACGTTTAATATAAAAACAACTACCTAATGGATGGGACACTCTCACATGAAAATTGATCGGGAAAGACATATTGACATTACTTATGTCAATGGTGGAGTACATGCAGTTGAGAATACAACTCATGACAAGTAAAGACTGCGTTTATATCGCCAGACTAATGATAACCCGATACATGGCACGTATGAGAACTCAAAACACGATCATATATTACACATTAGTCGTTCTTCTCTGGGTTCTGATTGTACCCCTAACAAATAATTAGCAGGATGGAGTTTGAAATCAGATCATCGTAAGTTTAACCGAATCAAGTGAGATAAGTTGCAAGTTTCATAATGTATTTTGGTCATTTATGTTGTTCCTTCTTATGAAACGGATTTTTAATTTAATTAAAATTTGATTTTTAAATTTTAAATTATAAATCACATTACTTAATATATATATATATATATATATATATATATATATATATATATATATATATATATATATATGGGGTGATGCCAGCGTGTACCATGAAAAATTAATACGTTGTATATGCAGAGATTTTGTCATTCTGGAAATCAATCGAACATTAACAAATGTTATTCCTGGCATTTGAACTTCGTTTTCGTCACTTAATATTTTGTTTATTGACGTTTTATTTTCAAACTCGTTTTCATCACATAAAGATATTCAATATATACTTAATGTTTTGTTTATTGACGTTATATTTTAAAACTTGTTTTCATTACATAAAGATATTCAATATATACTTAATATTTTATTTATTTATGTTTTATTTTAAAACTTGTTTTCATTACATAAATATATTCAATATATACTTAATATTTTATTTATTTACTTTTTATTTTCAAACTTGTTTTCATTACATAAATATATTCAATATATACTTAATATTTTATTTATTGACGTTTTATTTTTAAACTTGTTTTCATTACATAAATATATTAAATATATACTTAATATTTTATTTATTGACGTTTTATTTTAAAACTTGTTTTCATTACATAAATATATTCAATATATACTTAATATTTTGTTTATTGAGGTTTTATTTTTAAACTTGTTTTCATTACATAAATATATTCAATATATACTTAATATTTTATTTATTGACGTTTTATTTTCAAACTTGTTTTCATTACATAAATATATTCAATATATACTTAATATTTTGTTTATTGACGTTTTATTTTCAAACTTGTTTTCATTACATAAAGATATTCAATATATACTTAATATTTTGTTTATTGACGTTTTATTTTCAAACTTGTTTTCATTACATAAATATATTCAATATATACTTAATATTTTATTTATTGATGTTTTATTTTCAAACTTGTTTTCATTACATAAAGATATTAAATATATACTTAATATTTTATTTATTGACGTTTTATTTTAAAACTTGTTTTCATTACATAAATATATTCAACATATACTTAATATTTTTTTATTTACCTTTTATTTTCAAACTTGTTTTCATTACATAAATATATTCAATATATACTTAATATTTTATTTATTGACGTTTTATTTTCAAACTTGTTTTCATTACATAAATATATTCAATATATACTTAATATTTTGTTTATTTATGTTTTATTTTCAAACTCGTTTTCATTACATAAATATATTCAATATATACTTAATATTTTATTTATTGACGTTTTATTTTAAAACTTGTTTTCATTACATAAATATATTCAACATATACTTAATATTTTTTTATTTACCTTTTATTTTCAAACTTGTTTTCATTACATAAATATATTCAATATATACTTAATATTTTATTTATTGACGTTTTATTTTCAAACTTGTTTTCATTACATAAATATATTCAATATATACTTAATATTTTGTTTATTTATGTTTTATTTTCAAACTCGTTTTCATTACATAAATATATTCAATATATACTTAATATTTTATTTATTGACGTTTTATTTTCAAACTTGTTTTCATTACATAAATATATTCAATATATACTTAATATTTTATTTATTGACGGTTTATTTTCAAACTTGTTTTCATTACATAAATATATTCAATATATACTTAATATTTTATTTATTGACGGTTTATTTTCAAACTTGTTTTCATTACATAAATATATTCAATATATACTTAATATTTTATTTATTGACGGTTTATTTTCAAACTTGTTTTCATTACATAAATATATTCAATATATACTTAGACTTGTTTGTTTACTTTTTATTTTCGCATCATTTTTGTGTTGGAATGGAACATTCACCTGGTATCTTAGACATTCTAGCTGAGAGCCGTTTCTAAGATTATAATAATTCCTTTAGACGTAATTAATTGGATAAAGCTGTAACTTGGTTCATCGGGTATATTTGCCAGGTAATTTTATTTTCAGTGTTAATTCTCATACAAATAAACTTTAAGATTATAATAATTTTTTTCGACGTAATTGGATAGAGATGTAACTTGGTGCATCAGGTATATTTACAAGTAAGTTTTAAAAAAAATTAATTGTGATTTTTCATACGTGTTTCTTTTTTATTTTCACTACAGTTTATTAACGAGAAGAGAAACATTGATATCGTGTGAATAAAAACATCCTTTTTGGAGCACATATTTGATTTTATTAAAATTAATATATATATAAAAGGGCTTTTAATAAGTTTTAATTTTTTAAACTGTATTTGTTTTACACAGCAGATTGTTCTACTAATTGTGTCTTCAGGTTCTGATTAGTCAACTCTCTTTTATGATATACTAGTGAGGGATACCCGGCGTTGCCCGGGTGTTTTTGTAGGTATGTGGAAAAACCTGAACATGTGAAAAAAGAACAGGTGCCCATGAAAAAAACGAAGCATTCACGACGCGCAGTTGGAAAATAGTAAAGTGTTAAAAAAAACAGGTGCGCGTTTTTGATTGCCGTGACGGCAATAGTATTTATTTTGTGCGGAACAGTTTTGAATGATGTGAATAAATCGGTTTGTTTGTTTTTAAAAACCCGCTCCCTGTTTATTAGGAGGAGCGAAATGAAAGCTACCGTCTGATATGATGAAGTCGACATTGAACAAACGTTACTTAGCTCTCTTGAGACAACTTGCGTTCGGCCCTGTGATTAGAGTCGAGTTTCGCTTTTTTTTTTATTCCGAAAACTGAATGTAACGCGTACTGATGCGGGAAATGTCGAATAATTAACGTTTAAAAGTCAATAAAATTAAATAGACAGGCGAGCTCCATGGGTAACTCTGAGATATTACAATTTATAGATGACATAAAAAATTTTAAAAAGTTGTGAACCAAGCAAGCGCTTCTCTGAAAGAAGCCTTTTGTGGACATCGAGGAAAAGCGTACATACATACATGTTCGCTTTTATATATATATATATATATATATATATATATATATAAATATATATATATATATATATTATTTTCCGAGACTTTACTTCCTTATATTACATTATATTCTCTACTCTCGCTCTATTATAAAAATATTAATTAAGAATAGTTTCGTTCTATTATGAAATATTAATTAAGAATAGCTTCATCAATCATGAGTCGTTTTAGGTTTGTTTATGTAATACTGTTTTACTTTCATATGAATGATGTGAACTTTAAGAATAAGACTATTTTTTGCAAGATTTTCTAAGCGTGTTTATTTTTTATATGTATCACTAGACTTGATTTATGAGAACAAGTATATCCACATTCTTTACAAGAATGTGGCTTTTCCCCAGTATGAGTTCGCATATGTGTCACTAATGATGCCTTTTCAGAACATGAATATTTACACATTTCACAAGAATGTGGTTTTTCCCCAGTGTGAGTTCTCATATGTGTCAGCAACGATGCTTTTTGAGAACAAGAATATTTACACACTTTACAAGAATATGGCTTTTCCCCAGTGTGAGTTCTCATATGTGTCAATAAATTTGATTTTTGTGAAAAGGAATATTCACACACTTTACAAGAATAAGGCTTTTCCCCAGTGTGAGTTCTCATATGTGCTACTAAATTTGATTTTTGAAAAAAGGAATATCCACAGACTTTACAAGAATGTGGCTTTTGCCCAGTGTGAGTTCTCATATGTCTCACTAACGATGTCTTTTCAGAATAAGAATACCCACACACTTCACAAGAATGTGGCTTTTCCCCAGTGTGAGTTCTCACATGTGCTACTAAACTTTCTTTTTCAGAACAAGAATATCTACACACTTCACAAGAATAAGGCTTTTCCCCGGTGTGAGTTCTCATATGTGCGACTAAATTTGATTTTACAGAAAAGGAATGTCCACACACTTCACAAGAATATGGCTTTTCTCCAGTGTGAATTCTCATATGTTTCACTAATGATGAATTTTTAGAACAAGAATATTTACACACTTTACAAGAATGTGTTTTTGCCATAGTGTGAGTTCTCATATGTTTCACTAACGATGATTTTTTAGAACAAGAATACTTACACAATTCGCAACAATGTGACTTCTCCCGTTTTTGGTTTCATTTTACTTCAATCGAAGTTCTCAGAAATCAATAGTATATCTTTCAGAAATTGAAAACATAATTTTTCTCTCCCCAATTTTATACGTTGTAGTATATCTTTCATTTTGGTTTCTTGGTCTTACTGGATTCCAGGACAAGAATTTATCTACTGTGATGGAGTATCCAGCTTCGTGCTATTACTTGAGGTAACATAACTTGGAGAAGGTGCACCATTCCTTATAAAAGCTAATATTAGTTAGCCATAGTGAGGAGATCTTATTTGGGCTGCGAATACTGTGATTTTTAATATTTGGTCAGAGTATATTTCTATACAGAGAGGCCTTAGACACTCAAGGACAGTGTATAGTAGGCATTCAAATTCTCTCCAGTAGGCATTCATGTTCCCCAGTGTGAGTTCTCATATGTGCTACTAAATTTGATTTTTGTTAAAAGGAATATCCATATACTTCACAAGAATGTGTATTTACCCTAGTGTAAGTTCGCATATGCATCATTAAGTTTGATTTTCAGAATAAGAATATCCAAACAATTAAAAGAATGTGGCTTTTCCCAATGTGAGTTCTCATATGTATAACTAGTCGATTTTTGAGAAAAAAGAATATCCACACACATCACAAGAACAAGGCTTTTTTCCGAGTTTGATTTACCAAGTGTCTCACAAACGATAATTTTCCAGAACAAGAATATCCGCATACTTAACAAGTATGTGGCTTTTTGCAGTGTGAATTATCATTAATTTTGATGTTTCAGATAAAGAATATTTATACATTTTTCAGCAACATTTTTTTTAAATTTTATTTTTATAAAAGCTGAAAATACGACATCCTACCACATCCAAAAAATTGTTTTGATTTAATCGTTTTCCAGTCTGTGCCTTCACATGTTTTAATAAACCCTACTTTGCAGAAAAAGAAAAAAACATTTCTCAAGAGTAGCTTTTACTCAGTTGGATTTCTCTTTTGTCCTGATTTGTGATTTTTATTTTATGTTTTAAGAACTATACCATAAAACTCATTAAATATCTTGTATAATAAATCTTCCCAATAATGTCACTGTAATCTTCCAAACAAGATAAGTCTTTGCTGTCATATTCAATAATAAACATGTTTATAGGATAATTGTTCAGGAAAATGATACTCCGTTAATATTCAATAATAACGTTCAATCTGGAACATCTGCAAAAAAAACTATGAATTTAAAATAAATATATAAAAGTCCGTAAAACTCTTTTCTTATTTTGCCTTCTTTATAATTATCATATATATATATATATATAAACATATACATATACACACATATATATAAAGACACATATATAAACATATATACACACACATGTACACAGATATATATACATATGTATAAATGTATACATATATATATATAAAGATAGATAGATATACATACATATATGCATATATATACATATATACATCTATATATGCATATATGCATATATATACAGATATGCATCTATATATGCATATACACATATATACACAGATACATATACATATATATAAACGTATATACACATATATATATGCATATATACATATATATATACAGATATACATATATACATATATATATACAGATATACATATATATACATATATATGCATATATACATATGCATATATGCATATATATACATATGCATATATGCATATATATACATATGCATATATGCATATATACATAGATATACATATGCATACATACATATATATACATACACATATATACATATATATATACACATATGTATATATACATACATATACATACACATATATTTACATACACATATATATGACGATGATGATTGCAACGTCTTGTCAGACCAGTGCCACTCCCTTAGACATTTAAAATCCATGAGCCCAAATGCCTGAGGGAGTATCTATACAAAGATGATGTTACAGAGTCTTAGCTTTGTACGGCAGCTAAGTCTCTCTCTCTCGGTTTAAAATGTTGAGATCCAGCAACAAGCAAGAGCAAGATAGCCAGCAATTAAACTGCAGACCAGCTTAATGCGGGTACTGGTCTTCCGCTTTATGGTTTTTTAAATCAGAGATTTGCTTCTCCTAGAAAGATTGCCTTCACTACGGCATACGGGAGCCCTCTCCACCCCAATACACATATACACACACAAATATACATATATTTACATACATATACACACACAAATATACATATATTTACACACATATATTGACATACATATATGCATACATATATGCAAACATACATATATACATATCTGTACATGCGTATATATTTATATACATATACATACATATATACATCATACATATATATACATATATACATACATTCATATATATATATGTACATACATATATACATATATATGTACACATATATGTGCATATATATACATATATGTATACATATATGTACATATATATCAATATATAAATAAATATATATATATATTATAAAAAATCTACATTTTCTAATTATATTTATTTTTAGTACCCAAACTTTAATTCGTATAAAAGTCCTACAGTGAAATTACATATATTTTATATCCTCTTTTTTTACACTTAGTTCATGTATATATATATATATATATATATAATTTATTCAATCTTACATTTGTTTGAAGAAATATATAGTTCGGCTTGAATTCATCTGATTAGTAAATTGTAAGTGATAAAATGTAAATTTTTTAGATGTTTTGAAATATAGGCACGAAACTATTTTTTAATTTACAAATTATGAAATATATTTGAGAATAATTTTAGAAAATTACAAAGACGTCTTTAATAGGTGGGTTTTCTCAACTCTGCTAGAAAATTACTATTAACTGAGAGTACTCTAGACATCCACAAAGCTCACAATTTTATGCAGGATTTTTAAGTTTACTAATTATCAAATATTTAAATAAATAATTTGCGAACATTACAAATAAATTTTAAACTGAATGAGTTTTCTCAATCGTGCTAGAAAATTAATTTTAACTGAGATTATTATAGGCGTCTTCAACGTTCACATTAGAATATGCATTGTTTATTGTTACATATGAACCGCTAAAACTTCCATAAATATATCTATCCCAGACGAAGTTAAAAAAGGGTTAAATCCATAGCTTCCCCCTCTAGGTCCCAAGCTCCACGCTCTGTCTCATCGTCACAATGTTGGGTCCCATGTTTTTCAAATAATAGCCCCTTACATCCAGGTGATAAAAACATTTTGAATATTTTATCATCAAACATCGAGTAGTAGTAATATGTCTTAATTGTGATTAAAACGTGTAAAAATATCTTGAATGTTTTACATTCAGATATTTGCTCACCTTAATTCATATGAAGTAAAATACATTTTTATCACAGGCGTTTAACTCATGAACGTCTTGAATATTTGATCCTTAAGTATTAGTGAGACTAAATATTTAAATTACTATAAACAGATAATACATATTTAATCTTACCGTATTATTATATTATATCCCAAGAATTTTTCTCACAACTCCCAACCAATAGCCCTTACTTCCGAGTGGCATTGTGACTTCTTTTGGTGAAAAAAGGTAAAACAATCTGTTCATCTATTAATGTAAACATTATTTTAATGTTTGATCTTTAAATATTATTAGGACTACATTTTTAAATAACTATACACATTTAATAAACATTTAACTTAATTATTTAAGTTTCAATCAAAACCTTTTATAATAATTTGATTGATGCTGGCATTTTCTTTGCTTTTATCAACAAAATTTTCTATTTATACTCATGTATTTCTCAATTTTTCAATTATATTATTCTAAATAAACGTTACTGTAGTTTGCAAAACACCAAGATGATATGTGAGAAAAAAAAACACAGTGTGAATAGATTTCTACAAGGTTTCGGTAAAGATGCTACTTTTATATGTAATGAAATACGTGAGGAGGGAATTTATGATTAACAACCTGCACTGAATTATTGACTAGTTGTCATGTATTTCTCAATTTGTAAATAAACGTTACTGTAGTTTGCAAGACACCAAGATGATAGGCGAGAAAAAAAAACAGTGTGAATAGATTTCTACAAAGTTTCGGTAAAGATGTTACTTTTATATGGGATGAAATACGTGACGAGGGAATTTATGAAGAACAGTAGATTAACAAGTAGTGATATATGGACCTGCACTGAATACTATTAAGGTTTGACTACTCTAATTGGATCTCCATGTTTTTCAAGTAATTTAAAGGAATGTGTTATGATTTCTATAAGGTTTGTGTAAAGATGTTATTTTTATATCGGATGTAATGAAATATGCAAGGAGCGAATTTAGGCTTGACAGACCAACTACTCTTGTTAAGACATGAACAAATTTGTTGACAGCCTACCCGCAGTTGACACGTCTCTCCAAAGGTATACGTATTTGGAAGGGAGTGCTCTACAAATCTATCTAAAAATGGGACAGAAAACAGACCATTGCTGAAAGGCCACATTTTCAGAGCGTGCGTTTGAGTCTCTAATAATAAGATCGGAAGACTTACTGGGACCAGAGAGTCAGTAGCTGTATATGCGGCAAAGGTCTCTATGGAACAGTAACGACTTACTGAAATGGAAACCATGGATGAGGAGGAGATTGTGAGGCATGCTAGAGTGCTGGCAAAACAGCGTGAATTTAGAGCAGTCACATCCACCACGGCAAACAATCAAAGCAGAAAGGATTGAGCATTAAAGAAACAAAGTTGTAGATTCACCAGTAAATTTACCAGTAAATGCTTCAAATGCCAAAGGCCTCATATGACGAGAGACTGTAAGGAGCAACGATCAGATAAGGTGTTTTCAGTATGGCCAGGTGAGGCACTTCAGTAGGAATTGCTCTTTGGTTCCAGGTTGCTATTGCGTTAGTAGTCACCCCTTTTATACTGGAAAGGCATGTGAGAGTTTGTGTCCACAGATAGTGGTCAGTATTAACATGAAGAGGATTACAGCTCTTGTCAATACTGGATGTACAACAACGCTTGTTACTACAAACGTCTCCAACTCTTGGAACAAAAACAGCAATAATAGAGCAGTAGGTGTCAGAGAAGTGAAATGTTGTGGAGAGGCCGATGCTGAGATCGTGATGAGGACTATAGGAATATATCGCTGCAATTAATCGTGACTGTACTGAATAGGCTTATTGCAGGAATTGATGTGGTACTGGGTCTGGGTGTGGCAGACCGATTGTATGGAGTTACCCTTGCTAAAGGCCAGGTGAATTTTGGCAATCAGAGTACACCAAGAATGAAAAAAATGCAACCAGGCCCTGTCTGATTGTAAATAAATGTACCGAAAATCATGACGACAATTCTTAGACTGTGTTGGCCAAAGATGATGTGGTGAAGAGAGGTACTTGCTCTTACATTGATAGTAGACGAAACCCAGTAAATGGAGGGGGTGAGAGATCATGTCAAAACATAGGGACTGATGGCAAAACCGCCTGAGTCATTGGAAAACGGAATGATTTTGGGATTAAGACTACAGTGCAATAGGGCAGGAAAGTTGAGGTATGGACAGGGACTGGATAACCCTGAAGCGAAGGATGGCCTTAACAAGAGAGAGCTTTTCTCTGTGGAAAGTTGGTTGGCCATTATCCTATAGTTGTGAAGTGTGTGCAGTTTTATTAAAAGGCAGACTGGTATAGATAGTTGAGAAGATGTAATTGACCTAGAAGTGCTGCTTGTGATGCAGGAAGTCATTGCAGAAGTGAAAAAAAAACTGGATCCTATAAAAGGAAAATGTCATATAAAAAGGAGCCATGAAGAGGAAATATGGAGTGGCACTAGCAGCGTGGCAGGCATTAGAGGTATTATTAGAAATAGGAGGAGTAACTGTTGAAGATGCCGTTTAGCTACGAAAAAAAAATGATAGCACCCCCACCTATATCAATGTTGCAGAACTCTGCTATAATGAAGGGCATCAATTTGCTAGTGGATGTTAGAAATACATGGTGCCGGTGTGTTGTGCAGTAGTAAATCTAAATGACTTGCATAACTTGCATCATGTTGGAAAGCAACAGCCTTTATTCTTAGCAAGAAAAGTGAATCCGCACATCACAATGATGTCCAACATGTGGTGAAGCAACGTAGGGAATGTCAATCAATTGACCCTGCGCCGACTAGACACGAAAAAGGGAAAGTGCATGTTTAGGAAAATTGGGGACGATTGGCTATTGATACCACACATTAGCAATATGAACCGCATTTGACTATGATAGACTATTTATAGAATGATAGTCATGTGGCGTAATGAGATTTGGGAAAATATGCAAATGTCAGTTTTTCAAATGAAAAGCATGTGTATCAGAGAGAGAGAGAGAGAGAGAGAGAGAGAGAGAGAGAGAGAGAGAGAGAGAGAGAGAGAGAGAGAGAGTGTGTGTGTGTGTGTGTGTGTGTGTGTGTGTGTGTGTGTGTGTGTGTGACTTTTTGACAGAAGAAAGTCCTGAGAGATCTGGGCTGAGGTTTGATACCGAGAATTGCAAGAAGAAAAACGTAAAGGTTAGGATTTAAAAAAAAATTTAATTCTAATAATTCCAACATATTTAACTGCACAAACATTGCAAGTAGGAGAACATAACGGTTGGGAATTCCTTATTTGGATTTTATTTATAATAATTCCAACATATTTAACTGCATAAACATTATGTCATTCATATATACTCCAAAACAGTCACTTTTCAGATGGTGAATTACATATTTATACATATCTGATCTCTATTTAAGAGAAAAATCAGTTGAACCTACTTCTATTCCACTCTTCTATAGTTTTTGTTTATTTTCAGTTATCCAAGGAATTTTTAAATCGACCCATTTTTATATTTTCTACTTATTAATTATATTTCAACCAATTTACTATCTTACTACATTATTCCTTTGTGATTTTTTAAAGTAATCATTTATCTTCACTAAAGTAGTAATTTAATGGATGTAGTTTGCTTAATATTTATTTCTAAATAAGTAAGGGAAATGAAAACGTTAATCTAAAAAAGTATTAATTAAAATTTATCTTCATCCCATTCTTATGTTATTAATTTTAATTTGAAATTTATCTTTTCTAATTTTTATCATTATATAAGTGTTCTATTTTAATTTCTTTTATTTTCCTTTTCACGAAAGTCTCAATGCTGGGAGATAATATAACCCGAATAATAATGAATTATACGTTACAGGTTTATTTTGATAATATAAAAATAGGTAAGAATATCAGTAAGTTAATCAAATAATAAATTAATAAAAATAATTAAGGAAATGTTTATGATAAGTAAATAATTCACACACACATAAATACACGCATACACATGTACACATACGCATACACGTCAATGGGGAAGAGCACATGCATGAGTATATATACATACAAATACACGGGTCAGAAAGATAATAATTAAAGAGAGAATTAGTGAGAGGTAAATATAAAAGAAAAAATATAATATATGTAGATGGTAAATTAAATAATTAGTTAAATTATGTAGATCCTAAATAGATGATTAGTTGTTATCAAGTAAATAATAGACAGAAGAGCAAGTCAGAAGATATATATTTATGTATTTGTATGTATATATATATATATATATCCATTGATTTATCATCCTATTTTCCCTTCTATCTTTCTTTCTTCCAACTACAACGTCCAACAATTAAAAAAATTAATAAATAAAAAATTTAAAAAACAAAAAATATTATTCAATCTACCCCCTCCGCCTACCACTCTCACTATCACTTTAAACCGCATATGCAACCTGTTCTTTCCTCCTCCCACCAACACGCCGGCCTATACTGTCTCTGCAACCTGCTGCTATGGTGATCCGTTAAATTAACTGCTAACTGCTACTTAAACTTAAGCTACAACAACGTCTATATACATAAACATATAATTAATATTTAATTATAACCCCCCTCTCATTATATACACTCCTAATACTTTAAATTCCAACGTCCTCTTCCTTCCACTCCCCACCCCTTCTTGTCTAACTCCTTTTCATCTGCTACGATTTTTTCCATTCTTATTTAGTATTATAACTCGGTCCATCCATGAATTCTGACGAAGCTGGTTGGATATTTCCTCTTCTTTTGAGAACATCTTCCTAGCGGAAACAATATGTAAATTTATTCTGGACTCACAGTAATAAATTTCCTATATACTGCTCTAGCTACACATTGAGCACTCTAGTCCGGTTTTTTCACCACTGATGAGTTTAATATATATATATATATATATATATATATATATATATATATATATATATATATATGCATAATTCTTAACTTTTATTAAAATATATTATTATATTAAAACCAAATTCAGATTTATAATTTTATTCTATTTTTATGTTTTATTCTCAACACATATTACTTTGCTTATCA
This sequence comes from Euprymna scolopes, assembly GCF_053919585.1. Lineage (NCBI taxonomy): Eukaryota > Metazoa > Mollusca > Cephalopoda > Sepiida > Sepiolidae > Euprymna > Euprymna scolopes. The sequence goes on along the minus strand of NC_136527.1, from coordinate 209,193,191 downwards.
AGTAAATATTTTCCTTTTATTTTAATTTTTTCCAGATACATCTGCCTTACTTAAAAATGCTAGATTTATTTATGGTGTCTTTTACATATATAAAAACACCCCACCCAATATTTTTGCTGAAGAGGAAACTTTGTTTTAAAAAACACTATATGTCAAAATTATTGTCCGTGGCTTAATGTCTATCACAATAATAACATTGTTTTCCGAAACGATCGTACAAATTATTGACATTGTTGCTGTTCCTTCTTATGAAACAGATTTTTAATTTTTAATTCTAATTTGAATTTTAAATTATCAATCACATTACTAAATATCTATATCTATCTATATATATATATATATATATATATATATATATATATATATATATATATATATACAGATTGATAGATAGATAGATAGATTTATTAAAAAGGAGTGTAGCCATCAACAATTGTTTTTTTTTTCAGATTTTTATCTTTTTTTATTCAAAAATATTTTTATAACGCGTTTTAAGCCTTGTTCAGGTCTCTTCAGCTATTTGTATATAAAGGTTTTTTTTTAGTGAAAGTTTGAAATTTCTTTTTGGAAAACATTTCAACTCTGACAACACTGATTGTGTTTTACAGAGAAATGCCAATGTCAGACTTTTTGTCACCAATAGTCGATGTGTTGCTCTAGAGTTCAATGAGAATTAAGTCCATTTAGTAGGCGAGGTGGCTTTGGTCTATTTAGTTTTATGAGTTATAATAAATATTTTAATGTTATGATAATTATTAAAAAGTGTCATTCGATTTTTTTTGTTTTTGTTTTATAAATATATTTTAAAATTTAATTTTTAATTTCAATTTTAAATTATTTATCCATTTCATTTTGTGTCCAATTTCAAATGAAAATGCCCCCCTTATTGATTATAATTGTCCTATTTTAGAAAGACAGTCATGACATAAGGAAGGATATCCTTGCAAATTAATTAATACTTTCACCTAACAATTGAATAAACAAAAGGATCATTTTATAGCTTAGAAAAAATAAACAAACAATAGTAAAAAAAAAGTAAAACCCATATAGTACAAAAAATGTTACTAACAATGAAACAACTCTATGTAACTGGATACGTTTTTTGTGTTTGATACTTCTTTTAAAGCGTTTATTTACTATTCAAAAATTAGTGATGAGTTTACGTTAGAACAAGAGAAAATGGCTATGGTCATTTTGAATTTATTTCGATGATAAACTACGCTTAGAGAAATTATCAAGATTTAAAAATATTTTTTCTACATTAAATTTCTACGTATTTGTGATTGCCGATAAATTGATACTTATTTGAAATAAAGTTTATATAAAAAAGAAAGTGATCCCTATTCTAAAATAGTAAAATATTGGGTGCTAGTGCAGAGAGTGATCGGCACTATTTTTTAAATCGTATTTCCAAGTTTAATTAAAGTTTTATGATATATTTTTATTCAATTATAAGGTTGAATATTGAATAGGCACAAAGCACCCTCCCTCCCAATGGTAAGAATGGCTTTTTAAATAATAACGTTATTATTTACGTCCGGGTCACTCTCTGCACTAGTACCAAATATTGGGTAAAACATTAAGAACAAAATGATTTTATAGCGACATAATAAATAGGTGTAGATAGAAAAAGATGTTCTTTTTAAATGTTAAAACAAACCAACTTCAAATCAAATTATTGTGTATATGGTAATTATTATTATTACTTTCTCTAAAATTAAAAGTTTTCTCTAAATAAACTCATTTTGTAAAAAATTCAAAATTTTATGTCAGATTGAAATATATTTTTTAGAAGATCTTGCTTTTTTTATTCACGTATAATGCATGGAGAAATCGATTTTTATTTTTTTTTTGGATTGCAATAAAAATAAACTTTTTTAATGTCTTATTTAAAAAATTATTTTTAAAAATGAAAGAAAAAATAATAACTTACCTTTCATTCCTGAAATTCAATACGAAAAAGAAAAAAAAAACGGGATAGATTCGTGTTTTCTTTTGTGTTCAAAACATAACATTTGTTTTGTTTGCTAAGATTTCGTTAGTAAATTGATACAGGTTTGGTTTTGTGGGTTCAATTCAATACGAAATAAAATATACGGAAATATAAAAGAATCAAAATTAAAAGATGAAAAACACGATTTAAACGCGAACTTATTTAAAAAGAAAATCAACTTCTAAAAAGACAATGGATTTAGGTCGCAATACGGTGTAATCATTATTTCGCTCCTTGTGTAAAAATGTCCGTTCAGTTATGTGTGCCGAATTGTTTTCCTATCAAGTTTAGATAATATTTGTCAATATTTAAGGACTGTTGTGATTTCTTTTTTAAATTTATATTTTGTATATACAATTCTTTAAAAAATAAAGATATGAAAATGACGTTTCTTTTTGTTGCTTTTTAAGACTGAACATTTCATTATTTATTTGAACTAGTCGAACTACTGTTAACATCCAAGTTTGGAAATGGAACACTAGTCTGAATAATGCAAATAATCCTCATATACAAATATTTCACATTAACAACTCAAGTAAGAGGAAGGAATTGTACAAATGATGAAGTCGGCCAAATGACAAAAATAGATTTGGACCAAGAAAATAGAATATAATTGCATGATTACATTATGAAACTTGCAAGTTATTGTTATTAAACAAGATTTGATTAAACTTACGACTTAAACAACTGAATCCATGTTTGCTAGGCACCGCCAAAAATGGCTGCAAAATCAAGTTGTTGTTGTTTTTTAAAACAAAATTACATTTATTAAAATCCATTATTTCTGAATAACTTTTTTTTTTCCAGAAAGATAAAACCCTGAATTTTATCATATAGAAAACAGAATAATGTAAAACTTTTTCTACTATTTTTAATTAAAATTTAAATGTTAAATTTTCCCAAAATGTTAACAATTGACATTTTTTGTCTTGCACAAAAAGCGTACATAAATATTTAAAAAAAAAAAAAAAAGGGTTTTGAAATAATTAATTAATTTATTTATTGTCTAACTAAGATTTAGGATGATTTTCTAAGAGAATATACAAAAATATTATAATATAAGTTCCTGGATTTCAAATAATTCCACTTATTCATATATGTAACCAATTATTTCGCGTCGATCTAGAGTCTAGATCGACACTGTTTACGTTTGCATTTGATAAAAAGCAAACTATGGAAGACCAGACAGGCCAAAAAAACTTATTTTTCAGTGACGAAAATTTAAATGTATTATTAAGCTGATGCTGGCCAGTACCAGATGGGTGACCATTTGTATGAGTTTGGTTTTTAATGTGTATGTGTGTGGGAGCCAGGCTCCCCAAAATGGGGGGGGGCAATTTAAAGCAGAATAAAAAAAATATTTCAGCGCGTTTGGTCCACCGTAGTCGAAAGGTGGCAAACGTTTTCAAACGGGATCGAAAAAATGATGCTATTTTTAACCCAAAGGGCACAATATTTATCGAATTTTTTTTTTGGTATCGATTCTTCAAAGCATGCCCTGTTTAATAATGGTCATGCATTATTCGGCTCGCTAAAAAAAAATTGTTCATTTATTTATCAAAGATTTTAAAATGTTTTTTTTCGTATAAATATTAAAAAAAAAATTTTTTTGTTTTGCTGAACTTAAATTAATTATTTTACTTAACATATTCACCGAATTTCACACTTCAAAACTCAAAAGCGGGATAATTAAACACAATCGAAGTTCTGATATTCAGACGTCAAAATAAGGTATGCAAACAATTTTTTTTTTAAATCTATAATTCTGTCCCTTACAACAACACAATATGTCGTGTTCAGTTTCAGATGATTATTTTAAGCATATTTGTTCCCACTTCAAAACATGGGGGGTTTGTAAGCAAAACAATATATATATAAATATCGTTTATGAAAAATCAGTACACCGTTATAAAGTTCATTCTTCTCTTAATAATCGCTGAAAATTTCGTATTGATCGGATAATTACCTGATTTTTGGTAGATTTTTAAAAAGACGGTCCGTCAAAAAGTACTGGCCTGCCCCCTCTCCAGTTTTGGCGATGCCTAATGTTTGCTATGTTTCGTGTAATCATCAGTTTGGCGATACAAAAGCAAACTTTACTTATCATTAGTTGTATCCTCCCAGGCATTTACTCCGTCTTTGAACGGAAAGTAGCTAATTTCCAATAGCTGGTGCGTCCTTACTCGGTAATGTAATGCGTGCTTACTGCTTCTCGGTCATTGTTTCAGATCAGAGTCCTTCTTTCAATTAAGAATTAAATGTGACTTTTTATATGAGTCACCACTTATCAAGGCCCAAAGGTTAGAATATAAGTTGGCAGTCTTGATATCGTTAATGGTGTAAATTGTGTAGAATTTAATTATTTATGAGGACGGCTCAACAAGAACTTGTTTACATTGGATTTGAAGGTTATCTTGTTGTATTCAACCGGGAAGCAGACCAGCAGAACAGTGTGCCACAGGCGGACAATTTTGGTAAATAAGCTTTTTGCATAGAATCTGCGTTTAGATGTAGCCATTTAGGGAATTTCCCTAATAAAATAAAATAACACAATTCTATGAACAAATGACAAACAACTTCTTCAACTTAACAAGGGAAAGGTTTATTCGCAAAGCGTACTTTAGAAAGAAAGGAAGGAAGAAAGTAGAGTCGGGTCTCCACTGCCTTACGAGGTAGTTACAGGCAGTGGTTGTCGTCAATACCTTAGGTAGGGGCAGCGAAGCGAACATACATCTAGCACTGTCGAAGGCTGGTAGCGTAAGAGCGAGAGTTTTCTTCTGGGACCGGAAGCTGTCTGGTCCCTAGGGGTTGATTCGTATTCATGTGCAAGTCCTCAGATTGGACAGTTTAAGGCCGCATCACTCACTCAGAGGAAGCGAATGCGCGAGAAGAAAAGGGGTCTATTTGTGTCTGCTACATAACCCCCTGCTTAGGCTGAAAGCCGACAGAGAGAAAGGTAGCATAACAAATAGCAGAAAGAAAAATACAATAAGACTGTCCGTTTCTTTAGGTTATTTTCTTGCAGAAAAAAAATGTTCTTACTTTTCTGTGAAAAGTTGGAATATTTGCACAAAACGTTCTCTTCTAAAAAAAAGAGAAGAAAAAATGTTCTTTTTTTTTTTTGGAAAGGAGAGAAGAAAAAATGTTCCCCTTCAACAGAAATACACTGTTTTGCATAGTCTCTTCGGCCAATGTACCCGTCGACCACTACGTGTAGTGGTCACATAATCGTTCTCACGTGGAACATTTACCTCAGGTGTATGCTGTGTGTATGTTGGAGGAATGTGTGGCTCAGGTGTTAATGTGTCCAGAACGGCTCTTTTTACCCTATCTACCGATACTGTCTCTTTTTTACCACTAATGTCTAGGATAAAAGTTTTATCGGTGCGTGAAAGCACACGATAATGGCCAGTGTAAGGTGGAGTTAGGGGGGCTTTTACTGCGTCCTTTCTAAGGAACACATGAGTCCATGTCACTATGTACTTCGGAACCAAAGATTTAATTGTCTGTTCCCTAGGGTGCATCGGCGGTAGCTTACTAAGATAAGCTCGTAGTCTGTTGACATACAGAGCTGTGTCAGTTGATATATCCTCAATCGGGGTCAGCATCTGACCTAGTAACGATAGAGGTGCTCCATAGACCAGTTCGGCTGCGGAATATCCCAGGTCCTCCTTGATTGATGCCTGACAGCCGGTATGTACTCGCTCCATCGCTGTTGGTCGGGGTAAGTGCATAATGCAGCTTTCAATTGGCGATGGAAGCGTTCTATCATCCAATTCGAAGCAGGGTGATAGCTTGTTGTCCGAATGCGAGTGATCCCGAGGATCTTGGACAGTTCCCGGAATAGGTGGGATTCGAATTGTGCACCACGATCAGTGGTGATCGTAGTGGGAACTCCGTAACGCGATATCCAGCCTGATATAAGGGCTCGCACTACAGATTCAGCCGAAATGTCACTAAGTGGGATGGCTTCTGGCCACCATGTGAAACGGCCTATGCAGGTCAGGAGATAAGTGAATCCCTGACTGACCGGCCATGGTCCAACCAAGTCAATGTGAACATGGCTAAACCGAGCGTCTGTGGTGCTGAATGTTCCAAGGGGTGCGCGGATATGCTCGTGCACCTTTGACTTTTGGCAGGATACACAGGAACGTGACCAAACAGTGATGTCACGCCTCATGTTCGGCCAGAAAAATCTAGCTGTAATCAGCTTTACTGTGGCTTTGCGTCCAGGGTGTGCCAGGTTGTGTAGAGTGTCGAAAACCACTCTACGGTGGGTCGTTGGAACGAATGGTCGAGGTGAATCTGTTGAGGTGTCACAGATGATCTGCGTGTCAGAAGTAGGCACGGGCAGATATGCAAATTTGCAAGTCGCGAATTCAGGTGACGATGGATCCAACGTGTCCAGACTTGGCTGGTCTAAGGCCATCTGTTGCAAATCGATATCCGATGGTGAGGACCGAGAATTAATGGGCAGGCAAGACAATGTGTCTGCTGCTGCGTTCTGCTCACCTGCGATATGTCGGATATCGCTAGTAAACTGCGAAACAAAGTCCAAATGACGTGTTTCGCGGGGAGAATATTTGTCCGGCTTAGCACGCAGTGCGTACGTAAGCGGACGGTGATCGGTGTAGATCGCAAATTGTCGGCCCTCGAGTGAATGTTGGAAGTATTTCACTGCGAGGTACATTGCCAGTAGTTCGCGGCCAAACGTGCTGTAATGTTGTCTGGCCGGTTTCAGCTGTCGTGAAAAGTATGCAAGAGGTTGTAACTGTTGTTGGTGCAGCTGTTGCAGTACTGCACCTACAGCTGTGCCCGATGCATCAACGACCAGTGAAAACTGGGCATCGGGTACAGGATGTGCCAGCAAAGATGTCGTCGCTAGTTTATTTTTCACTTCAGCAAATGCTCTAAGTTGGATCTCATTAAGTGAGATCTGCTCGTTTTTCTTCTTCCTGTTACGTAACAGGTCGGAAAGAGGACCTAAGAGATCCGCACAGTGCGGGATAAAGCGTCCGTAGTAATTCAACAGACCAAGGAAGTGCCTAAGTTGGCGAAGTGAAGTGGGCGGTTGAAGGTCTTGTAGAGCCTTCACCTTTTCCGGCAATGGAGATATACCGTCTGGGCTGATAAAGTGGCCCAGGAAAACTAGTGACGTAACACAACAAAACGCATTTACCAGGGTTAATCCTCACTTGGTATTGCTGAAACCGTTCAAAAAGTAGGCGGAGGTGAGTGACGTGTTCCTCAGGTGAGGCACTAGCCACGAGAATGTCGTCTATATAGTTATAGACGAAATCTAAATCACGCACTACTTCATTCATAAAGCGCTGAAAAGTACTGGCAGCGTTACGTAGGCCGAAAGGCATAGTAAGAAATTCAAACGCTCCAAATGGAGTTGTAACCGCAGTTTTGGGTATGTCGGCCGGATTCACCAGGATCTGATGATAAGCCTTAACCAGATCTAGCTTAGAGAAGGTCTTACAACCATGCAGAGAGGAAGCAAAGTCCTGAATATGCGGGATTGGGTAACGATCAGGTACCGTCATGGCATCGAGTCGTCTATAGTCCGCAGTCGGACGCCAATCTCCGTCTCGTTTTGGGACATATGCAGAGGGGAAGCCCAAGGACTGGACGAGGGGCGTATAATTCCCAACTGTAGCATATGATTAAATTCTGCCTTCGCTGCTTTAAGTTTATCCACAGGAAGGCGACGAGGGCGTATGAACACAGGAGCACCTGTGGGCTCAATGTGATGTTTTGTGGTGTGCGTGGGTTTGCTCACCACAAACTTTAAATTGGTTAACTCCGGGTAGGAGTGTAGCACCTCGTGGTATGGGTCATTCGCAGCGGCAATGAAAAATACCGGGCTGATAGATGGGGCATTCGATAACGAGCCAGGGACGGAAAGTTCTGTGCTAGCGTCTATCAGCCGGCGTCTGCGCATGTCGACCATTAAATTAAAATTATGCAAGAAATCCGCGCCTAGTATGGGGTACGGTAGATCTGCTACCGTGAAAACCCACGTAAAGTCTCTCCGTAAATTCAAGTCCAGAGAACGTGAAATTTGACCGTACGTGGGGATAGGCGAATGGTTCACTGCTTGCAGTGTTATCAATGACACTGGTGGCCTTTCTTTAAGTAGGCTAAGTCGCCATATGTCTACCAAACAACGTGCTTGAGATTTTACATCAGTGACGGTTATTTGCATTTTATGGAAAGTTTGTCGTGCTCGTCTTTCCACAATTTAGTTTCCCTGGTTGTTAAAAGTGCAGGGCATTTTACAGTTCCGTGCTTCAGCGCCATAGCGACTATGATAAAAACATAGTCCCGGCATGTTTGCACAGCGACGGTGGTGCGGGGAAGATGAGCGGCTTTTGTAGCGGCGTCTGGGTGAGTGCGACCTGCCCATATTGAGCTTACTCACCTCTCTAGTGAGGCGTTCGATGGCCGTTAGTATAGCCACCGATGTAGCATCCTGCCTTTAATTTGCAGTGCCCGCGGGTACCTCAGCAGGCTGTTGTGGAATCGCCGCGGTGGTAGGCCCCCTCACAAAGTCCATGACCCTGTCTGCTGATGCTGCTACTACATCGACGGTGTGTTTTTCTAACATTGGCGCAAGTATGGCTTTTACCTGCGCCGGCAGTCTTGAGAAAAAGAGCTGCTTAATTAAGGCACTGTCAGGAGGGACGTCCTCTGCCAGTTCCCTCATTCTGCGGAGTAGTTCCATTGGCCTGCAGTCATTTAAGTGTTCGTCATGGACCAGCGTTTGAAAACGCTTTTCCGCCGACACGGACGTCTGTAGTAGCACCTCACGTTTTATGCTATCATAAGTGGAGTTTAATGGGGTGTCCGTTATTAAGTCCTTGACCGCAGGAGTCAATGACGCGGGGAAGGCACTGCATAAAATGTGCAGCTTCATCTGCTCTGTCACGTTGTTCTCCGCAAAATAAGACTCGAGTTGAGCAAACCAAACCCGAACGTCACCGGCGAAGGCAGGCAACGTTGTCATCGTCACTACTGGAAGTAGATACAAAATATTTTTAAAAAAATTATATATATAATCTATCCGAAATCTGAAAGAACGCCGAATATGGACCACGTGGAGAAGAAAGGAGAAATATGGAGAAAATCTTTAAACAGAAACAATACAAAAAAAAAAATTTAACAGGCTAACGGGGTAGGAGAAGAAAGAAACAAAATTACCATGAAATAAAGCTAAAAAAAGAAACAATGTAAGGAAGAGCATTGAAGAAAAAAATGTGGACAATATGGGTTTTTTTTTTGGTTTTTGTTTTTTGTAAATGTGTGTGAACCTGAAGATAAATGAACTCTTTAAGTACTTACATTTTGGCCGAAGAGTGCTAATGTGGAAAAAATTCGTGAAAGTTCTTTTTTTTTTTTTTTAGTTTTTTCTTATGTGCGGTGCGCGTTAACACGGCAGAAATGTTCAAAGTAGAGAAAAGATAGCATTAGAATCAGTTCAAGCTTGGTATGAGAATTTTTCGAACACCAAGAAAGTGTCACCTCTTTTTGTAGGTTGGAGTTTTTTTTTATGTGTAACCGTTGTGAAAGAAAAAAGGTGTTTTTCCTTTGTTTTGTTTCAAGGAAACGTATCCGGTTGAAACGTTTTATCATTATCCGTGAAAATGTGGGATGTATTTGAAATGAAATGCGTTTCCGTTAAAATATTTTCAGCTTTTTTTGTGTGTGACACGTGTCTTTGAAAATCTTTCGGCTTTAGTTTTCATTTACCGTGTTTGACGAGGATGAGATGGGTTTTTTTTGTATGCTCCTTAGTTTATAATATATATATATATATATATATATATATATATATATATATATATATATATATATATATATATATATATATATATATTTATAACGGAAAAAAAACCAATAAGGTAGAGAGGGAAATAACGTCTTTTTTTGTTGTTTTTTTTTTTAAGTTTTAAACGTGCTCTCCCGAATCCGTTGTCTGTTTATGTGTGTGGTTGGAAACCATGTGCTGGTTTTTAAAATGCGCGCCTTACCCTGTTAAAAAGCGAAAGAAGTGTCTGTTCGGAAATGTGTTATCACGACGGAGTCACCATCAGAAGGTTGCGTGTTCATATCACGTCGGGGTCACCATTTTAGGGAATTTCCCTGATAAAATAAAATAACACAATTCTATGAACATATGACAAACAACGTCTTCAACTTAACAAGGGAAAGGTTTATTCGCAAAGCGTACTGAAGGAAGAAAGTAGAGTCGGGTCTCCAGTCTCCACTGCCTTACGAGGTAGTTACAGCCCGTGGCTGTCGTCAATACCTTTAGTAGGAACAGCGAAGCGAACAGACGTCTAGCACCGACGAAGGCTGTTAGCGAAAAAGAGAGTTTTCTTTTTGGGACCGGAAGCTGTCTGGTCCCTAGAGGTTAATTTGTATTCGTGTGCAAGTCCTCAGATTGGACAGTTTAACACCACATCACTCACTCAGAGGAAGCGAATGCACGAGAAGAAAAGGGGTCTATTTGTGTCTGCTACACGTCCAAGGATGGAATACTGCTGCCATATCTAGGCAGGAGCCGCTAAAAACAGCCTATCCTGCCTTGACAGAGTACAAAATAGACTTCGTGGCTTAGTGGGGGATGCCCTTTTCTCTACCCTGCAACCTCTCTCCCACAGAAGAGACGTTGCGAGCCTATCCTTGTTTTATGGTTATTTCCATGGCAGTTGCTCGTCTGAACTCCAGTCACTGGTCCCCCCTCGCCAATCTTTCACGAAAAACACCCGTCCAGCTGAATCCACTGTGAAAAATTTCCCCCACTCTTTATCTGTGCTCAAATCAAAACGTGGATTCCATGAACAAAGCTTCTTTCTTAGAACTGCACGCCTGTGGAACTCTGTTCCGTCTGCCTGCTTCCCACCTGACAAAAACTTGGATGTGTTCAAGTCAAACGTTAACAAATTCCTTATGAACCGCTCCCTTAAGTAAACACTTCATCAAATCTCCACACTAACGCAATGTACTTGCAATAAACCTTATCCCTGAGTGGCTTCCGGGCCTTGATAAGTGGTGACCACTGTGTAAAAAAAAAGAAAAGAAAACTAATATTTATCTTTTAAAGGATTTTTACAATGAATTTATTTAACCTCAAAATTTAGCTGAGTTTAGTCCTTACAATCAAAAGGTAGTCGGAAACCTACAAAAAATTATGATAAATCGGCTTTTTGTCCGGTCAATTTTGACCGAACCGAATATATATATATATATATATATATATATATATATATATATATATATATATATATATATATATATATATATATATATTTATATATATATAATATATATAAATTAAATAATCATGTAGGGTGCAAGCAAAATACACGGCGATCTGAATGTTGTTAAGTATCGATTCTGTTAATTTTTTTTTTTCTCATATTCACATCTGCGAGTCAGGACATTTTACAACATTGTGTTACTTCTCTTTCAAAGGAGAGGGTAATAGATGGGAGGGCACAAAACATGGCAAGGAAAGTCAGAATGGTTATAACGAGACACATGGCGGAAATGTGCAAACACACTAGAAACAGGTACTACACTTCCATCGTTAGTCGTTGATTGCATGTGAAACATCAGGTTTAAGTCTGGAATTGTAAGTTAAGGTCATCGTAAAGTTAACACAATCGAATCTGATAAAAATAAGTCGCAATTTTCATAATGTAATCATGTGATTATTGTTTTGTTTCTTGTTGGTTCAAATCTAGTTTTTGTTATTTGATTGACTTCGCTATTTGTTCAATTCCTTCCTTTTTGAATTGTTTATGTGAAATATTCAGTTTTGCATTTTTTTATATTTGGATTATTTGGATTACTGTTCTCATCTTGGATGTAAACAGTAGTTCGACTAATCCAAATCATAATGAAATGTTCAATCTTTTACACGAGGAACAAAAATAATGATTACACCGTTTTACGATGCACATAAGTTCTTTGTTCTGAAGCAGTTGATTTTTCTTCTTTTAATAATTTCACGTTTAAATCGTGTTTTTCAGCTTTTAATTTTGATTCTTTTATATTTTCATATATTTAATTGCTTAATGAATGGGACACACAAAACAAAATTTGTATCAATTTACTAAAGATTATATTAAGAAATCCTAACAAACAAATTTTCTGCGTTGGACACAAAAGAAAAACGATTTTTTTTTTTTTCGTTTTAAATTCCTGGAATGGAAGGTAAGTTTATTTTTTTCACTTTACAATAATATTATTCAACAACTTAAAAATAATTTTAAATATTAAAATAAGTTTATATTTTATTGCAATCCAATATGATAGGTAAGTTATTTTTTACGCTTTAAAAAAAATCCCATTCAATAACTTTTAAAATAATCTGAAACATTTTTTTTTTTGCAATCTCCCTCAAAAATATTGATTCTTAAAATAATATTAAACATAAAAAAGGTTTAATTTTATTGCAATCCAATAAAAATATTGATTTCCTCAATAAAAATATGTTCGCTTAAGTAAAATTTACGTGATTTCTGATAAATAATTTGATTCGAAGTTGGTTGAATTATTTGACAACTGAACAGAAAAATGTTTTTTGTCGGTATTTAATATATATATATATGTGTGTGTGTGTGTGTGTGTGTTTAGAAAGAGTTTTCTGTCCACATTTATCTAATATGTCGCTAGAGAATTGTTTGAATTTTGATATTTTATTCAATATTTGGGATTTTCGAATAAGGATAATTTTATTCAATAAAGTTTACATAAAATGATCCCTCATTTATTGGACATCACTAATTAACAGAAACTTAATATAGAACAAAATAATTTGTAGATATTTACAATCGAAACCAGCATAGTTTTTTTTTTTTTTTAGATATCTTTTTGTTTCTTTTCGATGTAGTTTTATGTCCACAATTATTTATTATGTAACTAAATCATAATGTTTATCATAAACACAATAATTTGATTAGATTTAGATTTCTAAGAGTACTAGGAGTCGGAGTCAGAATTTATTATCAGACTCCGACTCCTTAAGTCCAATAAATTTACTTTTTTACATGGGTCTCCTGTTTGGTTTTACCCGTTTTTTTTAATTACACAAAACACGGCACATTGGCACTTTGATGTAGGGGCTACTATCAGGGACCTAAGTTGCAGGGATACTATGTAGAGTGTTTAGCAGCAAAATGTTTGTTTACATTACACTTGAACTTCTGCATGTCAGTACAGATGGGGAAGCAGGAAGCCAGAAGAGAATTTTTAAGTCTAGCAGTAGGTGTATCAGAATTTTTGTAGGAATTTTTGACACCCCTAACACGAAACTGTGAATAAAATATATTTAAAAACTCGTAATTTCTCTTTTAAAAGTGGGTTGTTTATTTTATTTATGGAGTATACTTCAAAAATAAACTCTTAAAGTTGTATAAAAAGTCATAGAAATATTTTTTACTAAAAAAAACAGTAATGAAATCAATTGAATTTTACGAGTTCAGTATTTTTCAATTTTTAAACTTTAAAAATCTATCAAAAGTTTTCTATTGGTTCTATTTTTACGATATTTTCAGGATCAATGTGAAATTTTATGCTCTTTCCAATAAACCGAATATAATATTTTGGACAAACGTTTTTTTTTTTTAATTTACGCTCCTCCCATTTGTAAATGTCTATTAAAAAGTAAATAATTAATTTACTCATAAAAGTTTTATATATCACAAATGGGAGATAAAGATCAATAAATAATATATTCAAATTTAAAACAAAAAAGTAGTGTTTTTTAGAAATTGGCGTGTAAAGTCCGAAGTTTAAAATCCCTTTTTTATAAACCATGTTGTTTGCTTTTTTTTAATGAAACCTTGGTCCTTGCTCCTTTAATTGAAAAAAAAGGGGTTGAATTACATTTTTCGGGTAGTTATAAGCTTAGAAAGACTGGGGGTCCAATTAATTCACGCCCCCTATTTTGAAATGTCTATTAAAACGTAAATAATTAATTTACTCATCAAAGTGTTATATATCACAAATCGAAGATAAAAATTCAATAAATAATATATTCAAATTTAAAACAAAAAAATAGTGTTGTTTTAGAAATTTACCTGTTAAGTCCGAAGTTTAAAACCTTTAAAAAAACACGTTGTTTGTTTCTTTTTTTAAAACTGAAACCTCGGTCCTTGCTCCTTCAATTGAGAAAAAATTAGGCGTTTAATTACATTTTTCGAGTGGTTATAAGCTTGGACAGACAGGGGGTGGAATTATTCAATATTTTTCACAAAGTTTCTGACACACCTAGTCTAGTAGTTCTGGGGAAGAAACTATTAGAATAGAAGGCTTTCATACATCTAGGGATCTCTACTGTGTTGGGGTGGGACTTTGCTGCTTGTCAGGTTTGTCAGGGGTATTTTCATTAAGGGGTACAAGAGCTTATAGTTCGTCAGAGCATCCACCATTAAAATACTTGTAAAACAAGTGGAGGGATGCAATATTTTGTTGATGGGACAGGGGCTGAAGTTAGATGACAGTTCAGGATCTATCAAGTTGGCGACTTTCTTTTGAACCCTGCCCAGGAGCGAGAGACTAGTGGCAGATGCACCAGCCCAAATGTCACAACAATACTCCATACAAGGGCGAATGGTAGCTTTGTAGAGGTATAGGATATTTTCAAGTGTAAGTAACTTTCTAGCAGGGTAGAGAGAGCCCACCTTCTTCACAGCAGTCTTGGCAATGATCTCGATGTATCTCTTCCAACTCATGTTCTCTGCCTTGACAGAGTTAAAAGTAGACTTCGTAGCTTAATGAGGGATGCCATTTTCTTTTCCCTGCAAACTCTTTCTCACAGCCTGTCTCTGCTTTATCATTATTTTCATGGTAAGTGCTCGTCTAAGCTTGAGTCTATAGCCCCCCCCTCGCCAAACTTTCACGAGAAACACTCGTCTAGTTGAAAAAATTATCAATAATTTCCCCCACTTTTTATCTGTGCCTGAACATAAACATAGATTCCATGAACAAAGTTTCTTTCTTAGAATGCACACCTGTGGAACTCTTCCATTTGCCTGCTTTCCAGCTGACTATAATATGGTCATTTTCAAGTCCAACCTAAACATGTTCTTAATGAGCCGTTTCCCTTAAGTAATCCAATTTATAAAATTTCCATTTACAATTAAGACTACAGTGTTCCATTGACCACTGTATTGCTTATTAACCCTTATTCTCGAGTGGCATCTGGGCCTTGATAAATGCGGACTCTTTTGTAAAATAACATAAGTCAAACGTAGGTATATAAAATTTCAAACATAAAATTTGCATTGACTCCAAAAAATATAATAATTTAAAACTTTTCTTAAACTTGAAAAAATATATTAATTATTGTGTAAAACAACTTTTAAAAAATATAATTAAAACTTTTCTTAAACTTGAAAAATATATTAATTATTGTGTAAAATTACTTTTGAAAAATATAATAATTAAAAGCTTTTCTTTAACTTGAAAATATATATTAATTATTGTGTAAAAAACAGCTTTTAAAAAATATAATAATTAAAAACTTTTCTTAAACTTGAAAAAATGTATTAATTATTGTGTGGAAACAACTTTTAAAAAATAGCAATTGTTAAAAACTGGGGTCACAAATTTAAATCCAAAAAGTTTCAGCACTTTGTAAGTACATATTCTGTGGAGATTTGCATGTTGGCTGCGACCTGAAGGTGACTCGCAACATATCAACTTAGCTGAGCTGGATGCAGTATTGAAAGGTATCAATTTGGCTCTACAGTGGCAAAGCAAAGTGCTACACATAAAGATGAATTCTGTCTGCGTATACCATTGGGTCTCGGACACGCTAACTGGAAAGGCATGAGTACGCACCAAAGCAGCAAGCGAGATGCTTATTAGGAGGCGACTAAGCACTCTAAAGGAGCTTGTGAAAGAGTACGAGCTGACAGTGGACGTGATGCTGGTTCCATCAGCACGAAACATTGCTGACCGATTGACACAAGTACCACGGACATGGTTTGAGGCAATGAAAAAGAAAAACGGGCTTGACCCGGTGATAGGCGCGGTTCACACAGACGAGCTGGATGAGAGTCAAATCATGGCTATTCACAAAGGTAGTGGACATCCGGGGGTGCGACGCACTACCTACTTTGTCAGGAGAAGTTTCCCAACCACGACAAAAGCAACCGTTAAAACGGTCATACGGAAATGTGAGGAATGTCAGAAAATGTGGAAAAACAACTTTTAAAAAGTAGCAACTGTTACAAACTATTAAAAACTGGGGTCACACATTTAAATCCAAAAAGTGTCAGAACATATTCTGTGGAGATCATAAAATTCTATAAAGTCTCTCCCATGAACAACTTTTGCTCTATTTCTAATTAAATAACTTCATACTTATTAAGTCTGCACCTTATAAACCAAACTCAATAATGATAATCATATAAAATCTTACTTAATTCAAGAAAAACTCAATAGTAATGATAATTATATGAAATAATATTTAATTCAATGTAACAAACTCAATAATAATAATAATAATAATAATAATAATAATAATAATAATAATCATGAAAACACAAACCATGGCCGACATTTTGTGCTCGTTTGACTTGTTGATCTAGTGTTACTCTTCATCAATTCTCTGTTTAGGTAACTCATTATAATACATCATCATATTCCAGTACCTTTTTATTCAAAGCTGTAGACTTATATGAGTTTTTTTGTTTGTTTCTCCCTTTCAATTGTGACTTAACAATGAAAGAAAGAAGTTCATGAAAACATTTGTAATTCTCTCCCTGTTCCCTGTTTCCCTGACTATATAGACATGCTAAACTCCAATGTGATGTAAACAGCCATATCACATCACAACTCACAGAACATTTTTCCCTAAAACAATATACGTTTATAATGTATTTATTCAATAAACATATCTTAAAATACAACGGTTTATTAAACTCAATGAAAATGATTTACACTTTCAGAGAATATGCAACTTATTTAAACATTTAATTCACATATTGTTTAAATTACTGCGTCTTACACGTGTTTCATTGCATAAACCAAAAGATCATAAGACTTTTCATCAGTTCATCAAAGAAGAAAATGTTCACTTTTTTCTTGGTTCAAAAAGGAAATGTAATTTTAAAGCTGATTACAAAGGTTTTAACGAAATAAAAATCCAAAATCGATTAAAGGAAATGTAATTTTAAAGCGAATTAAAAACAAAGTTTAAAAAACAAAAAATATCTACTGGTTATCAATACAACATTAATATGCAGAAGAAAGAAGTTTAGTTCGTATACCATGAGTTGAATAGGCTCATTTTACAGGCGATATTAAAATTCATACAAAGCTTTCAACATGAATATATTTTAATAATTTATACTATTAGAAGGTGAAAATAATTGGGATAAAAAATCATAAAGAAACTAAAAAAATATGAATAATAAAATATGCAAAAATGGTGGATGAAATAATTTCTTAAATTTCCAAAATAAAAAATTATTTTACTCAAAATTAAAATAACTGCTAAGAATATCAATTTTGTAATATTTGGTAAGGTAATGAATTCACAGTTTTCGAGAGCTTTTTTGCTATTCAAATATGTATTAAACAGTAATTCAATAAAAATAAAATTGCAATAGCCGATCATTAAAACTGTTTATATCATTTCGATAATAAAATATGTGAATGATAATAATGCATTCAAAAACGTTGGATTAAATAATTTGTTGAATGAAAAACCGTTAATTTCTAAAAATAAAAGTAAAAAAATAAGAACCTTATTCTGTTTCATTAAATTCGCTATTATTAGTATTAACAGATGTGTAATGTTAGGAAAATATCAAACACATAAATAAGCAGCTATATTTCAACACAGAAATACAAACAAAAGCTATTTTAAAAGACCATATAAGTATGCATTGCTAAGTAACTAGATTATATATTGATTTGTATTATTTACTTTAATTTACTGAGTATTTAAATTAAATTTTCATGTATTATAAAATTATTACATTTCTATTGTTAGCAATATATTTTTTATTAATTTACGGTAATTGTATGTATATAAGTAGCAGTATATTTTATTAATTATAGTATTAATATTCCTACAAATTCTTAATCTATTATTGTTTATTTTACTTTATTAATTGCATAATTCCTTTATCTATTACAAAATACTATGAATATTATTAAACATTAAAACCATATAAATGTGAATTAAGTGTTTATTTCTGTGATTTTTAAATGTTTTATAAAGTTATGTTTCTTGTTTTGTTGGCACGATTAAAATAAACAATGATATAAAAATATTAAATTAAATCTTCTTGGCACATCTCCAAATTCATCCTCGAGCACTCGACGCGTTCTCTCTTCTGGAATGGTGTGAGTAATGAATGAAAAAACTGTTGATTTCTAAACATACAATTAAAAAAATAAAAACCCAATTCTGTTGCATTAAATTAACATGAGTATTAACAAATATGTAATGTTATAAAAATATCCAGGTGAATATCAAACACATTATAAATAAGCGACTATATTTCCACACATATGACTTAAAACGAAAGCTATTTTAAAAGAGAATATTAGTATCCATTGCTAAGAAACTAGATTATATATTGATTTGTATTATCAACTTTCATGAGTATTTATATTAATTTTCCTGTATTATAAACTTATTATATTTCTATTGTTAGCAATATATTTTTTTATTAATTACAGTAGCAACTATGGTAGTTGTATGTTTATTATTCCTACAAATTATTAATATATTATTGTTATTTTACTTTATTAATTGCATAATTACTTTATCTATTACTAAATACTATGAATATTATTTAACATTAAAACCATATGAATGTGAATTAAGTGTTTATTTCTGTGATTTTTTTAATGTTTTATAAAGTTATGTTTCTTGTTTTGTTGGCACGATTAAAATAAAAAATGATATTAAAATATAAAATTTTATTTTATTTTTTTACAGATGTTCCTGCCTGAACGTTTTTAAAGAATTTTAATGATCATCATTTTCCTAAAACATTATTCTATAGACAATTTGTGCCTTACACGGAGGACAACAAAAACGTATGCACACAAATGTAAGAAAAGTCAATATTTTAACTTTTACACTATGAAATATCTCTTATCAATTAAACGATAAATGATACAAGTTAAGGCTTCTTTAAAATAAAATCAAACTCGCATCAACAACTGAATTACAATATAATAAGTGAGGAAAGAATTAAGTATTGCTTATAAGTAAGTAGTGACCATCTTGTTCCAGGATAAATTCTATTTAAATATGTCTGCACACAGTGAAGAAAAGCTACATCATTGTTAAGTGTGTGGATATTTGTGTTCTAAAAAATCAAATTTACTGAAACATATGAAAACTCACGCTGAGGGAAAGCCACATTTTTGTGAAGTGTGTGGCTATTCTTTTTCAAGAAAATCGAATTTAGTGAGACATATGAAAACTCACCCTGATGGAAAGCCACATTCTTGTAAAGTATGTGGCTATTCTTCTTCTACAAAATCGAATTTAGTGAGACATATGAGAAGTCACGCGTGGGGAAAGCCACACTTTTGTGAAGTGTGTGGGTATTCTTCTTCTAACAAATGGCATTTTATCATACATATGAGAACTCACACTGGGGAAAAGCCACATTCTTGTGAAGTATGTGGATCTTCTTTTTCTGTAAAATCTTCATTAAAAATGCATATGAGAACTCACACTGAGGAAAAGCCACATTCTTGTGACGTGTGTGGATATTCTTGTTCTAAAAAATCAAAGTTAGTGACACATGTGAGAACTCACACTGGGGAAAAGCCACATTCCTGTGAAGTGTGTGGATATTCTTGCTCTGGAAAATCAATGTTAGTGAGACATATGAGAATTCACACTGGGGAAAAGCCACATTCTTGTGAATTGTGTGAATATTCTTCTTCTGAAAAATCAAAATTAATAAGACATATGAGAACTCACACCGGGGAAAAACCACATTCTTGTAAAATGTGTGGTCAATCTTTTTCTGAAAAATCGAATTTAGCTACACATATCAGAACGCACACAGGAGAAAAGCCTTATTCGTGTGGAGTCTGTGGATCTTCTTTTCGTCAACAATCTATTTTAATGAGTCATATGAGAACTCACACTGCCACACAGTTATAAAGTCCTGTTGGGGGGTGCGGCTATTATACAATGCGATACAATGGTGTGTGTAAATATGTCCACCATCTGCTATGACTACTAAAAACCTACAGCTACATACCTAAAAAATGGGGGTTATTAGGCCTAACGTAGTGATATGGGACAAGAGAGGAAAGTGGCAACCCTAGTTGAAGTAAGCGTCCCTAATGGATCTGAATTTAGAGGGAGAAAAAACAAAATACCAAGAACTTATATACGACATGCAAAGAAAGTGGAACATTAAAAAGATATCCATCATATCCGTCATTATAGCAGCAAGTGGACTAATAGAAAAAGAATTTCAAAAACTATCTGGCGAATATATCCTGTGATCCAAGTGCAAGAGATGTGCGTGTGGATATTCTTTTTCTGCAAAGTCGTATTTAGTTATTCATATGAGTAATCACCCTCAAGAAAGAAGCCATATTGTATCGCTATTGTAGTTTATTAACCAAATAATTGTATCGCTATTGTAATCTATAAAATCTTGTTTCATTAACCAAATAAGAACTCACACAAAAGAGCCCTCGGATATAAATTTAAATCATAACAGAATCAAGTGTTGGTTCCAGGAGTTAGCCCCTTGATTTCTTAAAACTTACTGAACTATTAAATTCTGCCAAATAAGATATCCTCAATATGGCTATAAAATGTAGTTAAATTAACCATATGAGTACTCACAGGAGTACCTTCTGGTTAGCTTCTTGGTGTTCTCGTTCTGAGCTATCAGTATGAGGACATATCACAAGATATGAACCCGAACAAAACTTCCATGAAAATCATGAATATGAATCCAAATAAGGAAAAATACTGCCAGGACATCGCCCAGTATAAAAAGGTCCCCAAAACACGTTTACGCACCACGTGTGAGGAAAGCTATTGTACAACTTCTCCCGATGCTTAAAGAGGATATATTACCACCAGCAGCAATCTGGCTAATGCATCAGCGTAGGAGCCAAGAGCCAAATGGTGGCTACCCATGAAATATCCATAATGGGACCTACAACAGATGTAATTCCAAACATCCAGATATTTACTGAACCACCTGACTCTTCATCATCAAACTCTGATGAGAGTTAAGATAGCACAGCTGGCACAGAAGATGCCACGGATGACACCAAACCTAGTCTACTTAACAGAAGACGAACCCAACCAAGACTTAATAGAGGACCATCACCTCCATGATCTTTGAATCAAAAGCTAATTATTAACCAATCAACTGAACAAGAAATAGAAAAGCTTGCAAATAAAATCGAACTGACCAAAACAATGGAGATTGAAGAGTGACTCAAATTAATCAAGATCAAAACTGGGAAGACATTCAAAGTTACTGGAAAAAGTCAAGCTGTGACTGGCTAAAATAATAACATTGCTACATTCAACCTTAATTGACATAAAAGATGCTAACTTCGGTGCTGCAGATTATATGCAAAGTAAGCGAGCCCCAGAATACAGATTCAAAGACCAAAGGAGGAAACGAGGAGGAAGAGAGTCAAAATTGTAACGCACAAGTGAAATATCAAGCTTCAAAGAAAAATAGATACTTTCAGAAAAGAAGCTCCCAAATAATTTCCTATACTGTGAACCAAACGAGATCCCCACATTTCCTAAAACAATAAATAGAATGAAGAGAAAGTATAACATTGAAGATCATCAGCTTTTAGAAAAGAAAGCAGGATATGAAACTTTAACTAATGGATTAGCTGAACAGACCAGGGGTAAAGACAATAAAATTAAAGCTAAACAAATCAATGGTCAGTTCGATCAAAACCCCTGATTAGTGTACCGAAATCTAACAAGAATCACAATTTACCAGAGTTCAAACACCACCAAACAAAGAAGACGAAGAATGATTCTGGAGACATACACTCTATAGAGACCCAAAACAACATAAAAGAAACACAGTCGATTGAAAATGTGAAAGAAATCAACCAGAAAAATTGCCATAAATTATTTTTACTTTGGAAAAAATATACTTTCTGCAATTTCACATCCCCTAGCATTGATAAATTAGCAAATATCTGCTTAAAGCAAATAATATCGCTATATTCACATTATCTACTAACTTCAAAAAGAAACACTAGAATGGTTAACTAAGAAAGAAGAGGAGACACTAACTACCGGCATCACAAATCTCCTTCCCAAAACCGAAGAAACCCATCGTCCTAGAATATAACCTAATGTTAAATATATTGTTGGAGCGATTCTTATTCACAAATTCCTGCATAGATAACCAATCAAATATCACTTAAAATATATAAAGCCTCTTAATCAAATTCTGACATCGGAAATATCACTTAAAATATATAAATCGCCTTACTCAAATTCTCACATTGGATATATCACTTAAACTATATAAAGTGCCTTAATGAAATTCTCATATTGGAAATATCACTTGTGGAGAAATATACTTGTTGTGGTAGGGTAATTGTCCTTATGAAAAAATATTTGAAATTATGCAGAATCTTTGCGACTGTATCAAAACTATTTTAGATAAACTATATTATATGTAGTGTGTTTTTGTCTTTTCAACTAATAAATATTTGTTAATGAAGCCGTTTGTCTTGTTTATATTTTTAGTTCTTATTTTATCTACAGCACACAAACTTGTTTATTTTTTTAGTTCTTATTTTATCTGCAGCACAGTTAGAAAGTTTATTTATTAATATTTACTTGTCTTTACTTCTTTATTTTTTCATGAACTCTGAATAAAGAAACCGTATGAACCTCATTTAATATTGACATCAGTGGTGCGTTGTTATATCTATAAGGCATTAGAAAAGATGATGTATATTATATATTTGTTGTATCATAAAGAGAATCGTGTGTGATCGTCTGATCAGCCTTAATATTGTGTGGGATCGTCTAGTGGTACAGTCTATTAAATGATATGTTCATATGCAGTTGTGTGTGTGATACATGTATTTTTCAGACATACCTTCTGCGTCCTGGATGTTAGTCCATCTGGAACATCTCTCGTTTTGGAGGGGAGACTGGTGGTGCTTGTTTTCGATGAATATTCATTCACTCCAACACGATAGATTGGTTTTGTAGTTTTTATTTCACTTTCCAGATGTCTCGCAGAATGATGGAAAGTGAATCTGGCTTGTATGGTTCTCTTTGTCTAGTTTCTACACACGTCAGCGTCCCCTCAGTGAAGGAGAGGAGACAACGGTGAAGCCGTCTGTCCTCTTCTAAGCCCAACTCGAATCTCACCGATTAAGCTAACCTGATCATATGACTCACACACAATCCGATCAGCTGATCTTGATTTCCGGTCAACATGTCTACAATATAATTTACACACCTCCCTCTCCTTCTCTCGATCCATTCTCTAACAATCAGTAACGTAACAATAAAAATAGTTCAATACTGATAATCTTAATATTACCGTTTAAAACAATTATTTTACAACCATCAAAATATGTGACTTTCGTTTACGTAATTAAACCATGAATAGATATATTGCACACATGAAAATGACATATTCTTGTCATAAATTTATTCATTGTAAAAGCATTGAAATATTATCTGATTTAATAGTTCTATCGCAAATATCACACATATTAAATATTCTGGTGGGTTTAATCGATATTTGTACATTTGCAATATTAAATATTTCAAACGTTTTGTAATTTTTATGTGAATCAAGTGTGTATATACACTAATAGGAATTATTTTGAGTCTGTGATAGTATGAATGATTACCTCCCCTTAGCAAACTCTCTAAGGAACAGAGTTTTAAATATAGAACCACTTTCGTTTAGGCGGGTTTTTTTTCAGAAGAATAAGAAATGGAGATCATATCATGACCCCTTTAACTGTATCTCATTCAGTCTGGAAAAATACTGTCAATAACTTAATGCATTAAAGATAGTAATTATATAAAGGAATTACGGTTTTGTATTCTATCACAATGATAATTAGTCGACCATACAATAATTATTGAATTGAATAAAAGTTGAATTGAATTAATGGCGATGATGTCGCGTCCCTTCCGTTATATTCATAATATTTCCACATTTTATGTGGAGTGTGTTAAACATTTCACTGGTACAAACATAACTTATCTTTATCAAACAACTCAATTCTTTATTAAAATACCTAAATTTATTCATATTCAACATGCAAAATATCTGCCCAGACTGCACATCGGAAACCTGTACGTGTGTTAGATAAAGGAGCAGACAAGTGGTTCCCTGCCCTTCTCACACAAATGGGCCGAAAACCAAGGTTTTACATAATACAGACCCCTTCTGGAAAAACTACGTCGAAATTGTCAGCAGATTCCTCTTAATATTTATGTATATAATATATATTAATATTTATTTGCATCTACAGAAATGTTCTCCGCATAAAAATTTTAATAATTAATCACAAAAAAGATGAAATTTCATGAAATTGTATCAATCATATGCAAATTATAACATTATCATTAACAACATTTGACAATTAAATAACAAAAAGATGAAATCACATAACGATTATAATTTTGATTATGTTTAGCCATGCAGATTGAACCAATATCAACGTGTATTTTTTAACATAGGCATCACTACCTATGAAGGCCAAGAGGCCACTCGAGGATAAGGGGTAAAGGGTGTACAGTAGAAATTGGACAATATAGTACTCGTTAATAATGGAAATTAGGTACATTTTTTAACTTACATGGAACGGTTAATCAAAAACTTGTTTCCGTTAGACTTGAAGAGAACCATATTGCGTAGTCAGCTGGAAAGCAAGAAAACGGAAGGCAATTTGTTCATGGAATCTACGTGTAGGCACAGATAAAGAGTGGAGGAAATTATTGATATTGTTTTCTGCTAGACGGGTGTTTGTGAAAGTTTGGCAAGAGGGGACCATAGATTTGAGCTCAGCTGAGCACTTGCCATGAAAATAACAATAAAGCAAAGACAAACTCGCTACATCTCTTCTGTGAGAAAGAGGTTGTAGGGAAGAAATAAGGCTACGAAGTCTATTTTGAATTCTATCAAGGCAGGATTTCCTTTCTTGCAGCTCCTGTCACGATGTGGCAACAGTACTCCATCCTTGGGCGTACCTGGATCTAATACAGATAGAGAATTGCATCAGCAATGAGATATCTACCGGATCAACAGAAGGATCCCACCATTTATCCAGCGACCTTGGCAACGGATTTAATGTATCTGTTCCATTTAAGATCAGGAGTAAAGATCAAGCCCAGAAGCTTGTCTAAACATGAGCCCCCCCAAGACGAGAGCCATTCGTTTCAATTGATGCCAGATGGGGAACAGAGCGTCGATGATGCAAAGATAAAAGCTTGGTTTTAGATGCATTAAAAGTAACAAGATTCCTCTTTTCCCATTGTACCACTTGCTCAAGGTCAGAGAAGAGAGAATCAGAGAGAAATTGGTAGTTTACAGTTTTAGATGCGCTACCATAGATAGTAATGTCATCAGCATAAATGCCTACAAATGATGTAAGGATGTGAACTGGAAGATCATTAATGTAGATCAGGAAGAGAGTTGGTCCCACGATGGACCTCTGGCGGACTCCAGCATTAATACTTAAGAGCTTCTGATTTCTGTCCATCAACTCCTATGAACTTATCAGAGATAAATGATTTGATAATTGAGAAGACATTTCACGCTGTGCCGTAGCTGGAGATCTTGTGAAGTAAAACGTTATGCCACACTCTATCAAAGGCCTTTGATATGTCAAGAGCAACTGCCCTAGAAAGGTAGCCTTTGTCGAGATTTATTAGCCTATAGTGAGGTTGATTACTTCTGTATTTAACACATATTCAATCAACTTACTCATGACGCACAGGAGACTTATTGGCCTGTATGAGATGGGGGTGAGTGATCACCTAAATTCTTAAATACAATAAAAAAACTGATGAGATTTTCCAGGGTGAAGGGAAGCAATGTTCCTTAAGACAACGTTTAAACAGTTTTGTAAGGATGGGCGCTTGTTCCGGTTAAGGTCTTTTGAATACTATAATTGTAATACCGTCATGACCGGTTGCTTTACTTGAATTAAGGTTTCTGATTAGCTTGGCCACATCATGTACAGATATTCACGTGTATTTTAAAAGTTTCTCATTACTTCTAACAGTATCGGTTCTGAACTCATTTAATGAAATTTGCATCGTAAATCTGTTTGCAATGATCAATTTAATAAAGTGCTTTGAACAAGTTTACAATTAGATTACAAAAATTTAATAAAGAGCTTTGAACAAGTTTACAATTAGATTACAAAAAATTAATAAAGTGCATTGAACAAGTTTACAATTAGATTACAAAAATGATATTATTTAATAAAGTGCTTTGAACAAGTTTACAATTAGATTACAAAAATTTAATAAAGTGCTTTGAACAAGTTTACAAATCGATTACAAAAATTTAATAAAGTGCTTTGAACAAGTTTACAATTAGATTACAAAAATGATCAATTTAATAAAGTGCTTTGAACATGTTTACAATTAGATTACAAAAATGATATATATATATATATATAAATTAGATTACAAAAATGATATATACATATATAAATTACATTACAAAAATATATATATATATAAATTAGATTACAAAAATGATATATATATATATATATAAATTAGATTACAAAAATGATATATATATATAAATTAGATTACAAAAATGATATATATATATATATATATATATATATAAATTCGATTACACAAATGATATTCTATATATATAAATTAGATTACACAAATGATATTATATATATAAATTAGATTACAAAAATGATATCATATATATATATATAAATTAGATTACAAAAATGATATATATATAAATTAGATTACAAAAATGATATTATATATATATATAAATTCGATTACAAAAATGATATTATATATATATATATAAATTAGATTACAAAATGATATCATATATATATAAATTAGATTACAAAAATGATATATATATGTAAATTAGATTACAAAAATGATATATATATATATATAAATTAAATTACAAAAATGATATTATATATATAAATTAGACAACAAAAATGATATTTTTTACAAATTATCTTCCAACATTACAATTATAGTCCAGTATGATATTTTTAAAATACGTTTACGAGTTCTGAGAGCTTAAGCATTAATAGTTTTCACATGCTTTTTATAGAAATTAAATAAAATTACGAAATTCCGGTTATTGGATTTTAATGATGCGCAATAAAGTAACTGAATTTTCAAAAAAAAAA
This sequence comes from Euprymna scolopes, assembly GCF_053919585.1. Lineage (NCBI taxonomy): Eukaryota > Metazoa > Mollusca > Cephalopoda > Sepiida > Sepiolidae > Euprymna > Euprymna scolopes. Next base: position 209,165,788 of record NC_136527.1, on the reverse strand, counting down.
ATTGATTAATCGATAACTTTCAAATTTGTATAAATAAATAAAGAAAACACTTTTATGCAGATGATATGATTTTATTTGCACTCTGTACGGTAATTATGTTCATGAACTGTTTGAAAACGAAATAAAAAATGTTAAATGAAAAATTCAAAAAATATCCGAAGATTTAAATGAGTGACGTTGGTAAAAATGTAGAGGTGGTTGAGTCTGTTTCAATGTCGAGAATAGATGGCCAGTTTTATAATGAGCATGAAATCCCGGTACACAATTATATCTGTGTAATCGTCATTACCCTACTATTGAAGACCCTTTTTGTCCAGCCAACCATGGTCGTTGTCGTCTTGTCAATAAGTTTTTGGAGTTAAGCCTCAATGAATATATTGTCGTAGATTAAATATGTTGTCACGGCTTAATAGTCAATAGTGTTGTTTAGATCGATGAAGTCAATGGACAAGGCTTCTTTCCGTCCATGGTATTTTTCATATTTTGTCTGTCAGATTTTTGAATTAGGATAATGTGACATTTTTCCAATAGATTATGTTGTTTTCAAATAAAATGTGTGTTCGAATGAATATCATACACTTACATTGACATATTCGCGAACGTTTTCGTCCTCCATTGGTCTTCCTCAGGCAAATGATAAAATTTTTTAAAAATAAAATATGAAATAGTGAGTTGAATGGAAATACGATTTAAATCGTTTACAATACTTAAAATAGTTAGCATTTGAGCATACCATCAGTTTCGTATTGAGCCTGGTGAAGGTTTTTTTTTTTTTAATTCATATGAACAAGGCTTCAATAATCAAGGGGGGCGTATATTACAGTGTGAGACAGTTAAACTGGCATTGTTTTATAAAAGTTTGTCTCTAAATTCAGTTTTGGGATGTCGTGTGCTGTGAGGTGCTGATAAATGGAGTTATTTAAAATGTTAGGAAACAAGTCCGTCAAAAAGAAAACAAAATGATTATAAGAAAAACAAACAAGAGTTGTCTCTGCTTTTCAACGAAACGTGCATAAATGAAAAAATGCTGCCCAAGTAGACTAATTACATTGACATAAAGATGATTTAAATATTTTAAAAGAAAATAATCTAATCTCATTTCAATTCACCGAGTATATTTGCCAGGTATTTTCCAACTTCTTGTTCATGAGTCCAATTACGCCTATAATTACTATATAACATTTCTTCTAAGTTTGATTCATTCTTTTTCGTATTTCATATAACTATATCAGGTTTAATAGATCAATTTTTAAGGATGTAATCGTAGAAATTACATTGTCATAATAGATCCTGTATCATTTCTTTTCAACTGTTCCTTCTGTATACGTTCTCAAGACTTTCTGTGGCATTCGCTATTACACTTTTTACAGATCGTCTAGTGGACATATTTACACATTCCATTGTGTCGCATTTTATATATATATACTCCTTTTGTCATGTTCTTATGTTCTTTGACATATTTCTTATATTTTTACCGGAAGTTCTTGTATATTTTATTTTTACTATAAGTTCTTGTTGTATTCCTGGTGTCTCTTTGGGGATAAGTCTTACTAAATTACCATTTCGATAATTTTAAAATAGACTCACCTTCTATTTTATCGTTGCATTTGTTATTTATTATTTCATTTATTATGAAATTTATGATTGGTTGGTCTCTTAATTGTATGTTCCTTTATTCGTTTTCAAACAGAAGACTTCAGTGATCTTCCAACTCATTTTCCGATGACTTTTATACTGTGTCTTACATTTTAGTAAAACAGTCGTACATTTTCCGCAAATCGTTTATTTTCTGTTTGTTCTTCCTCTCTTTTTATTCTCATTTTTTATGTTTGGATCCTTATTTCGAGTTTCCTCCTACTTCTGCCTGCAGGTTCTGTTCACTAACATCTGTTTATTTTATCTCATTTCTCAGCAGCAGATTAATTGTCTTTCTGTTCACCAACATCTCATTTCACCAACATCTCATTTCACCAACAATGCATTTCACCAACATCTCATTTCATTTCTGTTCACCAACATCTCATTTCATATCACGAACATCTCATTTCATTTCACCAACATCTGTTCATCTCATTTCTCAGCACGAAAAATTATTTCACTTGAAACAATTTCATTTCTTCAAAAAAAAATTCAGCCGATTCCGGAGCTTCCGTTTTCAATGTTTTTGTCTTGTTTTGTGGCAATGAGTTCCATTGTTTTTGGAATTGAGTCTCATAATTTAGAGCCATGCAGCTTAAGATATTATTATATTAAGCTCAAGAGGGCATGTGTTTCATGTGGCAACTCTCTAAATAATAACATTAACTCTTTATTTCTGTACTTGTAATTCTCGTAGTTTTCACATTTGACAACCGAACTCCCTTCTACACCTTTATACTCTGCAATAACTGACCATCTGGTTTCGACAAATTCTAAGGTTATTTCCCAGTTATTTGCAGTAGCTTAGTCGATGGTAGTGGCGAGAAAGAACCAAAGTCCAGCGAGTGCCGGTGGGAGGGTTTTCCATTATTAGCCGCTGATGATAAAGTCTCACAAGGGAGTCAATTCACAAATAATATCTTGGTTGTAAGTGTTGAGATGCCAATGATTCAAACTGTTTAAATTAACAGATGAATAGAGATTGAATTTTATCTATGCTTCTGAGGTGATTTATTACTAAATGATGGCAATTATGATTCTCGTGTTTTACTTATGAGAGCTGATATTTGTGTTCTCGTCAAGGAAACAGGACAATCATGTTAATGACAGTTCATTTGGCGGGCGAACCAGTATATTATATTCTCATTTCAAGAAGGTCGCTTTCTTTTTTCTCAGCCATGATTTTATTGGATTTTTATTTTCTAATTTGGTATGCTTTTCAAAGATGGAGTATTTGTAGCAATTCTATTCTTTGATACAAACGAGTATATATTTTTATCAAGACTTAATATCTGACTGATTTCTGTCCTGACTGGACTACAATTCTCACAGATAGAGAGGCCTACATCATTTGTTTGTATTTTCCTAATATTTTCATGTTATTGCGTCATGGAAAACGGCTTTTTCATTAACAGCTGATTTCTATTAATAAAGATTGCCCCAATTCTCAACATGAGATGTGCTTGATGGATTGAGACATCATTTTTATTAATATTTAGTCAAGCTTTTCTCATAATGAATAGTATCTTCATGTTAAAATCACTGCAGATCATTAAGAGACTTAAGAATGATGTTAATCAACCTCAATAAATATGAAGTATAAGAATAATATACACATTGTTTTAAAGAATAACAAATGTGAGTTCTGTAATGTGTCCTATACTTCACATGAATATGGCTTTTACACACTGTTTTTTATGTCTTGCGAGATTGTGTTCATAAGGAATATTAGTTAGGTATGATTTTACTATGTGTGTTTTTTTTATGTCTTGCGAGATTGTGTTTATAAGATTTTCAATATTCACATAATTCGAAAGATAAGTTTTCGCCAGTGTGAGACTTCATTTGTAACTAAAGATTATTTTTGAGAACAAAAATATTTACATAATTTATAAGATTTTTTCCTTTTTGTTTTGTTTTACTTCAGTCGTAGTTATCAGAGATCAAGTGTTAGCCAATCACTACTACCTGGAGCTAACATTTGAATTCTTTATGAGATACATAGTTATTAGAATGTTGTGAATTCGAATATGTTTCATTTAACTTGATTTATAAAAAAAGAATATTCACAAGAATATGGGTTTTCATCAGTTTTCAAATGTGTCGCATGATTTTGTGTCTTAAAACTTTAATATTCCTATATTATGTGTTTTTTTTTTTACTTTCCCTTTTTTTCATTTTTCTTAAACTTTTTCTTCTAGGGGATGGGGCAACCAACCAGATGTCTAATATTTACCCCTATTTTAGTGAGTCTAACCAAGAGATCTTTTCAGGATTCTAGCCGTCCCTTTCAGTGCAATCGTTTGTATTTCACTTGCACTTGGTTCACTGGGTATGCTTGCTATGTACTTTTTAAAGTTCTTTTTCATAAGCCACGTTGATCCTATAATGACTGGTATAATTGAAACGTCTTTTAGTTTCCAATTTCGTTTCATATCATACATAAGTCCTTGATACTTTGTTATCTTTTCCCTCTCAGCTCTGTTAAGCCCTGTATCATTGGGTACACTGACCTCTATTATGGTCGCTTTATTTGTTTGCTCTGTCCCAAATCACTATATCTGGTTTAACAGCTGCGTTTTCAAGATATGTACCAGTCGGGATTATGTAGTCATAGTGAATGGTGTAGTTGTCATTCCCAACTGTTCGTTCGGGTATATGTTCCCAGGATTTTTTACTACACTGAATGTTGAGTTTCTTACATATCTTCCAGTGAAGGTATTTGCAAACTCCGTTATGGCGATCTGTATAATAACCATCTCCAAGTAGGACCTTGCAACTAGAAATCAGGTGGCCCACACTCTCAACCTCAGTGCTACAGAACCTGCATTTATTATTGTTGCTTAGACCACTCATTTTCTCCACTGTGAATTTTCATATGAGACACTAAATGTGATTTTGGAGAGAAAAAGAATATTCACATATTTCACAAGAATATGGCTTTTCTCTTTTTTATTTTACTTAAGTGTTACGATTCAAATTTATATCCGAGGACTCTTTTAAGAATAGATGCTGTTCCCTTTATGGATACTATTTGTATCTCGTTACAGCTTGGTCTTCCAGGGATTGCTTCTAAGTATTTATGAAGGTTCTTTTTTATTAAACCAGTTGCTCCTATCACAACCGGTATAATGTTTATTTCTTTCAGAGACCATGTTGTTTGTAGATCAATTTTTAGGTCCTGAGATTTTGTTATCTTTTCCCGTTCGGCTCTATTAAAGCCAAAATCATTTGGAACCGTGACATCGATAATGAGGGAAGTTCTTTCGGGCTTGTTCCATATTACAATATCTGGTTTGATGGCCTTGTCTTTTATATATCTGATCGCCTGTATGTCTTTGTCATAGAACACGGTCACTTTTCCGTTTGATGTTATCGGTGTTGGTTCATGTTTCCAGATGTTCGTTGCTCTGTCAAGTTGCATCTCTCCACAGATCTTCCAATGGAGGTACTTACATACTTTGTTGTGACGGTCAGTGTAAAGGCCATCTGCCAATAAAATTGGGCATGAAACCATTAGGTGTGAGTTTTCATATGTGACACTAAATGTGATTTTCGAGAAAAAGAATACCCACATAATTCACATAAATATGGCTTTTCTCCACTGTGAGTTTTTATATGTTCCACTAAATGTGATTTTCGAGAAAACGAATTTCCACATATTTCACAAGAATATGGCTTTTCTCCACTGTGAATTCTCAGATGTCTCACTAAATTACATTTTTGAGAAAAAGAATATTCGCATATATCACAAGTATATGGCTTTTCTCCACTGTGAGTTTTCATATGTTCCACTAAAATTGATTTTTGAGAAAACGAATTTCCACATTGTTCACAAGAATATGGCTTTTCTCCACTGTGAATTTTCATATGTGTCACTAAATTACATTTTTGAGAAAAAGAATATTCGCATATTTCACAAGTATATGGCTTTTCTCCACTGTGAGTTTTCATATGTCCCACTAAATGTGATTTTTGAGAAAACGAATTTCCATATTGTTCACAAGAAAATGGCTTTTCACCAGTGTGAGTTTTCATATGAGTTATTAAATGTGGTTTTTGTGAAAATGAACTTCCACATTTTTCACAAGAATATGGCTTTTCACCAGTGTGGATTCGAATATGGCTCACTAAATTTGATTTAACAGAACACGAATATCCACATTGTTGACAAGAATATGGTTTTTCACCAGTATGCCTTCTTACATGTCTCACAAGACTTTGTTCCTGAGAACTTGAATATTCACATTGTGTACAGAAATATGTTTTCTTCCTAGTGTGAGTTTTCATATGTCTTGCAAGTCTTGATTTTTGAGAAAAAGAATATTCGCCTAATTCACAAGAATATGACTTTTCGCCAGTGTGAGTTTTTATATGTTCCACTAAATTTGATTTTGTAGTACAAGAAAGTTTACAATGTGCACAAGAATATTGTTTTACCCCAGTGTGAGTTTCTATATGTCTTGCAAACTTTTCTTTCTCGTGACAAACATAGCTAAACACTTCACAAGAATATGAGGTTTCCTCGGCGTGGTTTATCATATGTTGCATAAGATTTCCTTTCTGAGAAAAAATAGATCCACATATTGTACAAGAATAATGGTTTTTTCTAGAGCGGATTATCATTTGTGGCACTAGATGTCTTTCTCGAGAAGAAGTCTGTTCACACATCAAACAAAAATATGGTTTATATTCACCGTGTACTTGCATCGTTCAGTGATTTACTTTTGAAACAAGAATACCAAGATGTTTATGACAGATTATTCAGGGTTTTTTTGTGGATTTGATAAATATTAGAATGTAGAATATTTTTGCAACAAATGTTTGTCTATATTTTCCAAACAAGAATATGGTCCTCTCTGTAGCAAATGTTAAAGAAAATTCAAATCCAACAGAGGTGATCAAGCAGGAATATCTGCAATGAACAAAAAATTAAATTATTTGTTTATTGTCTATTAAATTTTCACCGATGAATATCTTTTATATTGATGCAATCATAACTATGATGAATATCTTTTATAATGATACAATCATAACTATGATGAATATCTTTTATATTGATACAATCATAACTATGATGAATATCTTTTATACTGATACAATCATAACTATGATGAATATCTTTTATATTGATACAATCATAACTATGATGAATATCTTTTATATTGATACAATCATAACTATGATTAATATCTTTTATATTGATACAATCATAACTATGATTAATATCTTTTATATTGATACAATCATAACTATGATGAATATCTTTTATATTGATACAATCATAACTATGATGAATACATTATATTGATACTATCATAAATACGATGAATATCTCGGTTGTTTTCGTCAAAATTGGAATATTTTTAAATTTCATCAACTATAAACAAATCTCTACTGCTTTGTGGATGTGCAAGTAAAGGCAAAGGAAGTATATTATGACAAAACGTCCGTGCTGATTTCGACCATTTTAGCTTGAAAATTAGTCGGGATTTGTCTGCAACGCGTGGGGAGAGATGCTGATGACCGGACTAACCTAAGTCTTATTACCTGATTTTATAGCCACAATACAGTTGTTCACGACGACATGTTTTAAAGTAAATTATAATTTAAAGATTATATTAATCATGCCAAGAACACCAAATAAGGTAAGGCAAGATTAAACAAATAAGATATTAATAAAGAATATATATATATATATATATATATATATATATATATATATATAAGCTTTTCAAATTCCTTTAACCACACAATAAAAATATTAATAAGAAAGTTTTTTTATGTACATTTCTCATAAACTTTTATCATAAACTTTGTAAATTTCTGTAACCAAACATAAAAATATATTTTTGAATTCTTTTTCCTACGGTTTTTTGCAGATGAGATTTTTTTTTAAAGTCAAGCGTCAATGTTAATCGTTATTTAAAACTAAAACATTGATTCGAAATCTCTTTAAAAATATCTCATTCTAAAAAAGCCGGTCGAAATTTCATAAAGTATATTTTTTATGTTTGTAAAAAGTTCAAACATTTTTTATATGCGCCTCATAATGTTTGTAATGTAAATGAGAAAAAAAGAACACCTCGTTTTTTTATTAAAAATAAAACTAATTTAAAACATTGAAAAATCTAATTTCCAAAACAGCCGGTCGGAAACCCTTCAATTGGAATAATTTCCCCTCAACATCGTAATCTTGTAAAACACAAGTTGAAAAATTGTTTACGAAAGTTTCACATTTACTCTTATACCAATTGGTCTATTTGTTTATGTCAAGATTTTACATTTTCGTGACTTTAAAAATATGATATATTCGTTTCATTAAGATTCTGCGGTGCTTGTGTGGATTAGTAATATTTCAAATCAACGCATTTCAAATACAAACATTTCTACGTACCTACGAATCATGTCGCTATTAGTATAAATTCCAAACATTATGGCAAATTAATATGTAGGACATAATTGCCAGAAAATATAATGTTTGTGTAGATTAGCAATTGTTTAAAACCAACTCCTTTCATGTGAAAACATTATGTACTTATGCGCCATGTCGACATTCGCATAAGTTCTTTAATTTACGCATAATAATCCAGTAAATATGCTGGATGTATTTTTAAAAATCATCTACAATTACGTTCTGTTTAAAAGGGGTAAGCCTTTAATTTGCGTCGATGTAAGTCAAGCGAGACAAACAACTTTTTCATGCTGAATTGGTATCATAACTCTTCCACATTAAAAACATGAAAACACGAAAAACCAAGAAATTCTATTTCACTTGAAACTATTTTTAACTGAATCATGTTTTCGTAATTCTTGAAATTTAAACTTGTTTTGACATTAAGTATGTAATTCTGTTTTCATGTGAAATGTGTTAACTTACAAAATCAATAAGCTACACAAAAATCTTTTTTTTTTTACTGTAAAGTAAATTCTGGAAATAATATTTTATACCAGAAATATAAATGATAAATTGAAATGTTTTATTCAGAGTTGCTGCTAATTATTGATTTTTTTGTGTCACCAACAAATGTGTACTTTGGATTATAGAAAAAAATAATTATAGAAATTTTCATTTTGTAAATTTTATTTCACAATAAAATAAATTAGTTTCTTTTTAATAACTGGATCCGAAATACAAAACAAAAATATTTCAATTTTAACAAATATTTTTCTCCAAATGATACAGACTTATGCAGTTGATAAATCCCCCTTTTTATTTTGGATAATCTGGTACATCAGTGAGCATTCGATAATAATCTGTTGAAAAAAATTTAACTAGACGAAAATAAAAAATTACAGAGGGAAATCCTCTCCCATATATTGCAGATAAAAAACTATTCTGTTGGAACTTCTGCAGTTTACGAACCGTGTTATATTTTCAGATGGGAATTACAGGTTAACTGACCATTTATAGTATTTATTGTTAGATGAAAGTGTTGTTTCTGAGTGTGTTTAACAATAACCTTATTTCAATTTACAATTTAACAAATTGTTTCGTAGTGTTTTTCTTTAACAGTAAAATTATTATTAAATCTATGTTTTCTCCAAGCATTTTTCAGGATAAAAAAAAATATATAATATACTTTTTTACACCTCATAGTAACGCTGTATTCCATAAAATTACATACTACCGTGCTAGAAAGATACTAACGCCCAAAAGTATCCTATACCTCTATAAGGCCGCCATTCGCCCAGGTATGGAGTATTGTTGTCATGTTTGGGCTGGTGCATCTGCTACTAGTCTCTCGCTCCCTGACATGGTTCAAAAGAGTCGGTAATCTGATAGGCCCTGAACTGGCATCTAAGCTTCAACCTCTGTCCCATCGACGAAACGTTGACTCCCTCTGCCTGTTCTACAAGTATTTTAATGGTTAATGCTCTGTCGAACTGCAGACACTTATGCCCCCACGACGTAGACACCCTCGACAAACCCGACAGGCAGCTAAATCCTACCTCCACACAGTAGAGATCCCTAGATGTAAAAGATCTTTCTACTCCAGTAGTTTCTTTCCCAGAACCGCTAGACTCTGGAATTCCATTCCAGGTCCCTGCTTCCAACTGTACCGACATGCAGAAGTTCAAGTGTAACATGAACCGACATTTTGCTGCCCAAAATCACCATAGTACCCAATAGTGGTTGCCCCCGATAGTAGCCTCCTACACCAAAGTGGCAATGTGCCTTGTTTGGGGTGAAAATGTAATTATATATATATATATATATATATATATATATATATATATATATAATTTGTTTTTTATACGACGCCTCCATTAATGTCTGTAAAAGACTACTTTTTGTTCTTCAGAAGACGGACCGCACTAGTTTTAGTTAGGGTTTTTAAGTTAAATCCAATTTTTACAGTATTTTGTTAGAAAAAAAATCTTTAAAACACGTTTCTGTTGGAACATCTGCAGTTTATGAATACAGGTGCTAAAATAATATTTCTGTATTTACAATAGTTGTTACCTCCTCCTTTTCCAAAATTACGAATTGTGTCTTGTAAAGCGTTCCGAAGTTTCTTTAAAAAAAAAAAGGAACGTTAAATTTTGGATTTTTCAATTTCGACACGGGATTACTACATATTAAGATACAAGATGAAATTATTTGAAATACATGAACTTGTTCGTTACAAAATAAAAAAAAAATGAACAAAATACAACTTGGCTTCTCTTTCAAATTTTGGCCGTGTCTATATAAACCTATTATTTAAATATTTCTTATTCTTTAGCATTGTAATATTGTACATTAAAAATATCGAATTCTATATAGCATACTTGTAAGAAAAATGTTTTTCTTTAATTCAAATAACATTAAAATTTCTTTAATTTAAATAATAAAATGATTATATATTAAATTAAAACATATTTAAGAATTTAGCACAGAAATCTACAAACGAAAAATGGGTCTAAAATTAAAATATATGACAACTAACACATTTCAATTGAAAACATTTTTACGTCGATGTCATGTCGAAATTAGTATAAATTCCAAAATTAATGGCAAATTACTCCATAGAAAATAATTACGAAAATATAGTGTTTACTGTTTGTGTAAATTAGTGATCGTTTTAAACGAAGGCATTTAAGGTGGAAACATGTAATTACGCATCATGTCGAACTTAGCATAAGTTCTAAAATTCACGTATAATGATATAATAGATGTGCTAGTTGTATTTTAACAAGAAAAATCAGTAATTCGATAAATTCTATTTTACTTGAAATTATTTTTTTACTGGATCATTTTTTTTGGAATTTTTTGGAATTTAGATATTTTGACATGACCTCTGAAATGCGTTAATTTATAAAATCACTAATCTATACAGGTGTTTTTTAGTGGAATTCTGGAAAAGATATATACCAGAAATGGGAAATTGAAATTTTTTTTTATTCAAAATTGATGACAACTATTATAATTATTTGTGCCATCAACAAATGTGTATTCTGGTTTATAGAAAACAATTTATCATTAGAGAAAGTTTCATTTTCTAAATTTTATTTCACAATAAAAGAAATCATTTTTTTCATAACTGGATCTGAAATACAAAACAAAAATATTTCAAATTTAACAAATATTTTTCTCAAAATTGTTAAATAATAAAATATGTTTTTGTAAACAGAATTTTGTAATTGATGAGTTGATTTTTTTTGTTAGATTTAAATTTGAAGAATAGATTTTCAAGTAAAAACAATGGTATTGATTCCTCCTCTAAACTGACATTAGATAATGTAATAAAATATTTAAATTACATTTTGATTCCTCCTCGACGTGAACACCCTCGACAGACCCAACAAGCTGCAAAATCCCACCCCCACACTGTAGAGATCCCTAGATGTAAAAGATCTTTCTACTCCGGTAGCTTCTTCCCTAGAACTGCTAGACTTTGGAATTCCATTCCAGGTCACTGCTTCCCCAACTGTACTGACATGCAGAAGTTCAAGTGCAACGTGAACCAACATCTTGCTGCCCAAATCCCTACATAGTATCCCAGTAGTTGTTTCCCCTGATAGTAGCCCCCTACACCAAAGTGGCAATGTGCCTTGTTTGGGGTGAAAATGTAATTAAAAAAAATTAAATTAAAAAAAATGGTAAAAATTATATAAACATTCAGGATAGGAATGTACGGTTGCACGTCTGGGAAAAAAGACAACTAACGCCCCCTTCCTCCCTTTCAATTACATGACGTCATTTCCAGTCTTTCGACTGGTTGAAAGTTTGGGCTTCCCTATATTCCGTGTTCACAAAACTTTTGTTTGTTGTGTTTTTGTAAACGGTAGAAAAGAAAACTAGCACCCACTTCCTTCTGTATGTTGTATAAACAAGGTGTTTTTTTTTTAAATTTAATTCAATGTCTTAGGTCTTTACTTTACTAATTATCTTTGACCCAGAAAACTAATATTTACCTTTCAAAGGATTTTTACAATGAATTTATTTAACTTCAAAATTTAGCTGAATTGTAAGCTCGTCGTGAAAACATTTTTCATAACTTTTTTGTTTGTTTACGTGTACAAATATTTTTTTACCTTTTGGAAATTAAGTTTAATCCTTAATCTTTCAAATACAATCAAAATGTAGTCGGAAACATGTGTTAATGCCCACCGAAAAAAAAAAAAGAGAAAAAAGATGCTGCGAAATCTAAACTTCTTTACTGGAAAATATATTTTGTTTGTCAACCATTTCTTATATAAAATATGGGACGAGAACAATTTGATATAAAGAAAAGGATTAAAACGGAACGAAATGTTCATTTCCATTCCATTTTTTAAACAACCAAAATTTTCGACAAGTTTTACTTTCTATTCCACTGGAAATTATATTTTTACTTGGTCCTTATTTCATAATTTATAGAATTCATACTTATTTTGACATGACAGGTAAGTACGTAATTTTGTTTTCATCTTAAATGCGGTAGTTTAAAAGATCACTAATCTACACACGAGTCGGAGTTTTTTTTTAATATAGGAAAATTCTGGACGAAAATATTTTTATGCCAGAGATATGAATTCTTAATTGAAATGAATCATTCACGATGGCTGGCAACTATCTTAAACTTTGTGCACTCCAAAAATGTGTACTCTGCATTATAGAAAAGAATTTATTATGAAAGAAACGTTCATCTTGCAAATTAGATTTCACAATAAAATAAATCATTTTTTTTTTCAATAACTGGATCCGAAATACAAAATAAAAACATTAATTTCAAATTTAACAATTCTTTCTCTCAAAATTGTTGAAGAATAACATACGTTTTTATAAACATTATTTTGCAGTCGAAACTTTAAAACATAAGGTTCTTCTTTATAAGATCTACATTCGAAATATCGACTGAAATGATGAGTAGAGATGAAGAGTAAACAGGAATGACTTTCGTAAATGTTTTATCAACTTAAAAGTTTTCGAGAAATCAATATGGCGGAATCCTTAATTCTGGCCAAAGGGGAATAACTACGATCCTTTATTTCCGGAAGAGTCGGAGAGTCAACGCAATTTATTCTAACTTTCAAGTAAAACCAATAGTGCACAATTAATTACCATGTAACACTTATGGACATATTCAAAATTTACGAAAAACGATAAAATTAAATGTAAATGAAAATACGTGGTTTGTATTACTGTACACATAGATTCGAAAAAGTTATCAAAAAACAAATATATAACAAATAAATGTTATCAAAGGCAAGATAAGTTACTTTTCTACCAAACTGGATATATTTTTTGTGTTTTTATTCAATGTAACATATTTATTCAGCTCGAAAAACATACAGTGTTTACCGATTCGCCGATGTATTCGAATATCCAAGATGGCGTCTCACACCCTCTTTAATACCGTAAGTATGGAAAAAGGTGTTATAAAAAAAAAAAACTATACAAAATACTATTAAAAACCCGCCGAATATATGTCAACCTATGTCACGGTAACATATAGTGAGCGAGTTTTTAACAGTATTTTATCCGGTTTTTTATTTATAACATCTTTTCCCACACTTACCGTGTTAAAGAGAGAATAAGACGCCATCTTGAATGTTCCAATACATTGGTAAACACTGTATGGTTTTCGAGCTGAATAAACATGTTACATTGAATAAAAACACGAAAAATATATCCAGTTTGGTAAACAAGTAAGTTATATTGCCTTTGATAACAATTATTTGTTATATATTTGTTTTTTTGACAACTTTTTTTAATCTATGTGTACAGTAATACAAACCCAAGTAAACGAACAAAATATACATTTTTATATATTTATAACTATTTATTTAACAGAAAAATGAAACAATTTTTAGAAAGTATATTATTGTCTTAACAGAAAAACGAACAATGAGCCACGTAACAAAGTATAAATTTGTATATACAAATAAAACAACTTTGAAAATTAAACATTTCTTAAAGTGTATTGTTTTCTTATGCTTTTAATAATTCGTGGAAATTATATTAATTATATATTTTTGGACGAAGTAAAGAATAGATACCCCGTAGCAGACGACGCCGCCTGGCGGTGCCAGGCGCACAATTCAACTAACACCGGTGATTCGACCTTGACATTGGCACAAGCACATGGCGTCGGTTGTTTTTAAACACGTCAAATAGCAAACATGCTCGAATATTCACCAGCATTTTTAAAAAAATATATTTACAAAACCTTTGAAAATTTAAAATAAGTAACAAAACGAACGTATTTAAATAAAAGATATTTAAATAAACGGGTGCCTCTTTCTATTTTGGATTTTTGCGACCACGATTGATTTTTATGTACCGTGTTTTTTTTTGGGGGGGGGGTCTGTGTGCGTTTTTAAGACAATTCAATATTTATTCTTTAAAACATTAACTTCAGCGACAATTAATATATTTTCAAAATAATATTTTTAAATATTACATTTTTACGAATATTCGCGAGCAAGATTTTTTTAAAAATAAAAGATATTTCAATAAATGGGTGTCTTTCTTTCTGAGTGTGTGTTTAATATATTTACAGAACTTTTTAATAACTATTTTATTCTTTTTATCAAACAAAAATAAAACTTTTATAATGACATATATATTATGGACTGTTTCGAAATTTTAAAATTAAAGTTAGTTTTATTTAAAAAAAAAAAGACGAGGTGTTTTTTTTTCAATTAAATTATAAACTTTATTTGAACTTTCAACAAACTTTTACAGACATAAAAATAGACTTTATAGATATTTTATAATTTTAAAAAAATATATTTAACGAAAAGTTTTTTTTTATCATTTCATTGTTGAATAAAATTTCAAAGTAATAAATGGTGACAAAAATCGAAAAGAAAAAACACCTCGTCTTTTTTTTTGTTTTAAATAAAACTTTAATTTTAAAATTTCGATGTTTGAAAAACAGTCCATAATATATATTTCATTATAAAAGTTCTATTTTTGTGTGATAAAAAAGAATAAAACAGTTAATAAATAATAAATGAAAAAATAGAAAACAACAGTCCATTAAGTTCAAATAAAAACTGTTTGAATAAAACTTATAAAAAAAGGTTCATTCTATACGGTTTTGGACATTTCTTTTTTGCGCGTTTTTAATACAATTCAATATTTATTTACATTTACTTTATCCATTTGTTACAGTATTTAAAACAAAATGGTCTAAATATTAATTTCTTTTAATACCTCGTAAAATTTTGGCTTCTTCGACTTTTGGATTTTTTTTTGTCATTTAATAAATTGATCACGTGATGGTATCATGAGATTAAATCAAAATTCAATATTTAAAAATATTATTTAAAAAAATATATTAATTGTCGGTAAAGTTAATGTTTTAAAGAAAGAATAATTAAATAAATACTGAATTGTATTAAAAAACACACAGAAAAAAAAAAGAATTATAAAACACTTTACATAAAAATCAATCTTTAGCACAAAAATCCGCGATACATAATTATTATTCTAAGGTTTATCTTCAAAAGTTTGTAAATATATTTAAAAAAAAAAATTGCTGGCGAATATTCGAGCATGTTTGCTATTTGACGTGTTTACAAACAACCGACGCCGTGTGCTTGTGCCAATGTCAAGGTCGAATCACCGGTGTTAGTTGAATTGTGCGCTTGTCACCGCCAGGCGTCGTCGTCTGCTACGGGGTATCTATTCTTTACTTCGTCCTATATTTTATATTAATTACATATTTTAAAACTTTAATAATTTTATTTTAAAACTAATAATTCGTAATATTCGTGATTTGCCGGTGTAAAATACTGATGTGACCCTTCTAGAATTAAAGTTGTCGAACTTTCTGGGACCTAACTGCAAGACTGCCGGATTTTCAAGTTTTACAGTATATTGTTAGCAAATTTATTTTTTTTTAAATTAACAAACTTTTCTGTTGGAACTTCTGCAGTTTACGAACCGTGTTTTATTTCTTTTTTTTTTTTTTAGATAGGAGTTTCAGGTTAAATTCAAATTTATAGTATTTATTGTTAGTTTAAATTCAAAATAGTTAAATGTAGCCCCCTTCCTCTTCTGTTTGGGTTTCTAAATAGTAACGTTATTACAATTTACAATTGAACAAATTGTTTCGTAGTATTTTTCTCAAGTTATGTAACAGTAAAATCATTTTCAAATGTTTACATAAATAGCATTTTTCAGTAATGCCGTATTTTACATAAGATATTCCTGAATTCATTGTTTTTCATACGACGCCGACATTAAATTCTTAAAAAGAAAATACAGCAAAGTGAGGTCATGAAATGTTTGGGAAAAAAAAAAAAAAAAAAAAAAAACGCGCGTTATTTCAAATGTTTATCTTATTAGTACTTTTTTTTCAGAAAATATTTAAAAAATGAAATATTATGGATATAAAAAAAATATCTTGCATGTTACTTATGTGCTGAAATAAATTATTGCTTAGAAACTTATCATTTAACATGGAGAGTGTGTTGGAAATATTCTGTACTTTCACCTAACAATTTAATAAAAGCGATACCGTAAAACTTGAATTTCTTGATTAAATAATTCTAAAAACGCTATGGAGTTCAATTCATCGAATTCCCTTATAAACAACTTTTGTCGCAAAGAGAACGACAGTATCAGTAAAAAATGTTCCTTCCTTTTCTTTTTAAATGTAATTTATAAGTAAATAAAGAACGTATTCTAATCTTTAAAATCCATAATCCAACGAAATGGTCAATTGCTTTTTAACACACAAACAAATCCCCCACCCCTTTATTAATATTGGAGGATTGTCAATATAACTCATTGTGTTCTTTATTTACTTTTATTAAATTCAACTTTGAAGTTTTCTGTAAAAATTCCTGCTCATTATTGACAGTCTAAGTGTGTCAACTATCTTGCTTGCTAGAACCTCAACGATGACGTCGTTTTTCAGCTGAAAGGCCATCTCTTACGATGGTCGTGATTTTTTACCTACCTGGATAGTTTTTTGTTTGTGTGTGTGTGTGTGTGTGTGTGTGTGCGTGTGCGTGTGCGTGTGCGTGTGTGTGGTTGAGCATGTTTTAAAGCGTCTATTTAATTAAAAACACAAGTAATGGCGAGTTGCTAAGTTAGAACGACAAGATAGCCGACATTCAAACATTCAACTGGGAAGTCTCGATAATCACTTCAATCATGAAAACAAAAACTACAGATAGACATTTATACTTGTCGGCCATGTTTTCTTTTTAACTTTGCAATTCGACATCACTTTATTTTCGAAACAAATAAAACTTTAAAATAAAAAAGTCTATTTGTTATATATTTGATTTTTTAAAATCTTGTTTGTTGTCTTCTCAGCTAATATATATTTTTAGAAACTTTCATATTTTTTTAATAATAATAATTAAAAACATTTAATAATAATTCGAAACATTTATTCCGAATCTTTTTTACAGATTACATTGCCTTTTACTTATTATAGGATGTTCAGATTGAATTAAATTCTTATGGTTTTTGTTGTTTATTAAATTTTATATAGTAATAGTATTTTATGTTCCCGCTCACCATGTTAAGCATAGGTTTTACATAATAGCGTTACTATTTCAGCCCGGTCCGTTTTATGTATAAGCACCAAAACGTTGAATTTTAATTTAATCTGAAAGGAAAAAAAAGGTTTGTTAAATTAATGTTTGTTCAATTCAGGATCCATTTATAAAACAAATAATGTTTAGTGCGTATGCAGAGATATTCGCGCTATTTTTTAAAATCGTATTTCCACGTCTAATTAAAGTTTTATGATATGTTTTTTTTATTCAATTGTACGGTTAAAGTTCAGAATAGGTACAAAACACCCTCCCCATGTTAAGAATGGCTTTTTAAATAATAACGTTATTATTTCAGCACGGATCACTTTCTGCATGAGTACGAAATTTTTAGTTTCCAAAGAAAATAAAAAATAAAAAATATTTTTTTAGATAGTAAATTGCTTTCTATAAATTCCTGTACAAAATTTTGGAGGAACCGATTTAAAATATTGAACGTTGAAATGACTTCACAGTCGACAGTCATTTAAAGTGAAAAACTACACATTCACTATTTCAATTTCTTTACCGTTTAAATTTATGTAAGTAAAACTGATCCGGCGAGAAGTTCATAAAAAAAAATAAAACACTGACGTAAAATGCATTGCATTGTTAAAAGTAATAAAATATCGAAAAACAATCTTACCTTTCGTTGTAAACAATTGAATACGAAAACGACAATAAAAAATTTGGATGATTTCTTTTTTGTTTATGTCAAAAATTGAAAATTTGGTCAATTTGTAGGGATTTCTTTACAAAATTAATACAAATGTCCAATTCATTAAGAAATCCAAGAATAAATGAATATTGAAAAAGTTATAAACTCAAAAACACGATTGAAACGTGGATTTTAAAAATGGATGAACAAAAATTGAAAGTTTAAAATGAAAATATATGAAGATTAAAAAAAATTTAAAAGATAAAACATTATAATGAAACGTTGTCCGTTTTTAAATGTCGGTTAATTACGTGTTAGAAAACCTTTTCCTATCAACGTATTGTCCATTCATAAGACTAAAATAATTAAAATTGAGAAAAGGAATAAAACTAAGATATCTTTGTTCTGCGTTACTTATATGCTAACGGCCAAGAACAGTTTATATAACTATTTAAATGAATATATATTATGCAAATATATATTATGTAAATATATCTGCATGTCAATTAAAGTAGTGTATATATATATATATATATATAGATATATATATATACATATATATATATACATATATATATACATATATATATATACATATATATACATATATATATACATATATATATACATATATATACATATACATATATATATATATATATATATATATATATATATATATATATATATATAAAACAACATAACGTTAACCATCGTTGGTATTTTTATTTTATTCTTTTATATATATATATATATATATATATATATATATATATATATACATATATATATATTTAAATATATATATATATTTAAAAATATAGATATATCTTTATATATATATCTTTAATATATATATATATATGTGTGTGTATCTTAAAACATATACCTATATATATATATATATATATATATATATATATATATATATATATATATATATTTTTATTACATTTTCACCCCAAACAAGGCATATTGCCACTTTGGTGTAGGAGGCTACTATACGGGGAAACATCTACTGGGGTACTATGTAGGGATTAGGGCAGCGAGATGTTGGTTCACGTTGCACTCCCGCATTTATATTATATTGTTTAGACGTACGACCGTCGAGGACAACCTGGATTTTTCTCTTATCTAAGAAGGATTTAATTATGTTAAGTATTCTACAAGTGATACCGTAAGATGTAATCTTCCTGAGGAGACCCTCATGCCATACCCTGTCAAAAGCCTTAGATATATCTAGAGCTACCGCTCTGCCCTCTCCCGCTTTGTCCAGTGAATGGTATATGCGTTCAGAGATTACAGTGAGGATGTCTGCCGTGGAACTGGCTTGTCTAAATCCATATTGATGGTCGGTCAGAAGTTTAGCATCTGTAAGGTGCTGGACTAGAGCATGGTTAATTAAGGTCTCAAATATTTTGGCAAAAAGTGGGAGGAGGCTAATAGGGCGATAATTTAATGGGTCAGGTCCACATGCTTTGGAAGTGTCAAGGTTTTTTATGATAGCATGCACCTGAGCAGGGGTGATTTTCAGATCGTCTAGCGTGGCGTCTGTCCGCATAGGAAATTGAGGTAGGGGGTGGTTTAGAGGGTCCAGTGTGGAGTTTGAGGCAAACCGACTGGCAAGCATGTTAGCCTTCTCGGTTGCTGAGCAAAGAACCTCGTGATTGTTGGTTAGTGGGGGAATTGTTGATTGCCCTTATTTACTACACTGTTGTAGATTTTCCAGAAGTCACGAGTTCCTAGTTTTTGTGCTTCGATGCGATTTTTAGTGGTTTCCGTAAATTCCCTCTTAGCTGTCGTTATTTCTTTCTTAACGTTACTTCTAGCTTCTATGTACTTCTGTCTGTTTGAACTGGACTTATGTCAATTAAACCTGCGGAATGCATGCTGCCTTTGAGCAATGGCAGTTGCGCAAGTCGAAGTAAACCATTGGGAAGAGTGGGGCTTGCTAAAGAATTTCCGCTTGGGAACATGCGCTTCGATTGCAGTTTTGAACCATTCAGTGGTCTCGGTTGTACACTGTTCAGCAGGAAGAGAAAAAATATTTCCCCATGAGGCGTCTCTGATAAGATCTCTGATAGCTTCCCAGTCAGCCTTTTTATAATATCTCGTTGTTTTGAGCACTGGCTCTTCAGTTTTGGGTCTAGAGTTTAGGGCGATTTCAACCATTATCACCGCATGATCAGCGTTCTCAAGTGGGCTGTCGGCTTTCGTTACACAATCATCAGGAACTGTGGTCAAAAACAGATCTAATAGTGATGCGTGTTGTTCTTCCTGATCAGGGAAGCGGGTTGGAAAAGTAACAATTTGCGATAGGGAGTGAGATACAGAGAAGCTATGAGTTGCGCTGCCTGCTGCATCTATGTAAGTAGAGCATCCAAGCCAGTTTTTGTGATGGACATTAAAGTCGCCAAATACATGTACTTGGGCGCTAGTGTCGAAGGAGAGTGCTGTGTCTATGCTGTCAGATACTTTGTATATTATGGTGCAGTCTTGGGTCGAGGGAGAGCGGTAGAGAAAGTAAAAGTAGCTAATGTTGTGTTGCATGATTAGTCTAAAGCACATAAAGGCTTGATCATCCGTTTCTAGGTTTGTTTCTTGGTAGCGCTTAGAGCGGCTGCTCCATCAACAGTTGAATAATATCGGGATGTTTGCAGTGCCATGGCGCGCATGGAAAGGGACCCTGCACTCATCCCCGGTGGGCTTTCCTGAGGCCACAGTCCTAGTTGATGGAGGGTCAGCTGATGGTCTACTTGTGATGCATGTGTGATATTCTGCATAACCTCCTGTTCGGCTTCCCCTAACCCAACTGAAACTCGTTAAAAAAACATGATGACAGTATAATCTAAAAATAAGCTTAAACCAGGCTTAGGGTCAAACAAATCCAACTTGCCTCCTCCCTTGAGGCTTGCATTCACAAATATCCGTGGGCTTAGAACTAATTTAGCTGATGTTGAAGCATTTCTCCTAACAAATACCCCGGATATCTTAGCACTAAGTGAGACTAACCTACACTCCTCCATCCCCTCTAACTACTTTAACATGCCTGGATATCTCCCACTCTGCCATAAGGACTCTGACAGACATATGCACGGACTTGGAGTTTACATTCGTAATACCCTTCCCTTGACTGGAGAAACAAACCTAGAAACGGATGATCAAGCCTTTATGTGCTTTAGACTAATCATATATATATATATATATATATATATATATATATATATATATATATATAGTTATTATATATTCAGATATATTGCATATATATTCAGATACACACACACACACACACACATATAATTTTTTTAAAATATATATTTCTAATAATAAATCTATGTTTTTTATTGCAATTTCACTCCAAAATTAGTCCAGCCAATCTAGCTCATTTTTTGGCTCAACCTCAAACAAATTGCTAACAAAGGTTTTTAAATTGCATTGTGCGAGAGAATATCTCCTCTTTCAGATAAAAAAAGTTTACCAAAATTGCCATTGCGGAAAGGGGTCAACGACCGCCATCTTTAAATGGTCCCCCCGATTCTAGTTTCCCTCTCTCAACTCAATTATTGTAAGGATATCTTCAAAAATTACAAATGTACCAATGTGAAATTTTATAAATCAACAGTTTTCATGAAGTTGAATATAATTATAAACTCATAGGTTTGGTTTTATTTGATTTTGGTTTACGGCATATCAACCCTTTTAGATTATTTGATACTAGTCCAGTCAATCTAGCTGTTTTTTTTTGTCTCAACCTCAAATAAATTGCTAACAGAGGTTTTTAAATTGCATTGTGGGCAGGAATAACTCCTCTTTTAGATAAAAAAAAAGTTTATTAAAATTAACCTCGGAGAAAGGGGACAACGGACGCCATCTTTAAAGGGTCCCTCCGATTCTAGTCTCAATTACTGTAAGTATTCTTTTTTTATTAGCCGCACCTGCTTGCCGTCCCTGGCCGAAAACAAGCAATAAAATATTTTAATATTCTGGTGGTCATAAACCTGGCGCCTATAGGCTGTGGTACTGGTCAAGTCTGAGCAAACTCTCTCTCCCATAAAAAAAGTTTATTAAAATTAACCTTGGATAAAGCGGTCAACGGCCGCCATATTTAAAGGGTCTCTCAGATTCTAGTCTTCTTCTCTTAACTCAATTACTGTATAGTCCAGTCTTTGGTGTTGTGGCTGAACATTAAACAAATTGCTAACAAAGGTTTTTAACTTGCATTGTGGGCAGGAATATATCCTCTTTCATATAAAAAAAGTTTACCAAAATTAGCCTTGGGGAAAGGGGTCAACGGCCGCCACTTTTAAATCATTTGGGCCCTGTCGTAAAATGCGATATCTAGCGAAAAGGATGATACGCAAAATTAACAATTACCATAATGTAAAAGGACAAAATATCGACTGTGTCATCTTTTTTGCTAAATCGCCAAGGCCGATATATTGGCCTGAGTCTAAAGGGTTAAAATTCAACTTAACAGTATTAAAATTTCGATGCATAAAATTCCTGACAAGTATATCCATTAAAACAATTAATTACAAAATAATCATTTTTGCTGATAAAAAAACCTTTATTAATGTACACAGAACAAGTTTATGAACGGACCAAAGAACATTTCTTGTCAAGAACTAGTCAAAGGTCACTTCATCATCATCATCATCATCATCATCATCATCATCATCATCATCATCATCATCATCATCATCATCAATATCTGGCTGTGATGAGTTGGTACAATGGAGGCCTTTGCAATATCCACACAAGTTTGAACAGTGAATGCCATGTTTCCTGCAACTGCATCTTCCTGTAGTACACCCTGAAGTACAGTTACACCTAATTATATCCAACAAATTTATAGGGCCAGGTGGTAATTCAGTCTTAACTGGTTTTAATTTACCATCTGAAAGGGTCCATCCCCACTCGTCAGGTTTTAGCTGGTTTCTACCTTTCCATTCCTGAATTTGGAAGTAAACTCGAAGGCTGTGGAATTTCGTAGCTACTCTTGTCGGTGGCAATGATTTGGCCTCAATATACTTTGAGCTATTTGCAACCTTTTCCTTAAAGCGCCTCAGTCGAAGATGATTGATGTTTTCCCCATCATTACCATTGTATAGGCACACTAAAGCCTTCTCCCCAGCTTCAATAACCTCTTCTGCACTGCTGTCTTTGCCAAACACTTTAGCCAGTTCGAGGAAGTTTCTATTCTTTCGGAGGGATGCTGCCTTCCCAATTCCGTGAACACTGGATGTAGAATCACAACCCAGTAGTGCATGAATGAAAAGAATGTTGGAACAGACCGCATCTCCCAATGATTTCCTCACCTCTTTGATGTTCCAGACTTTCACTCTTTTTTCACTAGCTTTTGGTTGTGGCGTAAAGAAGATGTTGTAAATATCATCGCTATTGGTATGATAACATAGAAGGACCAGTAGGTCAGTGTCATCTGCTATCAAAATGGTTTCTCCTGTCTGTGCCAGTTCTAGAGGAGTCTTCACAATCAATACGTCAACGTCTCCAGATGCATGGATTACTTTACAACCTGCTTCCTTCAAACTCTTTCCTAGCAAGTTGATAAACAATTGTTTGTTTTGTCGATTAGCAAGGAAAACATTCTTTTTTAATTTGAACACCATGAAAGGAGTCAATGACACATTAACTCCAACAAGCCCCCCTGCTCGGTGTCGGTGAGTCGAGTCCTTAATGGATGGGCCACTTTCATATTCATCAAAGACAACACATGCTTTTCCATATCTATTTGTGACATATCTACAGTATTGGTCACAGATCTCATTAAATGTGCGACCTTTTTGCCAAGGGAGACGCTGAAGTAGTGCTCCACCATCTAAGAGATACTGTGGATCTGATGACTGTGGACCTGATTGTACATGAGAAGTCAGTTCCCATATAGCGTCCACAAAAGCAGATTTTTTTTTGCCTGTCGTAGTAATCCAAAATAATCAAAAAGAGCAGGTGGGTAACCACACAGCTCATATTGAAAATGTTCTTGCTGCTCCTGGGTTGAGTGTTCATTATTAGATAGCACACACAGTCTCTGGAATAGGAGTTGTGGATCAGTCTCAACAGTTTCATCTTTGCTGAGTGAAACTTTTGATCCAAGTGTAATTGCTTGATCCTTTTTTTTTAAGTGTACTCTTGTACATTTTCTCCAGCCATTGAAGCTATGATTGCCTCTCCTATGGAGTTTACTCTGTCCACATTCACCTTTTTGTCTCCAGTTACTCCACTTGAAATGCTGTGAATGGACGGATCTTCCGTTAAAGGGTCATATGTCTGGAGAAACGCAAGGACCTTCCATGTATCCCTCACATCACGCTCTTTTCTTGCTGAAGTAGCCTCCTGATGCTGGTCACTAGTGCCATAATGAATGCCTGCTAGTTCTTGCATTGTAAACTTGATTTCCGCGCATGCTGGTAGTGATAGCGTCCAAACCAATCGTTGAATTTCAGCCATTCCTCTGCCATGAGTAAGGCCTCCAGACGTCGTCAGGCTTCTCATTAGCACCTGTTCAATAACCAGATCCGTTGACAAGCCAGCCCAGTAGCGATAACTCCGTCTAATCACATGGAATCCTTCCGAAAATTTCTGGAATACTTCAGAGTGGGTTTTTGGCAGACCCTCCATTTGCTGCAAATACATATACGACGACTTTGCATATAGGATGTGTCCTGCTGCAGCGAATATTGGCAGCATTTTCCTAACAGCGTCAAGGTGCGATTCCCAGTTCCCGGTGCGCTCTGCTTTGATAAACAGTTGCAGTCTCTTAACCATATCAAGGTGTTGAATCCACAATTTTGCTGTTTGCTGCTCAACCATCGCATCCTTCACATGGTTGATTTTCTGGGTAATCCTGGTTACAGACTCTGAAGACAGAACATTATCCAATCTCTCAGTCCCACCAAGGAGACCTATCAATAGCCCCTGAGCTTCTTTAAGGTCTTCATTTTGATGAAATGACTCTTCTGCATCAGTGTTGAGTTGATCATGCTCAGTGACATGTGAAACTGGCAAATCATAGGCTTTTGCTAATAAAATAGCATTCAGAGCAGCAGCAACTAAAAAGTGAGCACGAATGGCTCTTTCAATTGCTTTGCCACTTAGCATGTGGTTGACTGTGTTTTCAGCATACACAAGTTCAAAAAGTTCTTGCAAACCAGAACCTTTCATCAAATGACCAATTGACCCCAGAAAGCTCATCTGTGTATGGAGCCCACCAAGTCGCAAGACAAATGATTTCAGGGGACTGAAACTAGGCTGTGACTCGACTATCATCATTGCTTTGTACCAAGGTGGGTGGTCAAATGTTAGAATTGGTGTTATGTTGTTTTTTCTGGCTAAATCACTAATGTAATATAAAGTTGAGTACACACAGGTTGGGTTACCAGGGTCCATGTCAATCATTGGCAAAAAACTGTTGCTGATTTTCCAGGATATGTTCCTTTGTACACTGACTGCATAAGGCCTGACCATGCGGGTTTGGACGGATGTAAAATTAGTGAAACCTCCCAAAGGATGTCAACGTTGGCAGTGGAATCGAAAACTTTCTTGGCCAGGAGCTTTTTAAATGTAACTGGGGGTTTATTGGTGTGCCGTGAATCTAGAAACTTTATTTTGATCCTTCCAACCTTTATTATCTCTTCTGAAAATACCTGAATCCTTGGAATTGGTTTTGCTTTAACTTTCCCGGGGGTAACAGATGCTATGATGCCCATACAATGGAATGTGTTGAATCCATCAATACTCCTTACATTATGGTCCACATTATCAGCTACGAACTGCACAAATTCAGTTTCAACGGGGAACAGAATTTCAGTCCCATGAACAAGAGCTGCACTTCTTTCGAATTTCTGGACTTCCGAGTAGGATGAAGAGAAACTATGCTTATTCAGAGTGTCAATCAGGAACCTCGATCCAAATTGGTTATGCATTTCTACGGCTAAACCAAACTGTAAAGGTGCAAGTAGAACTCGAGGTCTAACATCCTGCATTATCGCTTGACCTATCGATGCAAGTTTCAAATCATTGTCTTTGCCTGCAAACATATTCCTGAGAAAAATCCCAACAAAATAATTAATGAATATTTTAACTTACTAAAATGCTTGGGAAGGGCAGCAGACAGTAATTTATGAAGCCTCCTTTCTTTGGAAATTCAAAATACTATATGAAAAGTGTCTTTTGGGAGTTACGGGGATAGGAGAACGGGGATGGGAGAGAGAGTCTGCTCAGACTTGACCAGTACCACAGCCTACAGGCGCCAGGTTTATGACCACCCGAATATTAAAATATTTTATTGCTTGTTTTCGGCAAGGGACTGCAAGCAGGTGCGGCTAATAAAATAAGAATACTTACAGTAATTGAGACTAGAATCGGAGGGACCCTTTAAAGATGGCGTCCGTTGACTCCTTTCTCCGAGGTTAATTTTAATAAACTTTTTTTTTAATCTGAAAGAGTAGTTATTCCTGCCCACAATGCAATTTAAAAACCTCTGTTAGCAATTTATATGAGGTTGAGACAAAAAAACAGCAAGATTAACTGGACTAGTATCAAATAATCTAAAAGGGTTGATATGCCGTAAACCAAAATCAAATAAAACCAAACCTATGAGTTTATAATTATATTCAACTTCATGGAGAAACTGTTGGTTTATCCAATTTCACATTGATATATTTGTAATTTTTGAAGATATCCTTACAATAATTGAGTTGAGAGAGGGAAACTAGAATCGGGGGGACCCTTTAAAGATGGCGTCCGTTGTTCCCTTTCTCCGAGGTTAATTTTAATAAACTTTTTTTTATCTGAAAGAGGAGTTATTCCTGCCCACAATGCAATTTAAAAACCATTGTTAGCAATTTATTTTAGGTTGAGACAAAAAAAACAAAAAAACAGCTAGATTGACTGGACTAGTATCAAATAATCTAAAAGGGTTGATATGCCGCAAACCAAAATCAAATAAAACCAAACCAATGAGTTTATAATTATATTCAACTTCATGAAAACTGTTGATTTATAAAATTTTACATTGGTACATTTGTAATTTTTGAAGATATACTTACACTAATTGAGTTGAGAGAGGGAAACTAGAATCGGGGGGACCCTTTAAAGATGGCGGTCGTTGACCTCTTTCCGCGAGGTCAATTTTGGTAAACTTTTTTTTATCTGAAAGAGGAGATATTCTTGCCCACAATGCAATTTAAAAACCTTTGTTAGCAATTTGTTTGAGGTTCAGCCACAATTTGACTGGACTAAATAGGCAGAATGCCACTTTGATAAAGGGGCAACTATTTGGTACATAATTTCTAGGGGTACTATGTAGGGAGCTGAGCAGCAAGATGTATGTTTATATTACATTTGAACTTCGGCATGTCAG
This sequence comes from Euprymna scolopes, assembly GCF_053919585.1. NCBI lineage: Eukaryota > Metazoa > Mollusca > Cephalopoda > Sepiida > Sepiolidae > Euprymna > Euprymna scolopes. The sequence goes on along the minus strand of NC_136527.1, from coordinate 209,138,138 downwards.
TAAAGTCAGGGAAACAGAAATCCGGAAGGCAATTCCAAAGGCTTTTACATTTTTTACATCTACGGATTTCTAATGCATAGGGGTGGAATTTTGCTGTTTGTATGGTTTGTCTGGGGTGTGTACCTCGAAGGGATACAAGGGCTTGTAGTTCGTCGGAGCACTTTCAATTAAATTACTTGTGAAACAGGCAGAGGATGCAACATTTCGTCAGTGGGACAGCAGTTTAAGCCTAACGGATAGTGCGGGATATATTAAGTTCTCGACTCTCTTTTGGACCCTTTTTGAAGTGGAGATAAGTAGCAGATTCACCAGCCCAAATATGGCAACAATACTATATACATGGCAACAATACTATATACATGGCAACAATACTACATACATGGCAACAATACTACATACATGACAACAATACTACATACATGACAACAATACTACATACATGGTAACAATACTATATACATGGGCGAATGGTGGCGTTGTAAAGGCACACGATACTCTCAGGCGTAAGTAACTTTATAGCACGGTGGTTAGGCCCATCTTCTTGGCAGCAGCTTTGGAAATGCACTCAATGTATCTGTTCCAACTCATGTTCCTCCTGAACGTTAAACCGATGAGTTTGAAAGAAGTATTTTCAGATAATGTAGTCATGTCTATTAGTGGTTGAGAATGTTTCTTGTAATTATTAAAGACAAGGAGCTTAGTCTTGGCAGCATTGAATGTGATCATCCATTTTGGCCCCGTTTTGCTTTTGATAGGTGTTCATTCGTTTTCCCCTCGTGTCTGTTATAGAGCGTAGTGTCGTCAGCAAATATACCCATCTCAGAGCCAATTTCATCAGGGGTCATTTATGAATATTAGGCATAATTAGATTCGTGGATCGACCCCTGTTAATTATTCGTCTAGTAAAACCATAGGATATGATTTTCGTGAGAATGCCATTATTTAATATCTCCAGTTCGGTTGGTTTCGATAAATTGCTAACAGTAACTGTTGCCAAATCCAATTTTTTTTCTATCACAAAATTTTAAACAAAAGTCTTTTCATCTTTTTTACATAATCCTCAATACCAACAAGCCGAATTTAAAAATTACTTGTATGCAAAAGTTAACACTGATCTATATTAATCGCTTTCAAATCATTTTCATATAAAATTTACATAAATATATTAGTGTTAAACCTATTCAATATCTTCATACACACATTTTAACGTAATTTATGCTTTACTAAAACAGAGATGACTAACTTAAAAAAAAAACTCCCGGTGTTTTCCAACACGTTGCCATGTGACTGCTTCCTTGTAGACTAAAACATAGTCTTCTTAAAATCAAATGTCACCAAGTACTCTAACCTATATAACACGCTGGTTAGAGTGTTCGCTAATGGACTGAGAGCCTGGAATTCACTCCTCGGTCGAATCATACTAAAGACAGAGTAATGGAATGCTCCTTGGAAAAAGAGTAGCGTCCCTCCACTATGCCTTGGTGTAGTTGATAATAAAAGGGGAAAAACTATAGCTAAACGATAAAACCATCATTCGATTGTGCTTTGCATGTAATTCGCTATTAACATAGCGAACTTCTTTCTGTAAATATTGATCGACAACATTGTTTATGTAACTATTGATTGTAATGGAACACATACACCAGGTATGTTGCGAACGGCGCTTGGAAAATGGTGGGATCATTCTACCGCTCCAATAGATATCTCACTACTGATGTAATTCTCTATCTGTATAAAAGCCAAGTACGTCCAAGGATGGAGTACTGCTGCCACATCTGGACAGCAGCTGCTAAAAGCAGCCAATCCTGCCTTGACAGAGTACAAAATGACTTCGTGGCCTAGTGGGGGATGTCCGTTTCTCTTCTTCTCTTCCCTGCAGCCTCTCTCCCACAGAAGAGACGTTGGGAGCCTGCCTTTGTTTTATCCTTATTTCCATGGCAAGTGTTCGTCTAAGCTCCAATCTCTCGTCCCCCCTCGCCAATCTTTCACGAAAACACCCGTCTAGCTGAAACTACTGTCATTAATTTTTCCCACTCCTTATCTCTGTCTAAATCCAAACGTAGATTCCATGAGCAGAGCTTCTTTCTTAGAAGTGCACGACTGTTGAACTTTCTTCTGTTTGCTTGTTTCATATCTGGCTACAAATTGGATGTCTTCAAGTCTAACATTTCTTACAAACCGCTCTTTTACGTAAGACACTCTATCAAATATCCAATACTAATGATTACTACGATACTATCTCATTGATTACTGTGCATGCAATAACCCTTATCCTCGAGTGGCTCCCTGGCCTTGATAAGTGGTGACCTCCATGTAAAAAAAAACCTTCTTTATAAGAATTTGTCCATATTTATATTTTATATTCCATGCTCTTTTTAAATAGAAGAATTTTTTAAGTAAGCAAAAGAAAAGACAACGATTTTAAATTCTAATCTCAGATGTTCACTGAGCGGATTTTTCCCGCTTTTTTCCAGTTGACAAATACGGAGGCCTAAGTAATTATTTCTGACATGGGCCTTATCTCTCATTTGTATTTCTAATATGTTTGCTGTTAACAACAAAGTTAGTCATATGGGTCACCGTACTTGAAAAATGATCACATTTCACTCATAAGTAAGTTTACTTTTATAAGCACCCCCCCGACAAATTTTCCATTTTTATTCTGTTGAAGTAATACATGAGATTTTGATTTAAAGTATTTTATTTCTTCTTAATGCAATGCTTTTTTGTTAATATCAAGAAAAAAACATTGAATGAAATAGAAAAAAATATTGTAAGTGTCCAATATTTACTGGACAGTATTTTCAAATTATGAGGTTCCACTTAAAAAAATCAACGTGTTTAAGAAAAAAAAAGGTTTTAAACTTTTGACTTTACATGTAAATTTGCACAAAACTTATTCGCAGTTTTATCTTAAGTGTGTCAAACATTCCGAAAAACTTCTGACACACCTAATCATGGTCATATGTATGTCGGCTGCTACAGGTATAATCAGATAAAAGGTAAAAGCGGACAAGACATCTTTCACCTTTATGATTTATTAGGCTTTATTGACAAGGAGCAAGAATAGACTGGGAAAATTCCAGCTCGAAAAGGGATGACTGTTTCTGCAGTCGAAGCTGAGATTCTAAAAGATGCTGCCTTCGAACTAAATGAACAGTCTACGCACGGTATTTTAACGTTCACTAACAGCTGACCAAACATATGGGTAGAAAGAGAATACTTAGCTAAACAGCCAAGACCAAACATATGTGTAGAATTAGAAAGCGATCTTTTAAAACAGCTCGAACTCACAAGGTTTACGATAATGTATGATTGAGTCTATGAATGTTGCGTTGCTCTTAGAAAAGGCAGCGGATGATTTTCCAAGATTATGAATCAATATTAATTACATAAAGAAGGTCGCCATGTTAATAGCGAGTGACTTGCAAAACAGAATCGAATGATGGTTTTATCGTTTGGCTGTAGTTTTCCCCTTTTACTATCAACTACACCAAGGCATAGTGGAGGGGGCGCTACTCGTTTCCCCAGGATCACTCCACTTTCTCTGTCTTTAGTATGATTCGACCGAGGAGTGAATTCCAAGCTCTCAGTCCATTACTGAACACTCTAACCAGCGTGTTATATATGTTAGAGTACTTGGTGACATTTGATTTAAAGAAGACTATGTTGTAGTCTACAAGGAAGCAGTCCCATGGTAATGTGCTCCATAGACGAGGAGCTCTTACATGTTCAGAGAAATTTCTGCTGTGACTGGGCCCATGAAAGCCAAAGGAAAGTCTTCTTGACGTTTATGAATTTTTTAGATGAGGGTTGATTATTTTTATTATTATTCGTCGAACTACTGTTCTCATCTTGAGTGTGATTTTCACAACGTTTCGGTCGATATAACCTCCGACCTTCTTTAGGTGTATCTTGTCGAACCCGGGAGTGTCCAAATTCCCGAGTTCGACAGAAACATTCCTGAGTTCGACAAGATACACCTGAAGAAGGTCGGATGTTATATCGACCGAAACATTGTGAAAATCACACTCAAGATGAGAACAGTAGTTCGACGAATAATAATACAGAACGTCTTCTTGTGATGAAAAAGCGGGAGTTTTTAAGTTATTCATCTCTGTTTTAGTAAAGCATAAATTATGTTAAAATGTGTGTGAAATTTATGTGAATTTTATATGAAAATGAGTTGAAAGTGATTCATATAAATCAGTGTTAATTTTTGCATAGAAGTAATTTTTAAATTCGGCTTGTTGGTATTGAGGATTAAGTAAAAAAAGATGAAAAGACTTTTGTTTAAAATGTTGTGATAGAAAGAAAATTTGGATTTTGACGATACATTGAGTTCATTGCTTAACGTTCAGTAGGAACATGAGTTAGAACAGATACATTGAGTTCATTGCCAAGGCTGCTGCAAAGAAGATGGGCTTAACAACCGTGCTATAAAGTTACTTACGCCTGAGAGTATCGTTGTCCTTTTATTTATGCCATGTATATAGTATTGTTGCCATATGCAGTATATCTGAATATATAATAACTATATATTTTAACATATATATAAAGATAAAGATATATGTCTTAATATATATACACATATATATAGATTAAAGATATATATATATAAAGATATATATATATATATCTTTAAATATATATATATATATATATATCTTTAAATATATATATTTAAATATATGTATATATTTAAATATATATATATTTAAATATACATATATATTTAAATATATATATATACATATATATTTAAATATACATATATATTTAAATATACATATATATTTAAATATATATATATATATATACATATATATATGTATACGCTACTTTAATTGAAATACAGATATATTTACATAATATATATTTGCATAATATATATTTATTTAAATATTTATTTTAACTGTTCTTAGCCGTTAGCATATCAGTAACGCAGAACAAAGACATCTTAGTTTTATCTTCTTCTCATTTTTAATTATTTTAGTCTTATGAATGGACAATATGTTGATAGGAAAACGTTTTTTAACACGTAATTAACGGACATTTAAAAACTGAAAACGTTTCATTATAACGTTTTATCTTTTTTTTATCTTTTAATCTTTTTTAATCCTCATATATTTTCATTTTAAACTTTCATTTTTTGTTCATCCATTTTTTTAATCCACGTTTCAATCGTATTTTTTAGTTTTTAATTTTTAACTTTTTCAATATTCATTTATTCTTGGATTTCTTAATGAATTGGACATTTGAAATTGTATTAATTTTGTAAAGAAATCCCTACAAATTGACCAAATTTTCAATTTTTGACATAAACAAAAAAGAAATCATCCAAATTTTTTATTGCCGTTTTCGTATTCAATTGTTTACAACGAAAGGTAAGATTGTTTTTTCGATATTTTATTACTTTTAACAATGCAATGCAAATGCATTTTACGTTAGTGTTTTTTTTTTCCTATGAACATCTCGATTTCCTCTTTACCGGATCAGTTTTGCTTAAAGAAATTTAAACGGTAAAAAATTGAAATGGTAAAATGTGTAGTTTTTCACTTTAAATGACTGTCGACTGTGAAGTCATTTCAACGTTCAATATTTTAAATCGGTTCCTCCAAAATTGTGTACAGGAATTTATAGAAAGCAATTTTTATTTTTCTTTGGAAACTTAAATCCATTTGTTTTATAAATGGATCCGGAATTGAACAAACATTATTTTAACAAACGTTTTTCTTTTTTCAAATTAAATTATAATTTAACTTTTTGGCGCTAATACAAAACACGGACAGTGCTGAAATAGTAACGATTTTATTTAGAAACCCATGCTTAACAGGGTTAGCGGGAACATGAAATAATATTCTGTAATTTCATATAGTAAGTAAAAATAGCAATGTAAAAAAAAAAAAAAAAAAAAAAAAAAGATTCGGATTAAAAAGTATTTCGAATTATTAATATATATATATATATATATATATATATATATATATATATATATATATATGTATATATATAAAAGTTTATAAAAATGTATAGGTATTTAGCTGAGAAGACAACAAACAAAAGATTTTAATTTATTCCTCCAAAATTGTGTACATGAATTTATAGAAAGCAATTTACTCTCGAAAAAAAATATTTCTTTTTATTTTTAATTTTCTTTGGAAACTAAAAATTTGGTACTCATGCAGAGAGTGATCCGTGCTGAAATAATAACGTTATTTTTTTAAAAGCCATTCTTTACATGGGGAGGGGAAAATGTTTTGTACCTATTCTGATCACTCTCAGCATTAGCACCAAAACATTTGTTTTATAAATGGATCCAGAATTGAACAAACATTAATTTAACAAATTTAAACGATCAAGAAATTGAAATGGTAAACTGTCTAGTTTTTCACTTTAAATGACTGTCGACTGTGAAGTCATTTCAACGTTCAATATTTTAAATCGGTTCCTCCAAAAATGTGTACAGGAATTTATAGAAAGCAATTTACTATCTAACAAAATATATTTCTTTTTAATTTTCTTTGGAAACTAAAATCCATTTGTTTTATAAATGGATCCGGAATTGAACAAACATTATTTTAACAAACCTTTTTCTTTTTTCAAATTAAATTACAATTTAACTTTTTGGCTAATTCTTTGGAAACTAAAAAATTGGTACTCCTGCAGGGAGTGATCCGTGCTGAAATAATAACGTTATTATTTTTAAAAAAGCCATTCTTAACATGGGGAGGGTGTTTCTTACCTATTCTGTACTTTAACCTTACAATTGAATAAAAAAATATATCATAAAACGTTAATTAAACGTGGAAATATGATTTAAAAAATATCGCGGATCACTCTCTGCATTAGCACAAAAAATGTATTTGTTTTATAAATGGATCCAGAATTGAACAAACATTAATTTAACAAACCCTTTTCTCCTTTCAGATTAAATTATAATTTAACTTTTTGTTGCTTATACAAAATACGGACCGTGCTGAAATAGTAACGTTATTATTTAGAAACCCATGCTTAACATGGTGAGCGGGAACATAAAATAATATTCTGTAGTTTCATATAAAATTTAATAAACAACAAAAACCATAAGAATTCTTATCATTAAAATATATGAAAGTTTTTAAAAATATTTATTAGCTGAGAAGACAAACAAAAAGATTTTTAAAAAATCAAATATATAACAAGTAACTTTTTTATTTTAAAGTTTTATTTGATTCGAAATCACATCCTTACATCATTTGTAGACATTTATGCTGACGACACTACCATTTATGGTAGCACATCTAAGACAGTAAACGACCAAGTTCTCTCCAATTCTCTCTCCCCTGATCTTGAGCATGTAGTACAATGGGGAAAGGAGTGGCTGGTTACTTTTAATGCATCTAAAACCAAGCTTCTCTCTTTACATCAACATTCTTATCCCCATCTGGCATCAATTGAAATGAATGGCTCTCGTCTTCAGGAGGCCTCAAGTTTTGACAAACTTCTGGGCTTGACCATTACTCCTGATCTTAAATGGAACACGTACATCAAATCTGTTGCCAAGGCCGCTGGAAAAATGGTGGGATCTTTCTATCGATCCAGTAGATATCTCACTGCTGATGCAATTCTCTATTTATATAAGAGCCAGGTACGTCCAAGGATGGAATAATGTTGCCACATATGGGCAGGAGCTGCTAGAAAGGACTTGTCCTGCCTTGATAGAGTTCAAAATAGACTTCGTAGCCTCGTAGGAGATGTCCTTTTCTCTTCCACAGAAAAGATGTTGCGAGTTTGTCTCTGATGTATCGTTATTTTCATGGAAAGTGTTCAACTGAGCTTCAATCTATGGTCCCCCCTCGCCAAACTTTCACAAGAAACACTCGTCTAGCTGTAAACACTATCAATAATTCCCCCCACTCTTTATCTGTGCCTAAACCTAAACGTAGATTCCATGAACAAAGCTTTTTTATTAGAACTGCACGCCTGTGGAATTGTCTTCCGTTTTCCTGCTTTCCGGCTGACTACAATATCGTTGTCTTCAAGTCTAACGTAAATAAGTTCTTGATGAGCCGTTCCATATAAGTTATCAAATTTAACAAATTTTCATTACTAATGATTATTATATTGTCAAATTTCTACTGTACAATCTTTAACCCTTATCCTTGAGTGACCTCTTGGCCTTGATAATGTGGTGATACCTACGAAAAAAAAAAGAAAAAGAAAAAGTCCAATGTGAACAAGTTCTAATTGAATCGTCCCCCTAAGTAATTCAAGTTACAAAATTCCCACTGTTTACTATGCTAAAATCACAATGACTAATGTATACTTATTAACCCTTATCCGTGAGTGACCTCTGGGCCTTGATAAGTGGTGACACCCATGTAAAAAAAAAAAGCGATGTCGAATTGCAAAGTTAAAAAGAAAACATGGCCGACAAGTATAAATGTCTATCTGTAGTTTTTGTTTTCATGATTGAAGTGATTATCGAGACTTCCCAGTTGAATGTTTGAATGTCGGCTATCTTGTCGTTCTAATTTACCAACTCGTCATTACTTGTGTTTTTAATTAAATAGAGGCTTTAAAACATACACACACACACACAACAAAAACTATCCAGGTAGGTAAAAAACAATATCTCCTTCAAGAACGATCATAAAATGTGTTTTCAATCGATATTTATTCAATAAGGGACCAGTTTTCCTACCTAGCGAAAGGGGACGAGTTTCCCCGAGACGAGTTTCCCCGAGACGAGTTTTCCGGAGACGAGTTTTCCCGGGACGAGTTTTCCCGGCACCGTAAATTGTAATAACGTTATTATTTAGAAACCCAACCCGAAGAACTCCATTTAACCATTTCGAACTTAAACTACCAATAACTACTATAAATTTGAATTAAACCTGAAACTCCTATCTAAAAAAAAAAACAAAAAAAAAAACGGTTCGTAAACTGCAGAAGTTTCAACAGAAAAGGTTTTTTTTGGGTTTTTTTTTTTTTTTAATTTTTTGTAAAAATTGAATTTAACTTGAAAATCCAGTAGTATTGCAGTTAAGTCTCGGCAAAGTTCGACAACTCTAGAAGGGTCATATCAGTATTTTACACCGTCAAATCACGATTTATTTTTTTAAAATAAAAAAATATGTAATTAATATATAAGTAATATAATTTCGAATTATTAAAGCATAAGACAACAACATTTTAAGAAATGTTTAATTTTCAAAGTTTTATTTTGTATAAATTTATATTTTGTTACTTGGTTCATTACTTCACATTTTATTTTGTTCGTTTTTCTGTTAAGACAATAATACAGACTTTCTAAAAAAATGTTTATATTTTCTGTTAAATAAATAGCTATACATATATATTTAAAAATGTATATTTTGTTCGTTTACTTTATTTAATCAAGTGCTTACTTCCAATATGAAAATATTTTTTATATTAATTCCATATTTTTAGTTCCTTGTACAGTTTATTCAAGACATTAAAAAATGAAAATACCGAAAAAAGTTTAAATTATATGTATTCGTTATAGAACGAAGTTCTCCGAAAAAAGATTTCACTTAATTTCATCAAGTATTTTTTTTTTTTTTTTTTTTTTTTTTACAGCGGAAAATCACGTTTTTATGAGAACGCGGTGAAGGCGGCCATCTGGGATTTAAAAAAAAAGATTTTGTTTGAATTTTAAAAAAACGCCAAAGGGAGATATCTCCAGTTAAAGCGCTGACACCCCTTCCCATCTTTAATACTAGCTTTTCTTCCTAAAAATCGAACCTTTTGCTCGGTATCAAAACAAATTGTTTTTTCGCTGTAAAAATAAATCTACTTGATGAAATTAAGGGATTTTTTTCAGAGAACTTCGTTCCATAACGAATACATACAATTTAAACCTTTTTCAATATTTCCATTTTTTTAATGTCTTGACTAAACTGTACAAGTACTTTTTATTTATTTATTTATTTTTAACTTTAATAATTTTTATTTTAAACCTATTAATTCGTAATATACATGATTTGACGGTGTAAAATACTGATGTGACCCTTCAAGAGTTTTCGAACTTTGCCGGGACTTAACTGCAAGACTGCCGGATTTTCAAAAATCCCAACGAAAATATGACGGTCTGTATTCTGCATATACTGAAGAAAAATATAGTATTTTAACAGAAATTAATGGCGCCGTCATATGAAAAAAACAATGAATTCAGAAATATATTATATGGAATACGGCAGTACTATAAGGTGTAGAAAAAAAAAAATTAATCCGGAAAAATTCGGTATTTGTACAGTTTAGTCAAGACATTAAAAAAATGAAAATATCGAAAACGGTTATATTGCACCTATCCGTTATGGAACGAAGTTCTCCGAAAAAAATGTCATTTAATTTCATCAAGTATTTCTTTTTTTTCTTTTTTTTTTTTTTTACAGCGAAAAAAACAATTCGTTATGATACCGAGCAAGGATTTGAGAAATACTGAAAATTTCATTAAAATTGGTTAATTTTCAGATTTTTGGTGATTTTTTAAATAAAGTGTCAAAATGTTTAGTCATTCTGAGAATCGGCATTCATTTTGCACTTAGCTAGTTAAAAACACTGTGTTTTACATTATCTTCTACCTTATCGTTTTTCATAATTTTTGGATGTGTCAATTACTGTTGCATGCTAATTAAGTGTATACCATTGGTTTTACTTGAAAATCTATATTTCGAATTTAAATCTAATAAAGAAAACTCTCATCAATTACAAAATTCTGTTTACAAAAACAAAATATTTTATTTAATAATTTTGAGAAAATATTTGTTAAAGTTGAAGTATTTTTGTCTTGTATTTCAGATCCAGTTATGAAAAAATAGGATTTTATTATGTTCTATAGATTAATTTGCCATAATTTTTTGAATTTATACTAATTGCGGCATGATTCGTAGGTACGTAAAGATGTTTGTATTTGAAATACGTTGATTTGAAATATTACAAATCCACACGAGCAAGAACCGCAGAATCTTAACGAAACGAATATTCATATTTTAAAAGTTTAACGAAACGAATATATCATATTTTAAAAGTTTAACGAAACGAATATATCATATTTTAAAAGTTTAACGAAACGAATATATCATATTTTAAAAGTCACGTAAATGTAAAATCGTGACATAAACAAATAAACCAATTGGTATAAGAGTAAATGTGAAAATTTCGTAAACAATTTTTCAATTTGTGTTTTACAAGATTTCGATGTTGAGGGGAAATTATTTTAAAATATTACGAGGCACATATAAAAAATATTTGAACTTTTTACAAACATAAAAAATATACTTTATGAAATTCCGACCGGCTTTTTTAGAATGAGATATTTTTAAAGAAATTTCGAATCCATGTTTTAGTTTTAAATAACGATTAACATTGACGTTTGCAGTTATGAGATTCAAAGTTCCTATCCGTCGCGGTTACCACCTGACGAAGGCCAGAGGAAGTTGGCCGAAACGTTGTGAACCAATAAAAAGATCCAAAAACAACAACTAATAAAGATGAGACTAATAGTCCGAAATAACAATAAAAATTAACATAATGCTCATCTCAAAAACATGAATTCCAATTAAGGAATAATATATATATATTGACGTTTGACATGAAAAAAATCTCATCTGCAAAAAAAACCGTCGGAAAAAGAATTCATAAATATATTTTTATGTTTGGTTACAGAAATTTACAAAGTTTATGACACAAGTTTGAGAGATGTACATAAAACACTTTCCTATTAATATTTTTATTATGTGGTTAAAGGAATTTGAAAAGCATATATATATATATATATATATATATATATATATATATATATATATATATATAATTGTCTTGTTTGTTTAATCTTGTCTTAGCTAATTTTGTGTTCTTACCATGATTAATATAATGTATAAATTATAATTTACTTTAAAACATGTAATGAACAACTGTATGGTGATTATACAATCAGGTGATAAAACTTGAGTTAGTCCAGTCATGAGGATCTCTCACCACGCGTTGCAGACAAATCCCGATTAATTTTCAAACTAAAACGGTCCAAGTCAGCACAACTGAAAGAGTTGTCGGAAATATGATGCAGTGCTTTACCATTCACCTTTCAGAACTACAAACCGGATGTTTTGTCAGAATACATATTTTATATTGATACAATCATAACTTTGTCTTTACTTAAAGCATTCACAACGCAGTAGAGATATTCGTTTCTAGCTGATGTAAATTTTTAAATGTTTCCAATTATGACGAAAACAACCGAGATATACATCGTATTTATGATTGTATCAATATAAGATATTCATCAAAGTTATGATAGTATCAATATAAAAGATATTCATCATAGTTATGATTGTATAAATTAAAGCTATTCATCGTATTCATGATTGTATAAATGAAAGATATTCATCGTATTTATGCTTGTATCAATATAAAAGCGAAATCTCTTAGTGAGTATATTTAAAGAGTTGAGCAAAACACACACTAATCTCGTAATGTAGTTATGATTGTATCAATATAAAAGATATTTACCATAGTTATGATTGTATCAATATAAAAGATATTGATCATAGTTATGATTGTATCAATATAAAAGATATTCGTCATAGTTATGATTGTATCAATATAAAAGATATTCATCATAGTTATGATTGTATCAATATAAAAGATATTCATCATAGTTATGATTGTATCAATATAAAAGATATTTACCATAGTTATGATTGTATCAATATAAAGATATTTACCATAGTTATGATTGTATCAATATAAAAGATATTCGTCATAGTTATGATTGTATCAATATAAAAGATATTCGTCATAGTTATGATTGTATCAATATAAAAGATATTCATCATAGTTATGATTGTATCAATATAAAAGATATTCATCATAGTTATGATTGTATCAATATAAAAGATATTCATCATAGTTATGATTGTATCAATATAAAAGATATTCATCATAGTTATGATTGTATCAATATAAAAGATATTCGTCATAGTTATGATTGTATCAATATAAAAGATATTCATCATAGTTATGATTGTATCAATATAAAAGATATTCATCATAGTTATGATTGTATCAATATAAAAGATACTCATCATAGTTATGATTGTATCAATATAAAAGATACTCATCATAGTTATGATTGTATCAATATAAAAGATAGTCATCATAGTTATGATTGTATCAATATAAAAGATAGTCATCATAGTTATGATTGTATCAATATAAAAGATATTCATCGGTGAAAATTAAAAAAACTAAAAAAACTAATTTAATTATTTTTTTCACTGCAGATATTCCTGCTTGGTCGCCTGTGTTGGATTTGAATTTTCGTTAACATTTGCTACAGAGAGAACCATATGCTTGTTTGTGAAATATAAACAAACATCTGTTGCAAAACTACTCTACATTCTAAGTTTTATAAAATCTTCAGAAAAAACTGAATAATCTGTCATAAACATCTTGGTATTCTTGTTTCAAAAGATAATTACTGAAACATGCAAGCACACGGTGAATATAAACCATATTTTTGTTTGATGTGTGAACAGATTTCTTCTCGACAAAGACATCTAGTGCCACAAATGATAATCCACTCTAGAAAAAAACATTATTCTTGTACAATATGTGGATCTATTTTTTCTCAGAAAGGAAATCTTATGCAACATATGATAAACCACGCCGAGGAAACCTCATATTCTTGTGAAGTGTGTAGCTATGTTTGTCACGAGAAGGAAAAGTTTGCAACACATATAGAAACTCACACTGGGGTAAAACAATATTCTTGTGCACACTGTAAACTTTCTTGTACTACAAAATCAAATTTAGTGAAACATATGAAAACTCACACTGGCGAAAAGTCATATTCTTGTGAATTATGTGATTATTCTTTTTCTCAAAAATCAAGACTTGCAAGACATATGAAAATTCACACTAGGAAGAAAACATATTCCTGTGCACAATGTGATTATTCAAGTTCTCAGGAACAAAGTCTTGTGAGACATGTAAGAAGGCACACTGGTGAAAAACCATATTTTTGTCAACAATGTGGATATTCGTGTTCTGTTAAATCAAATTTAGTGAGGCATATTCGAATCCACACTGGTGAAAAGCCATATTCTTGTGAAAAATGTGGAAGTTCGTTTTCTCGAAAATTAATTTTAGTGGAACATATGAAAACTCACAGTGGAGACAAGCCATATACTTGTGAAATATGCGAATATTCTTTTTCTCAAAAATGTAATTTAGTGAGACATCTGAGAATTCACAGTGGAGAAAAGCCATATTCTTGTGAACAATGTGGAAATTCGTTTTCTCGAAAATCACATTTAGTGGAACATATGAGAAGTCACAGTGGAGAACAGCCATATTTATGTGAAATATGTGGATATTCTTTTTCTCGAAAATCACAGTTAGTGTCACATATGAAAACTCACACCTAATGTTTTCATGTCCAATTTTAATATCAGATGGCCTTTACACTGACCGGCACAACAAAGTATGTAAGTACCTCCATTGGAAGATCTGTGGAGAGATGCAACTTGACAGAGCAACGAACATCTGGGAACATGAACCACCACCAATAACATGAAATGGAAAAGTGATCGTGTTCTATGACAAATACATACAGGCGGGCAGATAAATGAAAGACAAAGCTATCAAACCAGATATTGTAATATGGAACAAGCCCGATAGAACTGCGCTCATTATCGATGTCACAGTCCCAAATGATTTTAGCCTTAATAGAGCTGAACGGGAAATAATAACAACATATCAGGACCTAAAAATGATCTAAAAACGACATGGTCTCTGAAAGAAATTAACATTATACCGGTTGTGATAGGAGCAACTGGGTTAATAAAAAAGAATCTTCCTAAATACTTAAAAGCAATCCCTGGAAGACCAAGCTGTAACGAAATACAATTAGCAGCCATAAAGGGAACATCATCTATTCTTAAAAGAGCCCTCTGATATAAATTTAAATCATAACAGAATCAAGTGTTAGCTCCAGGAGGGAGCCCCTTGATATGTTAAAACACTTAAGTTAAATAAAAAAGAGAAATATATGTGCCAATATTCGTTTTTTAAAAATCAATTTTAATGACACATATGAAAACTCACAGTCGGGAAAAGCCATATTCGTGTGAACAATGTGAATATTCAAGTTCTCGTGAACAAAATCTTACAAGACATATGAAAAACACACTAAAGTAAAAAAACGCATAATATAGGAATATTAAAGTTTTAAGACACAAAATCATGCGACACATTTGAAAACTGATGAAAACCCCATATTATTATGAATATTCTTTTTTTATAAATCAAGTTAAATGAAACATATTCGAATTCACAACATTCTAATAACTATGTATCTAGAATTCAAATGTTAACCCCAGGTAGTAGTGATTGGCTAACACTTGATCTCTGATAACAACGACTGAAGTAAAATAAAACAAAAAGGAAAAAATCTTATAAATTATGTAAATATTTTTGTTCTCAAAAATAATCTTTAGTTACAAATGAAGTCTCACACTGGCGAAAAGTTATCTTTCGAATTACGTGAATATTGAAAATCTCGCAAGCCATAAAAAAGAGTGTGAAGTATGCGACACATTTGAGAACTCAGATTTTTTATTCTTATTCTTATACTTCATATTTATTGAGATTAATTAACATCATTCTCAAGTCTCTTAATGATTTGCAGTGATTTTAACATGAAGATACTATTCATGGCTGAGAAAAACTTGACTAAATATTAATAAAAATGATGTCTCAATCCATCAAGCACATCTCATGTTGAGAATTAGGGCAATCTTTATTAATAGAAATCAGCTGTTAATGAAAAAGCCGTTGTCCATGACGCAATAACATGAAAATATTAGGAAAATACAAACAAATTGTGTAGGCCTCTCTATCTGTGAGAATTCTAGTCCAGTCAGGACAGAAATCACTCAGATATTAAGTCTTGATAAAATATATACTCGTTTGTATAAAATAATAGAATTGCTGCAACTACTCCATCTTTGGAAAGCATAGCAAATTAGAAAATAAAAATCCAATAAAATCATGGCTGAGAAAAAAGAAAGCGACCTTCCTGAAATGCGAATATAATACACTGGTTCGCCCGCCAAATGAACTGTCATTAACATGATTGTCCTGTTTCCTTGATGAGAACACAAATATCAGCTCTCATAAGTAAAACACGAGAATCATAATTGCCATCATAATAAATCACCTCAGAAGCATAGATAAAATTCAATCTCTAATTAATTTAAACAGTTTGAATCATTGGCATCTCAACACTTACAACCAAGCACTCGCTAGACACTGGTTCTTTCTCGCCACTACCATCGACTAAGCTACTGCAAATAACTGGGAAATAACCTTAGAATTTGCCGAAACAAGATGGTCAGTTATTGCAGAGTATAAAGGTGTAGAAAGGAGTACGGTTGTCAAATGTGAAAACTACGAGAATTACAAGTACAGAAATAAAGAGTTAATGTTATTATTTAGAGAGTTGCCGCATAAAACACATGCCCTCTTGAGCTTAATATAATAATATCTTAAGCTGCATGGCTCTAAATTATGAGACTCAATTCCAAAAACAATGGAACTCATTGTCACAAAACAACAACATTGAAAACGGAAGCTCCGGAATCGGCTGATTTTTTTTTGAAGAAATGAAATTGTTTCAAGTGAAATAATTTTTTCGTGCTGAGAAATGAGATGAACAGATGTTGGTGAAATGAAATGAGATGTTCGTGATATGAAATGAGATGTTGGTGAAATGAAATGTTGGTGAAATGAGATGTTGGTGAACAGAAATGAAATGAGATGTTGGTGAAATGAAATGTTGGTGAAATGAGATGTTGGTGAACAGAAAGACAATTAATCTGCTGCTGAGAAAGGAGATAAAATAAACAGATGTTAGTGAACAGAACCTGCAGGCAGAAGTAGGAGGAAACTCGAAATAAGGATCCAAACAGCTGCCATGGGAATAAAAAGAGAGGAAGAACAAACAGAAAATAAACGATTTGCGGAAAATGTACGACTGTTTTACTAATATGTAAGACACAGTATAAAAGTCATCGGAAAATGAGTTGGAAGATCACTGAAGTCTTCTGTTTGAAAACGAATAAAAGAACATACAATTAAGAGACCAACCAATCATAAATTTCATAATAAATGAAATAATAAATAACAAATGCAACGATAAAATAGAAGGTGAATCTATTTCAAAATTATCGAAACGGTAATTTAGTAAGACTTATCCCCAAAGAGACACCAGGAATACAACAAGAACTTATAGTAAAAATAAAATATACAAGAACTTCCACAGTATACAAGTGATCGGAAAATGAGTTGGAAGATCACTGAAGTCTTCTGTTTGAGAACGAATAAAGGAGCATACAATTAAGAGACCAACCAACCAATCACAAATTTCATTATAACAAAATGAAATAATAAATAACAAATGCAACGATAAAATAGATGGGGAATCTATTTTAAAATTATCGAAACGGTAATTTAATAAGACTTATCCCCAAAGAGACACCAGGAATACAACAAAAACTTATAGTAAAAATAAAAGAAATGTGCAAAAATATACAAGAACTTCCAGTAAAAATATGAGAAATATGTCAAAGAATATAAGGACATGCATTAAAAAAGGAGTATATATAACGTATACAGAAGGAACAGTTGAAAAGAAATCATACACGATCTATTATGACAATGTAATTTCTACGACTACATCCTTAAAAATTGATCTATTAAACCTGATAAACACGAAAAAGAATGAATAAAACTTAGAAGAAATGTTATATAGTAATTATAGGCGTAATTGGACTCATGAACAAGAAATTGAAAAATACCTGGCAAATATACTCGGTGAATTGAAATGAGATTAGATTATTTTCTTTTAAAATGTTCAAACCATCTGTATGTCAATGTAATTAGTCTACTTGGGCAGCATTTTTTCATTTACGCACGTTTCGTTGCAAAGTAGAGACAACTCTTGTTTGCTTTTCTTATAATCATTTTTTTTTCTTTTTGACGGACTAGTTTCCCAACATTTAAAATAACTCCTTTCATCATCACCTCACAGCACACGACATCCCCAAAACTGAATTTAGAGACAAACTTTTTAAAAAACACTGCCATTGTACCTGTCTCACACTGTAATGTACGCCACCCGATTATTGGAGCCTTGTTAATCCGAATTAAAAAAAATTCACCAGGCTCAAAACGAAACGGATGGTACGTTTAAATGCTAAGTATTTTAAGGATTTTAAACGATTTAAACCGTCTTTCCATTCAACTCACTATTATATTTTTTTATTTTAAAAAGATTTTATCATTCGCATGAGGACGACCAATGGCGGTCGAAAATGTTCGCGAATATGTCAATGTAAGTGTATGACATTCATTCGAACACACATTTTTTTAAATTTTAAAACCACATAATCTATTGAAAAAAATCACATTATCCTAATTCGAAAATATGACAGACAAAATATGAAAAATACCATGGACGGAAAGAAGCCTTGTCTATTGACTTCATCGACCTAAACAAAACTATTGACTATTAAGCCGTAACAACATATCTAATCTACAGCAATATATTCATTGAGGCTTAACTTCAAAAACTTATTGGCAAGACGGCAACGACCATGGTTGGCTGGACGAATAGGATCCTCAATAGTAGGATAATGACGATTACACAGATGAAAGTTTACCGGTCTTACATGCACAGTGTGAAGCTGATCATCTACTCTCGCCATTATAACATATGCAACGTTTTATACATTTTTACCAACGTTACTCATTGAAAGTTTCAGAGTTTTTTTTTTAAATTTGCATTTAAAACGTCTAATTTAGTTTTCATTGATAGAATGGCTGTACAGATTGCAAATAAAATCATAAACTTCTTTCTTTATTTATACAAATTTGGAAGTTATCGATAAATCTTTTTTTAATTCAGTTACTTTATTACGTATCCATAAAAAAACAATAACAGAATTTTCGTAATTTTATTTAATTTGTATAAAAAGCAGGAACGTTTTTATCACATGTCTAAACTGTTTTATCACATGTGTAAATTGTTAAGCCTTTTCTAGTCTCACACAGAAACACGAGTTTACATCTCAAGCTATATTACTTATCACATACATACGCGCACACAAACATACGCGCGCACGTCCACACACGTACATATATTCACGTTCGCGTACATACACTCACATTCACGTGTATATACACACACGCTAATGAACACACATATACTCACACACGCGCACACATGGACAACGTCACTGCCCCTTTAAAAGGAAATCCACACATGCGAACAAGACCAGCGGAAACACTTATAAAAGCAAGAGCAATAAGCAGCTTCGCCCTTTTCCAACCTGCCTTCCGAGGTGGTTGGCCGGCGTACCAGCCACCGCCGTTTCGGCAGACGCGCGTACTTCATACCATTTGCTACTATGTGGGGAAAAAAGCTAACAAGCAGTACGTACATTTTATACGCTTTCTCTCTCCATGAACTGGATTGACATTCTCACTCTTTCTCTCTCTATATATATACAACTTGCCCCAGAGAACACCACCGCGTAGCTGACTGCTAACATGGCGCACAGTTTAACTGATGCCAACCCTCTATCGTTTGTCTTTGTCTGCACGCTGGACTATCATTCTCATTTCCACTACATTACTCACTTCTTTTCCGACGCACGAACAAACGATAGACACTCGAACGTGAGATGAACACACACATTTCCTTTTTCTTTCTACAACACCAATCCCGCAACAAACGATGGTTACACCCGAACGCGAACACGTGTTACACATAAACCATTCATTCTTTCAACAGTAAATAAACGACACGTTTATATTATCCATCAATTGGGTTTTTGTTTCCTTCAATTCCATTCGTTTCATAATTTTCTCTTGTAACGAGTTAGGGTATTTATATTCTAGTCCCCTACATGAAGATGGTGACCCCGTTATTTAAAAATGAGATGGATGCGTTTGAACGAAACACTCATACACACACTCACTCTATCTCTACAACAATAAACTTTCCCTCTCACCAGCTAACAAGGAGAGACGCATGCTAAACTATACACTTCCCTTCTCACCAGTTAACAGCGAGAGACGCACGCCAAACTAAACACGTGTAGTACCCTTTTCTTTCATTTGCTTTTTCACGAAATAAATCCTAGTTCGTTTAATTCAAGTTAACACGTACTTCGTCTCTTTCTCAATTCAATTCAATTTTAACCACAATAACAAACTAGCGCCCGACTGACGCGAAACGAACAAGCATGGCGACACTACTTTTTTTGAAATTAATTGTTTTGAGCGAGCCGCGAGTTTTATTTGATAAAGAAAAAAAACGAACTTTTCAACAAAGAAAAACAAGTGAACTACTACCGACAGGAATAACTACTACAAACCCTAACCCTAACCCGACGAAACCTCTCGTCAGACTCGGCAGAATAAACACACGGAGCTCTCGACTTCTTACCGAATTTAAAAAGAAAAAATTCGAGCTTGACAAACATTTTTCACGGTTTCCTGACATTACTCTGCAAAAAACGCGAGGAGCAAAATCACATATACCTATACACATTCTCTCCGGCACAGCAGACGCAACAACAAAGAAACAATTTCAGGACATCCCTATCAACACATAGGAAGAAGTTGAATCAACAATACGAGTTGAGATGCACCACACACGCTGATAAACTCACAACTTGGAAGTTTCGTTGACAGCCGGCAACTGGACACTATCGTTCAACCACGAATGAATACACAACAAACGCCCATACAGACAATGTACACACACTACCGCAGACGCACATGCGAAGACAATGGCAACTGGAAACTCGTTCGACACGAACGAATGTGCAACTAGCGCCCGTCCAAACAATGCACACGACGTCACCACGAAACAAAAAAAAATTCCTTCTAAACGAACAATTCACTTCTCTGTCCAAGCAACTCGTTGCACATGTCAGCACACAACACAAAAACCAAACAAACAGCCTAAAAATAAAAAAAAACGAGTAAACGCTTTTCCGTGCGTAATACTTTTTTTACAAGCACACTCCATTTTTGACAACAGCAAAAAAAAAACAGGACGTAAAGTCAATTGCCGAAAACGTTACTTACAAATATATATATATATATATATATATATATATATATATATATATATATATATATATATACACGTACATATATTCACGTTCGCGTACATACACTCACATTCACGTGTATATACACACACGCTAACGTACACACATGTACTCATACACGCGCACACGTACGCACACAGATGGACGATGTCACTTTCTTTCAAAAGAAATCAACACATGCGCAAAAGACCACCAGAAACAAATATAAAAGAAAGAGCAATAAGCGGCTTCTCCCATTTCGGCCCACAATACTTGCTACTATATGGGGCAAAAAGCTAACAGACTGTACGTACACATTTTCACTATTTCTCTCTCTGTCTATCCTTTTCTTTGTCTACACGATGGACTGCCATTTCTCGTTCTATTACATTACTCACTTCTCTTCCCACGCGCGAACAAATGATAGTAACCCAGACTTGAGATGAACACACATTTCCTTTTCTTTCTACAACACCAATCCCGCAACAAACGATGGTTACACCCGCGCGGACATGAACACATGTTATATCTAAAACATTCATTCTTTCAACAGTAAATAAACGACACATTTATGTTATCCATCAATTGAGTCTTTGTTTCCTTCAATTTCATTCGTTTCATTATTTTCTTGTAGCGAGTTAGGGTATTATTATATCCTGGTCCGGAACAGAGTCTGCAATCTTTTGGGAATTCCTTGAATTAGACTCCGAGGAAAAAGCATCCCACTTTTTAATTTTTGTCCAAAGTTCTTCTAAATTTATAATTTTATCATTGTGTAGCTGTTGCTTGATGTAATGACATACGTTTTCGATAGGATTGAGGTCTGGAGATTGTGCAGGCCAATCAAACACGGAATGTCATGCTCGCCCAGGAATATCTTGACATTGAATGGGAGCATTATCCTACATGAAGATGGGATTATCATCCAAAGAAACGTAGGATCTGAAACATTGGTACTAATAATGCCCAACAGAAAAACTGATTCCCCACCACCTTGCAGCGGATTGAATTCTTCGTTTTCCCTCTGGCGGACGTACTACCTACCATCACTGCCTAGCCCATTGAACTTGCTTTCGTCGCTAAAAAGCACCTTTAACCAATATTAAGTCATGATCTTTATTGCATCTGATGAAGTTCGGACGGCATTTTTTGTTCTTTACAGAAATCAGTGGCTTGCATCTTGCAACATATCCTCACAAATTAAATTCCTTTCATCTGTTCCTGGCAGTAGAAAGAGAGCACTTTTTAACAAGATTGCGCTGTTGTTAGATTTAGGGAGACGTTACAAATCTGTTTCTTTGGCTGCGGAACTTGATAGCTTTGTCTACCCTGTTAGAACTAACTCTAGTACGACTAGATTTTAGGGCATCACGAATACTACCGGTGTGTTGGTTCTTTTGCACAGTTTTTCGTACCGTTTTCTCACCACATTTCAATCTCCGGCCGATATCTCGAGTGGATAAACCAGAAAGGCGGATATTTATGAGCTCCCGACGATCACTAAGAGAAAGTCGTGGCATCTGGACCAAATGTTACGTTGTATGATCTGGAACAACAACAATTACGATTAGAGATGATTTGTTGCCTGTTGCTAGATATTTTAAACTGATTTTGGTGCGATCATTAAAGCGAATTTGTTGCTGCGGACTTCTTTTTGCCTCCTCAATTTGAAGTTATTTTTTTTTAAATTGACGTGAACGTTAGAATATTTCAATTAAAAGTCAAATATAAACAGGTAGAATTATAGAGGACTAAAATGAGAATCAGATGAAGTATAGGTTGTTTAAACAGTTACATTTAATTTAGGTTGAATTTGCAGTTTTTAAAAAATTACAAGTGCGGACTTTCTTTTTGGCGGCACTGTATATATGCGCGTTATATATAAATATACACTCAAGTATACTACAACATGTATACTGTGTGTATACATGTAGTGTTGTAAATAAATGAAGACGTAAAAAAGCTCTTTCCAAGGTTTTATTGAACAAAATTCACAGCTACTAAAGCAAGAGAGAAAGAAATCAGTCTTTTAAAGAAAAAGGAACACGTGCAAAATTTTCATATCTAATTTTTTTTTAAACAGTAAGAACAAAACAATTTGCATTATCGTTTCCTTTAAATGAAAATATAACAGTAAGTCATCTTATTTCCCATACTCTGAACTAACTGACCATCTCTGTAATTTCTAAGATCATTTTCAGTTGCTTGGAGTAGCGAGTGACGATTGGCGAGTTTACATTACTAGCTACTGAGTGATAATATATATAGTGATAATAGACCTATATGGAAAGTTATTCAAAAGTCGAAAGTTGATCCATGTTGAGATGACATGAACACAAACTGTCCGGATGGATCAACAGAAGAATTATAGTGACTTTGGCTGTGCTTCTGCATTTATGTATTGTTCAATGTAGGGAATTGTGGAATTATGATGATACATTTCTCTGGGTTCTGTTTAATACTTATGAGAGCTAATACTTGTGGCGTGATTTTGGTTGTGGCCCTTTTTTAATGTTAATGTTTCGTTCCCAATTTCAGGGGAATTCCTCAGGAGAATGATAAGGATGATTGAGCAAAGTAAAAGAGATTGAAAACTTATGTAAAACAAAATCAACTTTCAAATCCATGTATAAAATGTAGAAAGCAATTAAGAATGCATGTAAATAAAACTAATCAAGTTTCAAATCTTTGATCACGAACTTACTTATGATTGTAAAAACAATTTCTTTGTTTGATCGGAATTCATAATTAGCACAGATTCAAGGAGTCTTCATAGAGGTTTATCATTGGCGAAATTACCAGTAAACGATTGGTTATGATGTGAAAAATGAGCAAAAAGAGCGTTGAAGGGAAGTTTTTTAAAAATATCTTTTATGTTCTTCAAGTCTTTTGCTTAATTATCGTTGTGTTTCTCCTACAGATATTTCAGGACAATCATTGCAGAGGATGGTATATATTCAGCTATTGGATTGCGGTTCTGGAAGGGTGCTTTCTGGTTTTCAATATATGAGCTAGAGTTAATGAAGTGTTTTTACTATATATATATATGCAGCATATATATATATATATATATATATATATATATGCAGCATATATATATATATATATGCAGCATATATATATATATATATATATATATATATATATATATATATATATATATATAACATGAAAAACAAGTGATAATTAGGCAGCATCCCACATGAAAACCTAGTTATCATAATTAGGGCATTTCTTTACTTCTCAAGGAAAATAGATTGCTTTATTTTCAATGATTTGATATGTTATTTTGCTCTATATAACAAGTTGGTAAAAATCTACAATTTATGTTGAGCAAAAATGTATGGACAGACTTTGTTGCTAAAGGAACCATTTCTCTAATTGTACTGCTATTTCAAAAGTTAGGGAGGCTTACATCATTGTTTGCTTTTTTACGACTGATGTATAAACATGTTGATGGATCCTTTTTATCATGGGTGCCGACCTGCTAGCATTTGTTTGTATTGCTTTTGTCTTAATTTTTTATATAGAATTGCATCACATTTGTTTGTATTGCTTTTGTCTTAATTTTTTATTTATAATTTCCTCATATTCAGCGGCTTTTTGATTAAAAGGTGACATCTATTAATAAAGAGTGCCCCCATCTTTAACATAGGAGACCTGATAGATGGTGTAAGACAACACATCTTGCAAATTAATATTTGGTCAGGATTTTCTTATAATTAGAAATATTCTCATGGCAGCGTCCCTGCCAACCCTATAAAGAAAGACTGAATAAAAGCTGGGTGTTTATTAAGTATTTTAATTATTTTCAGTAAGCATACATTTTTTCTTAATACATTTTCGTGTCACAATAAATATGATGTATATGAACAATTGGTTTACAAGAATAACCGGTGTGAGTTCTCAAATGTTTTGCAAGATTTTGTCCATTAGAACTTGAATATTCCTAAGTGGTGTTTTTGAGAACTTGAATATCTAGTGTTCACAAGAATATGGTTTTTCCCTTTTTTTTGTTTTATTTTACTTCAGTCGAAGTTCTCAGAAATGAAGGGGCCCACGACCTGGGGCTAACACTTGAAGTCTATATGAGATACATAGATATTCGAATTTTCCATTAAAGTTCTTTATATCTCTCAAACACTGAGTCAGTAAAGAAATTGAGACCATAATTTTCCTCTCCCCAATTAACCATTTTTATATGTTGTAGTATATCTTTCATGGTGTCTCATGGTCTTACTCGATTCCAGGACAAGAATTTATCTAGTCTGGTGGAGTATCCAGCTTCGTGCTATTACTTGAGGTAATATCACTTGGAAAAGATGCCCCATTCCTCGGAAAAGCTGTGTGGTAGCCGTAGTGAGATCTTATTTGGGCTGAGAATACTATGTGATTTTGAATATTTGGTCAGGGTTTACTTTTATAGAAAAAGTATCCTCATCCCAGATTGTTCTGACAAACTCGTGTACAGAGAGACCTTAGACACTCGAGGACAGTGTCTAGTCGGCAATCAAGTTTCCTTGGTGTGAGTTTTCATATGTTTAACTAATGTGAGTTTTCATATGTTTAATTAATGCTGATTTTACAGAACAAGAATATTTACACTGTTCACAAGAATATGGCTTTTCTCCAGTATGAATTCGAATATGCCTCACTAAACTTGATTCATGAGAACAAGAAAATGTACATTGTTCACAAGAATATGGCTTTTTCCCAGAGTGAGTTTTCATATGTGTAAGTAAACTTGATTTTTGGGAACAAGAAAATTTACATTGTTTACAAGAATATGGCTTTTCCCCAGTGTGAGTTCTGATATGTTTGACTAAATATGATGTTTGAGAAAACGAATATCCACATATTTCACAAGAATATGGCTTTTCTCCAGTGTGAGTTCTAATATGTTTAAGTAAAGCTGATTTATCAGAACAAGAAAATTTACAATGTTCACAAGAATATGGCTTTTCCCCAGTGTGAGTTCGAATATGTATCATTAAATTTGATTGTCGAGCAAAAGACTGTTTACATTGTTCACAAGAATATGGCTTTTCGTTAGAGTGCGTCTTCATATGTTTTGCAAAATTTTGTTTGTCATGGCAAACATAGTCACACAGTTTACAAGAAAATGATGTTGCCTCAGCATGGTTTATCATATGTCGCATAAGATTTCCTTTCCGAGAAAAAATAGATCCACATATTGGACAAGAATAAGGGTTTTCTCCAAAGTGGTTTTCCCTTATAATATGTCGCACTATATGTATTTTTTTAGTAGAAGTATATTCACATCCTACACAAACATATGGTTTATATTTACTGTATTCTTGCATGTTTCAGTAATTATAATTTTGCGAAACAAGAATATCAATATAGTTATGGCAGATCAAATATTCCCCAAAATATGATTTTCTTTATAGCAAACATTGTAGAAAAATAATGGCTTGTTCAGATTCAACAGGTTCATGCAGGAACATCTGCAAAAGAAAAAAAATAATTAATTTTTTTATTATCATTATGACAATATTTATTTTTAAGTGATTTGTCTTTAAATATTTTTTACGTGATTTGACTTTAGATGTATTTTTGTAAATTTTAACTATTACAAAATTTGCATGTCTTGCGTTCGACACTTTTTAAGAATTGCTTAAGGATTTCACTATTATATTGATACAATCATTACTAGCATAAATATATCTTTATTCTCATCAAAATTAAAAATATTTAAATATTTAAATCCTGACAAAATATCCAGATTAGAGTCGCACAATTGTCTGACTTGTTATTACATGCTCAAGAGTGAATTATAATTTATATATTATATTAATACTTGTAAAAACAAGATTAAACCTGGTTATCAGGTATATATACGTGCACATATATACATACACATTATATATACATACATTATATATATACATATTGTATATATATGCATTATATATACACATTATATATATTATATATACACATTATAGATATACACATTATGCATATAAGTGAGAAATTGAATGAGATTGTCACAAAGACAATGATGTAAGTATTATAAATTTTAAATTAGGGAGAAGACTAATCTAATATATATATACATATATATATATATATATACATATATATATATATATATATATATATATATATATTAATTATTTCTCAGCAATGGCAAGTTTTTGTTTCGTAGATAATACAGCAATGGAAAATCTTAAAGTTAACTCTTCCGGTAAAAACAGCATTCAAACATATCTGCACTATATATGGTTAACACCGATCTTCTTTGCTCTTTAAAATGAAATACTGTATTAAAACCACTACTACTAACAGGAAACATTGTTATGTTATGAAGCCTTTCACACACACACACGCACATGTATATATATATATATATATATATATATATATATATATATATATATATATATATATATATATATATATATATAAGCTTTGCATGGATGTGTTGGATTGTCTCCAAGGTCGTTTCGTTTAGACTTTGAAATGGTCCGATTTTTCTTGAATGTATTTTATGTGTCTAGCAGTGTTCTTACATATCTTATGTATCGGAATATCTTTGATAAGTATCGATAATCAAAAATTGAAAAAGTCGATGAAAGAATCGACTGGTGATTTTGATCAAAAGTGACACTTTATACAGCCTAATATGACAAGTGTATGTGTGAAGTTTAATACCATTATAAAGTGTATGTGTGAAGTCTAATACCATTATAAACATAAAGCACAACAAATAATCAATCAATATTATCTTCTTTGATAGGTCATGGGTGCATTTGAAATAAATGTTTCTGTTTAAAACACAATAGTTGACTTAATTATTTTAAACTTAAATTCAAGCAATTATCACCATACAAACAGAAAGGTCTATGATATAAAATCAACAGTAGGTTATTTTAATATGACAGGGGCGCGTTTGAAATTAACTGTATTCGTTAAAAGCACAAATGAAATATGATACTTGACTTTTGCATTTCTAACTTTAATTCAAGCTATTATATATAAAGAAATTTTAATAATTCAACAGTAGGTTCTCTACAGTGCAATGTCGATTGCAACGTGTGCTGCAGTAAATCATTGCGTGGAGGGATGTGTAGCTTCTCCTGGTGCACGGGTACGGGTATGGGTCCCCAACTATAGAAAACTATGAGTTGATTTGATTGAAAAAATAGGTGATTTCACCGATTTCAATCGCACTTATACTATGGGAGTCTGAAACATTTGTTAATCATGATCTCATCCAAGGTAACGTCGGGTCTCCCTGATCTAATATCAGTATATATGTATATATAAATGAAACTCTTAGCATGTTTGTTTTGGATACATTAAAATACTACGGACTCGTTTTCCTTCACATTTTGCGACAACATTTTTAGCTAATCCAAGCATGTTGTTATATATTTAAAATGGAAAAATATTTTTATAAAATGTTGAAAATCTTTTTTCTCGGCAATACTCATCCATTTTATATAGCTGAAAACATTGAGTAAGAAGAACACTGATTGGCTGATTCCCCAAAGTGGAAGATGCAAAATTTATCGCTTTGTCATTCGTCCACATGTGGGCATTGAAGGAAATTGGACAGTGTACTGTTGCTATACTGAAAAATATAGTTGTTGATCAGGTAAAAAAAAAATGCTAACCAGAAGGTGCGTTTGGAGTTGGGACGTATATTATCGACTTCTTAAGTGTTGGCGATATTATAAAAATTTATCTATTTATATAAAATATTCTGAAAGGCAGAAAGTTCAAACCAAATAAAAATAAATATAAATTCACTTATTATTTATTTAATTTCAGTCTTATTTTTGCCTCCATAAACACATATGTAATAACAATGTACGGCACTCGTTGCTTTCAATAAAATACTCCCAATTATCTCCCTTCCATGATTTCCTTCTGTTTGTTTCATGAGTTCCTTCTCTGTTTTGCGACTGTTTTTTACATATGTTTACGATTTTGAACACCAGAAAATTCATGAAAACTTTTTTCACAAGATGAGAAGATGCTTTATAAGCTGTAATAATTGTTTGAAATTTATTCGTAAAATGAGTGAGCGGGTTAAGCAGTTCTAAATTACTAAATCTGCAACTTAACCATATATTCAAACACTACCGTGTTTTACTCATATATACACACATATATATACATATATATATATATATATATATATATATATATATATATATATATATATATATACTCGGGTTTTTTATTCAAAAGTAATGGACTAATGAATTCAACGAGGTTGTTAGATAGTGCTCAATAAAAAGAGCTGATAATATTTGTTTATTGTTATATAAACATGGTCACATCCTGCTGCTACAAATAGCCACTTGTTTCAATCAAACAACAGATATAATCAGGCAGCGACTTGACTATTCAAAAGTTCAATGAATAACCTTATTCATTGAACTTTTGAATAGTCAAGTCGCTGCCTGATTATATCTGTTGTTTGATTGAAACAAGTGGCTATTTGTAGCAGCAGGATGTGACCATGTTTATATAACAATAAACAAATATATATATATATATATATATATATGTGTGTGTGTGTGTGTGTGTGTGTGTGTGTGTGTCTTAATGTAAGAATGTAAGTAAATTATGAAGATGCCATCAAAAATGTATTTATTGCATACCCGTTGTTTTCTTTAAACATAGGTATTATTGATATATGAATATGCAAAATTATAAAAAAGGTACTGAAATATTTCTATTAATCTGTGTTAGTTTTGTGTTCCCCCACACTAAATCGGTTGAAAAGGCTACAGTGATAGTTTATGTTTTATTTTCTCAATCCTATTAGTTTATCTTAGGTTTGTTTGAGTAAATATAACCGTTTATTCATCTGAATATAAATAGAAGAATAATTTGGTTGTTATACTCATAGTGATATTCTATACATTATAATTTTTTATTTTATGACTCATCTTCAAACGAAACAAGGCAGATTACCACTTGGATGTTAATAAAATGATAAAGTTGTTGGTTTATTCACATGAATATAAATAGGACAATAATTTGGTTGTTATACTTACCGTGGTATTCTATACATTATAATTTTTATTGTTTGACTCATCATCACATGAAACAAGTCATATTACAACTTGGATGTTAATAAGAATGATAAAGTTATTGGTTTATTCATATGAATATAAATAGGACAATAATTTGGTTGTTATACTTACCGTGGTATTCTATACATTATAATTTTTATTGTTTGACTCATCATCACATGAAACAAGGCATATTACAACTTGAATGCTAATAAAAATGATAAAGTTGTTGGATTCCGTTACATTTGAACTTCTACATATCAGTACAATTAGTGAAGCAGGTAGCATGAAGACTAGCTGTTCTAAGGAAGAAGCTTTTAAAGTAGAAAGCTTTCTGGCATTTAGGGACCTCAACAGTGAAGTGGTGAGATTTTGCTGTCAAGCAGGTTTGTCGTGGATATGTACATCAAAGAGGCACACATGTAATGAGTTAATCAGAGCACATTCCATTAAAAGTATTTATAAAACAGTCACCAGGATACAACATTGCGACGAAATGACAGGAGTTAAAGCCGAGTTGAAAAAGTGGGACATAATATCAGATAAGAGAGAGACTTATGGTAAATGCACCGGATATGAAAATGATAGTTTATGTGCGGGCGAATCATAAGTTTGTAGAGGTACAGGATACTCTTAGTTGTGAATATTTTTCTAGCAAGATAGAAGGAGTTAGTTTCCTTACAGCAACTTTTGCAATGTCTTCTACTACATACTTTTATCTCATCAGTTATAGTTTAATTACTATCAAATAATTTAATAATATTACAAAAAACTTATTTTAAAATGTGTTCTTTTCAATATTATAGAATGTGCTCTGATGAACTTATAGTAATTGTACCCCTTCTATGTACATACTTTTTAATGTCCCAACAAGCCACAAAAGAACACCCCTTCCTTGTTGATGTATAAAAATGCCGGAAAGCATTTTACTTTAATTGTTACCCCCCTTAGTTGAAAAATTTTGAAATTCCTTTCCAGTTTCTTGCTTCTCTGAATCTACTTCAATACAGCCTTTTTAATGCAATGTAAACAGGCATCTCACTACTCATTACTGTTAGTAATAATCCCGATTAATAGGTCCTTATATGCGGAATGTTTTATCTTCAGATATTACTTTGAACAGATAATAAATATTTAACGCTTCCGTATCATTATATAATATCCTTATAGTTTTGTTCACAAATAGAAGTGGCATTGTGACTTATTTTGGGTGAATACGCAGTATAAAAATCCCGTTCACTCTTACTTCAAAGTTATTTGTAACCAGTTATCAGTGTGTTAATGTTTTATCTTTAAAAACTTGTAAAACAAAATGTTCAAATAACTACAAACAGATAAATAAAAACATTAACTGTATTATTTATGTTTTTACTAATCATTTTATGACAATACAACTCATGCATGCTGGCAATTTTTTTGTACATCTTCTATTTCTTATATCTCTATCAATTTGTCAATCCTATTATTTTTGTAACCTTATTTGTAACCTTATTAGAGTTTTAAAATGTTTATCTTTAATGATATTTTTATTATTTAAAGAAGAGAATTGTTAGTAAAAGCCATCACAATTTCCTGTTACAATTTTGTCTTCTAACGTATGCAATTATTGTTTCCCTTCATACAATAATAATTTTGAATAAGAGAGAGTTACATAACAATTTTGTATATGCCACTATTTTGTGTGTTGTTAATAAGACTTCAAACGCATGAAATTTTTGTTTCCCCTTCACGTAATAATAATAATAATAATAATAATAATAATAATAATAATAATAATAATACAGTATGTAGTGTGCATTGGATAAGACAGGGTTACATAACAATTTTGAATATGCCACTATTTGTGTGTGATTTAAAAGACTTCGAATGTATGAAATTATTCGATTCAAAGTGGAGCACCAGATATTACAAGATGATTTCAGCAACACTTTCAAAATTCAACAGAACACTTTAAACACTCATTAAATTGAGGTTATGTGACTGAGAATTGTATGCGTTTCACATATCATGTCTTCAGGAAATGTTGAAATATGTTGCAATTAAATTTGTGACACCAGTTTTAAGGAACTTTTAATAAGTTACCTTGTTAAAGAACAATCAAAACATTTTAGTAAATTTAAAGCAATTGTAATTCTGATATATTTTTGCGAGTAAAATAATTTTCTGTTTGGAATTTTACACATCTATTAAACTTTCAAATAGGTTATTCCTATTCTATAAAAATACTCTAAATACTACACGAAGATTGTTGAATTGCTGTCAATTGTTTTCAATCTTTTTATAACAACTTTTTTTAATATTTTCCAGAAAATATTTGAAGCATTTTCATTAATTAAAATGTTAGCTTACGACTGATAATAAATAGAAAATATTTGAAACATTTTCATTAATTAAAATGTTAACTTACAACTAATAATAAATAGAAAATATTTGAAGCATTTTCATTAATTAAAATGTTAGCTTACAATTGATAATAAATAAAGTTAATTTTGAAACGCTCAAGTTTATAGAACTTGGATTTCTTAGCTGAACAAAAAATACGTTTTAAGTCTTATTTGTGGTGTATATAATTCTTGAAACATTTGGGAGAGAGGAAAAAATTATAGATGACATTGTAAAACATAGGTTATTGATGTGTTTATTGCAAAGTTAATTAAAACAATTAAAATGGACTTTTGTCAAACATAACTCAATCCCTACACAAACTAACATGGTGCTGTTATATTTTATAATATTTATATACTTTAAAAATCGCTGGCTAACCTCAGGGTTAAAAGGGAGCAGCTCTGCATAAGTCTCAGTACATAGCCTCTCCATCATCAAGACTCCTACAATGCCTCCATGTTGGCCAAACACGGTAACTGGGTGCCTTGTGGCCCCAGGCAAAACCTGTAGGAGATCTCGAAGTAGTAGGGGACCCAAGAGGTAGTGCATTATGGCTCACCGATATGTGGACACGCCCTGGTACACTACCAACGCCTACCCTACTGTCTTGTGGGTGCCGTTGGTTGGACGAAGACTAAGGGAACCAACCCCAAAATCAAGCACCACTGCCTTGTGGGCCTTATCACAGCAAAAGACTAAGAGATGGGAACTCTGACTTCAAATCCTGCTGTTGCCATGCAGTTTTCGTTAAAAGGCTACGGAATCTTATCCAGAAAGAAAAGGCGTAGTAGCAGACATGATAGGGCGACTGTCTACCTCAGTGAGATTACTTTCGGCCAGAAACTGTGGCCTCCTCTGCTGCCAGTCGTCACGGGTTTGCTCCACTGGAAATGAGCATTGGAGATTCAGAGGATGCTTATCTGATGAGCAACAGATACTACACCTAAACTGCACAAGCAAGTAAGGAGCCAAAGTGGAAAGTCCTGTACCAAAGTATAAAGCATTGACGCCCGACTAGTCATCTTCAAGACTGGTGGACTGCATGATGATGATGATGATGATGATACTTTTAAGATTTAAATGAATACTAGCAGGGCTACCCGGCGTTGCTCGGGACCGTATAAACAATGAAAAAACAAAAGCAGATATTGAACATATGTTTTATTCTTAGGGGAGAGGAATCTTTCATCTCTATGTATTATTTGTTTTATCTACCCTAGGACTGGTATTGTTCATGTTTTATCCCTAGCATAGGTAATTTACAGCATGTATATGAAATTGTTTTACCTTAGGGAGAAGAGAACAGGTAATATACAACATAATGTGCCTATATTACATCCCTGGCAACGCCTAGAAACCAGCTAGAACATGTATTTCAGTCAATCTATATAACATCCTAGGCTATGCCGGGAAACCAGCTAATCTCTATTTAGTGACTTGACCACCAAAACCCCTCCATAACTCTGTCCTTTCTTTTGAACTTATTAGATATAGGTATCTAGAAATGTGTGTGAAATTGTGTTGAATGCATTGTTCACTATGATTTTCTTATTGTTCTACACAATATCAACTGTAGCAAAATAAAACAGTAAACTTAGTGTAGTGTTAGAATAAAGAGCAAAGGAAAAAATTAGAATCATAATCTGTAATTGCAAATCTAAATTTGCTAGCGTGTACCAGTATTTGCCAGGTTGTGGAAATTTGAAATTTATAACATAAAACAAAATAAGTTGGAGTCGCTGAATAACTAATCCTCCCGTTAAAGCGGTTCCATCCTCTTTCCCGAATTTGACTACTGTGCACTTTTCATCTCTCATCCTAATAATAATTAAATCCTTCTTAGATAAGAGAAAAATCCTGGTTGTCCTCGATAATCGTACCTCTAAACAATATGCTATAAATGCGGGAGTGCCTCAGGGTCAATCCTTGGACCTCTATTATTCATAGTATTCATAAATGACCTCCATGACAAAACTGTCTCTGAGATGGGTATATATGTTGATGACACCATGCTCTATAACAGACACGACAGGAAAACAAATGAACACATACCCAAAGAAATGGCAGAAACACTAGAGGATGACCTCCAATCTGTAGTGGAATGGGGACAGAAATGGATGGTCACATTCAATGCTGCCAAGACTAAACTTGTTTCCTTCAATAACTTCAAACAAAGAAAGCTCTACCACGAATAGCAATGGCCAAAGACTCTTTCTCTGAAAGTATATCTTTTAAACTCCTCGGTTCACATGAAACATGACTTGGAACAATTATATTGAGGGCATTGCCAGGACCGCTGCTAAAAAGTTATGTTCTCTCTATCATGCTAAAAAGCTACTAATGCCCGAAAGTATCCTGCCCATCTATAAGGCCACCATTCGCCCATGTATGGAGTATTGCTGTCATATTTGGGCTGGTGCATCTGCTACTATTCTCTCGCTCCTAGACAAGGTTCAAAAGAGAGTCGCTAACCTAATAGGTCCTAAACTGTCATCTAGGCTTCAGCCTCTGTCCCATCGACGAAATGCTGCATCCCTCTGCCTGTTCTACAAGTACTTTAACGGTGAATGCTCCAATGAATTGCAAGCACTTGTACCCCCTCACAGTTGAGATCCCTTAATGTAAGAGAGCCTTCTACTCCAGTAGTTTCTTCCCCAGAACCGCTAGACTTTGGAATTCCTTTCCGGGTTCCTGCTTCCCCAACTGTACTGACATGCAGAAGTTCAAGTGTAACGTAAACCGACAGCTTGCTGTCCAATACCCCATATAGTACCCCTGTAGCTTATATATCCCTGATAGTAGCCCCCTATATAAAAGTGGCAATGTGCCTTGTTTGGGGTGAAAATTTAATACACACACACACACACACACACACACACACACATATATATATATATATATATATATATATATATATATATATATATATATATATATTGACATTCATAGAAATAGGTTACTTAACAAAATAATTGCAATCTAAAACTTATTAGAAGAACTAAAATAATTTTAAAAAATGTAATGCAATCATGATAGTGTTATATATTTTTTAATATATATTTTATTGGATTAAAATCTAAACGTTAGTGTAACAACTGCTGACTAAAATAGTTAATTATTAATAAGATACTTCTAATACATTGTTATTTACTTAATAAACAATTTACATTCACACCAACTAAAGAGCATTGAGACATAATTGGATGATATGTGAGAGAGAGGCATACAAATAAAGACACCGTAAGTAATTAAACTAAATGTAAAAAATTGTTTCCCACTTTTTTTACGATCACCAATGTAAACAGGTTTTTATGTGAAACACTTAACGTGCATGCGGCTAGATAAACAGTTTTTGATTCATTCTAATATTTTTGATTTTACAATATTATTTAAAAAATAAATTTAATAGATAAACAGTTTTGGTTTTTCATCCTAAATTTTTTTTATTTTTGGCTTTCCTTTGTTTTTTTTAAGGAGGGATAACAGCCTGTGTGTTGTTTGGAGAGGGTGCAGGTATTAATCATACATTCTATTTTTTTGTGTTTTAAATAACAACACCTCCCCTCACAGGTAATAACATTTCAATTTAAATTCTATATTTTGGCTGTTTTTAATAAAAAACCCTCCCCTCATTAAAAATAAAATTTAAATTCAAATTCTATTTTTTGCTTTTTTAATTAAAAACACCTCTCATTAGTAATAATGGTATTATTTAGAAAGTTATTCTTACCACGAGAAAGGAGGTCCATGCTTATTAATCTATACTTTCAACTAACAAATAAATATAAGGAACATTTCCAGTGTTATAACTTTTTTACTTTTTAAAAAATAGTATGTTACATTAGAAGACGAAAAAATGGTTGATACAAAATGGCCGTCTCAGAAGGCCCAATAATCGTCCAAAATATTGCGAAATAAAAAAATACTCATATATGCATATGACATCTAATCCCCATCGAAAAAAAAACGTAAGAAAACTAATATGAATTCCCTGTCTCCCTCCCCCCTGCAACAAAAATTTGAAACTGCGAACGAGTACAAGTATCATTGACTGCTAACTGGTAATAAAAAATGAGTGCTAATTTTACATTAAATAATATAGGAAAGTGATCCCCACTCTAAAATCTGAAATAAGTATTATTAATTTATAATTCCTTTAGTGGGTAGTTTTAAGGCTGTATAAATGTAATAGTCAAAAATAAACTCAAATTTTATTTATTTATTTTTTTTTAGGGGTTAAACTATTCTGGGTTAGATTGTAAAGACTTACAAATATTGTTTTCTACATTAAGTAATTGATAATTGATGATAATTGATTATTTTATGTAAACTTTATAAAAGAAAATGACGCATATTTTAAAATATTACAAATTGGATGAAACATAAAAATTAAAACGGAATTCTCCAATGATATAATATATTTCTTTAAATCTTAAAACAATTAAATATATAAAAAAAAAGATTTTGATGTATTAACAAAAAGCTTAATTCAATCAACTTAGAATTAAAATATTATTTTCTCAGAAATCACACAAGTTTTACAAAAATAATCATATATTTAACAAAAATCTAAATATCACATTGAAAAAAATATTTTAAAGATATTTTTTAAATCATACAATTATTATCATATTTTATTGGATTGCAAAAACAAAAAATAAATAAACTTATTTTAATGTTAAGATTATATTAAAATTTATAGATTTGATTTTTTAGTGAAAAAAAAGAAAGAATGAAACAAACTTACGTATATTTCTAGGAATTCAATACGAAAAAAAACATCGGGATGAATTCGTTTTTCTTTTGTGTTCAAAACAGAAAAATTGTTTCGTTTGTTAGGATTTCTTTAGTAAATTGATACAACGTTTGTTTTGTGTGTCCAATTCATTAAGAAATAAAATATATGAAAATATAAAATAAGCAAAATTAAAAGATGAAAAACACAATTTAAACGTGAAATTATTTAAATAGAAAATCAACTGCTTAAGAACAAAGAAATAAGGTCATCGTAATAACACGGTGAAATCATTATTTCGTTCCTCGTGTAAAATTGTCTGTTTATTTGTTAGATGTGCCGAATTGTTTCCTTATCAAGTTTAGATTGCATTTGTTAATGTGTTGGGATTTCTTCATAAAATGTATTTTCTTTTTTGTATGTCTCATTTATTAAAATAAACAGGATACATGAAAATTTAAAATTCAGGTTTATTTTTTATTTCATTTTTATTTATTTATTTTTTGGAAGACTGAACATTTCATTATTAATTGAATTAGTCAAACTACTGTTAACATCCAAGATGAGAAGTGTAGTCAAAATAATCAGCAGATTTACCGTTTAGTTGTACAAATAACCTCGAACCATATAATCACTAAAAGGGACTCTTAAAGGTCAACACCGGTATCGAGCAGAAGTTTGTTTACATATTTCACAAAGTTTAAATGGCTAAAATATAATCACGTAATTATTGAAAATGT
Source organism: Euprymna scolopes (assembly GCF_053919585.1). Taxonomy (NCBI): domain Eukaryota; kingdom Metazoa; phylum Mollusca; class Cephalopoda; order Sepiida; family Sepiolidae; genus Euprymna; species Euprymna scolopes. The sequence continues at coordinate 209,100,049 of NC_136527.1, read as the reverse complement.
GCACTGATCATGTGATTAAAATTTAATTTTTTTAACCACGGTGTTTAACAAATTAAAAAAAATCATGAAAGATGAAGTTTTAAAATGATTAAACGTGTTTTATTTTATAATTTAAAATGAAAAACATTGAACAATAAAAATAACATTTTCAGTACTTATGTATTGTTGGTAACTGTGCTGAAATGATATTGTTATTTTATTGAAAGCCATTCTTAACATGGGGAGGGTGTTTTGTAACTATTCTGTGATTCCACCTTACAATTAAAAAAAAAAAAAAAGATATCGTAAAACTTTAATTTAACCTGAAAAACTATTTAAAAATAACGCGGTACCAAAAATGCATAAGCATCAAATTTTGGTTTAATTTTACAATAGATATTTTTCTCGGATGCATATGACGGCAGATGGTACCGCGCTATTTTTATATAGTTTTTATTTTTTCAGTTTAAATTCAAGTTTCACGATTTTTTTTTAATTATAAAAAGTTGTAATGTGGAAGCATAAATTAGTTACAAAACACCCTCATCTCCTCATATTAAGAATGGTTTTCAAAATAATAACGTTATTATTTCAGCTCGGCACCAAAAATACATAAGTACCCAGAATTTAATTTTTATTGCTAAATGTTTTCTCATTTTAAATTATAAAATAAAATGGGAACGTGTACAGTTTAATAAAGACATTAAAAATGGAAATATCGAAAAGAAAAAAAAAAAGGTTATATTGTACTTGTACGTATCCATTTGTTTTTTGTTGTTGTTGTTTTTTTGCAGCGAACAAAGCAAATTGCCATGCCACCAATCAAAAGGTAGCCGTGTTTCGATTTTTAAGAAGAAAAGCTATTATTTAAGATGGGAAGGGAGGTATCGGCACTTTAGACTGAGTTATCTCCCCGTGGCGTGTTCAAAAAATCCAAACACGGCTATCTATATAATGTAATATTATGTAATATGAAAAAAAAAACACATTAATATATTTTATTATTTTTTATGTAATAACGAAAGAAAGATACATAATAAAATAATTTATTATTTTTGATGTAATATGAAAAAAAAAAGACACATATTAAAATAATGTACTATTTTTAATGTAATATGAAAAAAAGACACATATTAATATAATGTATTATTTTTAATGTAATATGAAAAAAAAGACACATATTAATATAATTTATTATTTTTTAATGTCATAGGAAAAAAACAACTTCATGCAGTATCTCTGTTACTGCTCTTCTCGGGTAAATGTACAACGAATAACCATTCCAACGTCCCATGTTAAGAACGACATTCGGAATAGACACCCCTAATCTTCCCATGTTAAGAACGGCTTTGACATTAAACACACAGCCTTTTCAGTATATTCGAAAATCTATAAAGTTGACATGTCGAATGTGAACGATGAGTTGGACGTAATGTAAAAATGATTTGAATTTAAAACGGAACGAAACTTAAATTCTCTTTTTCATTTTACAAGAACCGTAAAACTGCACATTCATCGTAATTTTTATTATCATTTATTATTTTTAATGTTAGAAAAAACAAACACCAACTGCTTGAATCATTTCTGTTGATCTCATGAAATAGTTTTTAATTAATATAAATTGAAGTTTTTAAGGCAATCTCCTATAATATATCGATAATATAGCATAGTTCCTTTTTTAGGCGAAACCACGCTGATAATTATGTAAATGACCATTTTTTTATACAAGGTCATTATGCAGAGGAAGACAACTTCATTTTATTAAGAAATTCGTTAATTTTTTCATTTATTATTTTTAATGTAATAAGGAAAAAATACCAACTGCTTGAAGCATTTCTGTTATTTGCTAATATTCTTTCAAAAAACAAATCAAAGTAATTTATGTGTAATTATTTTATTCACTGGATTAATGTTTAAAGATTTTTGTAAAAATAAACTTTATTCAATTTAATCTTTATATAAAAAAAATCTGATATACCCTGTGGTTGCGATAATATAGGGATAATCAAGAAACTGTATTACGTGAAGGAAATAAAGTGGTAAATATGTACTGCGACTGCGCATTTAAATAATAAAAAGAAGGACAGTTTATTAACGTATTTATAGGGAGACAATGTGTAGTGTTTATCGTGTTCAGTCGAAGGAGGATCCCTCTTCTCGTATATCCGGTGACCAATGTTTGCAATTAAAGAGACATAACTCCAAGAAGAGTTACCTTCCCCTGAAACAATATATAAGGTAAATAAACAAGCGTTTGAGCAAGTCACACGGCGAGCAGTAGATTGTAAAGTATTGATTTGTGTCCTTTTCTATTCTCTACCATATTCACACCCGGGAGTCGGTGCATCATTTTACAACATTAAACTACTTCTCTATCAAAGAATGCGTTAATGCATGGGAGGATGGCACAACCCATGACAAATAAAGCTTCTCTTGAACTAGCTACAATGATGATAACGCAAAACATGGCTGAAATGAGCAAAGAAATTAGAAACAGGTACTACACTTTCATCGTTGTTCGTTTAACGTTGATGTTATGTAAACCAGGCAGACTAATAAGCAGGTTTAAGTCTGGAATAATGAGTGAAGGTCATCGTAAGTTTAACCGAATCAAGTTTGATAACAATAAATTGCAAGTCCCATTACGTAATCATGACGTCATAGTTTAATTTCTTGAACCAAATCTATTTTTGTCATTTGACTGACTTCACTGTTTGTGCAATTCTTTCCTCTTATTGGATTTGTTTATGTGAAATATTTAGTTTTACAATTTTTAATATGAACATTATTTGGATTATTATTCGGAATACTGTTCTCATTTGGGACGTGAGGAGTAATTCGACTAATCCAAATAATAATAATTTATCTAAAAAATGAACCTGATTTTTTAAGCTTCATATTTTTTTAATGAATTGAACGAAATATAAATTTATAATAGAAATACCCCAAAACGTTTAAGAATTGACAAATATAATCTGAACTTTATAGGAAAACAATTCAGACATTTTTACACAAGGAACAAATTAATGATTACACCGTGTTATTACGATGATCTTAAGTTCTTCGTTCTTAAACAGTTGTTTTTCTTTAAATAATTTCACGTTTAAATCGTGTTTTTCATCTTTTAATTTTGATTCTTTTATATTTTCATATATTTTATTTCTAAATGAATTGAACACACAAAACAAAAGTTGTATCAATTTACTAAAGAAATCATAACAAAGTTTCTGTTTTGAACACAATAGAAAAAAAACGACACTTTCTCGTATTTAATTCCCTGAATGAAAGGTAAGTTTCTTTTTTTTCTTTTTAAATATCATTAAACAACTTAAAAATAATTGTAAATATTAAAAAAATTTTTTTTATTGCAATCCAATATGAAAGGTAAGTTATTTTTACGACTTTAAAACATCCGTTTGAATAACTTTTAGAAATAATCTGAAACAGAAAAGCAGTTTATTTTTTGCACCTCAGAATTTTTTTTTAATGAATACGAAATATAAATTTACAATAAAAATACCCCAAAAGGTTTAAGAATTGACAAATATAATCTAAACTTTATAGGAAAAGAATTAGGACATTTGTACACAAAATCTTACAAATTAAAAATGTTTTTTTTTTTTTTTTGCAATCCAATAAAAATATTGATTCCGCTATGCTTTATAACAAACTTGAATAAAAAATATATATGAATCTCCGGTACTTGTACAGTTTAATCAAGACATTAAAAAAATAAAATATCGAAAAGAAGGTTATATTGCACGTATCCGTTTTGGACTGAAGATCTCCGGAAAAAAAATTCCATTTAATTTGATCGAGTAGTTTTTTTTTATTTTTATGTTTTTTTACAGCGGAAAAGCACGTTTTTATGAAAGCGCGTTGAAGTCAGCCATTGTGAAATTTATTGAACACACCACGGAGAGATAATTTCAGTTAAACCGCTGGCAGCCCCCACCCTCACCATCTTTAATACTAGCTTTTCTTCCTAAACATCGAACCTTTTAGTCGGTATCATAACAAATTGTTTTTTCCCCTGTAAAAAAAAAATAAATGATGAAATTAAGTTAAATTTTTTTTTTTTTTGAGAACTTCGTTCCATCACGGATCCATACAATTTAAACATTTTTCGATATTTTCATTTTTTTAATGTCTTGGTTAAACTGTACAAGTACATAATCTCCAATTAAAAAAATAAAAAAAATCTTCTGGTAAATATGAAGAATTACTCCACCCTCGAAAATTCATTTAAAATTACTACTCAAATAGGTTTTCGGGGTCACTGAAAACGAAAGTAGCGTTTAAAATTATGGCAAACGAGTAGATTCCAAGATATAAAGAAATGTTAGTTCTAAAAAAGTAGGGGATCACTTTTCTATATTAATCTAACGTAAAATGAGCACCCACTTTGTGGCCATGAGTTTTTTTTTTTTTTCGGGGAGGAGGGCTTGCTTTCCACCCTCGGAAAATCTTTTAGAATTACCTTAAACTTTTAAAATTCCAGGAAACAAGTAGTTTCCAAGATATAAAGAAATGCACTCACTTCATGGTCACCTTTTTATTTTTTATGGGGGGGGGGGGAGACTGCCGGTTTGTTTTTCGTTCTTTTTTGGAGGGGGATATTCAATTATTGAACTTGTATAGTTTTTTAACAAGTGCTTATGCAGTTCAATTAACTGGTTGAAGCAGCAGAACTGTTCAAAATTTTACTAAAATTTTGTTTACATTTAGTGGGAGGCGGTGGAGGGGCGAGGATGTTGTGGCGGCCATGCACCCCCCCCCTTCACCGCCTCCCACCAAATGTAAACAGAATTTTTGTAAAATATTAAACAGTTCTTCTGCTTGGTTAATGTCGGCGTGTTACTTATGTTAAAACGGTTAATTAAACTGCATAAACACCTAATCAGAGGCCTGCAGTATTAATGCTGGAGTCCCTCAAGGGTCAATCCTGGGCCCAACTCTCTTCCTGATCTACATTAATGATCTTCCTAAACACATGCTTAAATCATTTGTTGACATCTATGCTGATGACATGACCATCTACGGCAACACATCAAAGGTTGTAAATGACAAAGCTCTCTCTGATTCTCTCTCCTCTGATCTCGAACGAGTGGTTCAGTGGGGGAAGACGTGGCTGGTTACCTTTAATGCATCTAAAACCAAATTTCAGCATCACGCACTCTAATTGCCATTATAAGTTCTATAGAATGTTTAATTTTCAAATTTTTACTTGCATGTGCAAATAAAAAATTCTCTATAGTCCGACAAATAATAACAAGTCCGAGCTTCGAATGCATATTTAACTTCTTAAGTGCATTAGTTTTTTTCCAAAATCCAACTTTTGAATAATTATATAAAATCCACAGCATAACTAATTTTCACTTTGACTTTATAGTTTGTATTTAACATTAAACCGAATATTTTTTTAAATATGTTTGTTGTATGATGACAACAAAAAATCCAATGAATTTTTACTTTGACTTTAAAATTTGTATTTAACATTCAACCAAATATTTTTTTAATACGTTTGTTGTAGGATGACAACAAAAAATCCAATGAATGTTTACTTTGACTTTAAAATTTGTATTTAACATTCAACCGAATAATTTTTTAAATACGTTTGTTGTATGATGACAACAGAAAAATCCAATGAATTTTCAGTTTGACTTTTAAATGTGCATTTAACATTCAACCAAATATTTTTTTTAAATATGTTTGTTATATGATGACAATAAAAAAATCCAACGAATTTTCACTTTGACTTTTAAATGTGCATTTAACATTCAACTGAATAATTTTTTAAATACTTTGACTTTTAAATGTGCATTTGTTGTATGATAACAATAAAAAATCCAATGAATTTTTACTTTGAATTTTAAATTATTTATAATATAGATGAAAGTACAGAAAAGTTTACATGAAGATTCTAGTTTACAACAACGTAACAAACATATCTTTTGTTTATAACTTTATTTAGGTGAAAGTACAGAAAAGTGAACAACATGTAGATTCTAATCTCCCAACAACATAACAAACGGTTTTTTAATAAAAAATTATTGTAAAAAGCTGCAACCGTCTTGACCTCTTCACCCTTGGTGACGTTCTGACTAAAAATTTTTTTCATTTTCCGGACTGCTTCGTTGTTTCAATGAAAGCATTCATGAAGGCATTCATGGCAGACACAAGAAAAACGACACGTGACACAATTGTAATATATATAAAGCATAACTATTTTATTTTTAAAAATATATTTTACAAAAACTTTTACAATTTAAAATTGGACAATAGGTTTTTCAAAGCTAACTAACCTAACTAGTATTGAGGGAGGGGGTGCTCTCCCCCATTTATGGAGAGTCAGAATATGTGTCTTCACTTCATGGCGGTCGTGCAGGAAAAAGACAAAGATAGCAAATCTCATAGGATTAGTGAAAGGCTTCTTTCCAGGGCAATTGCTCTTGACATATCAAAGGCCTTGCACAAGGTATGGCATAAATGTCTACTTCACAAGATCTCCAGCTACGGTATAACTTTCAATATTCTCTCTATCATTAAATAATTTCTCTCTGATAGGCTCATAAAAGTAGTGATTGATGGATAGAGGCCTGCAGTATTAATGCTGGAGTCCCTCATGGGCCCATCCTGGGCCCAACTCTCTTCCTGATCTACATCAATGATCTCCCTAAACACATATTTAATTATTCGTTGACATCTATGCTGATGACACGACCATCTACGGCAACACATCAAAGGTTGTAAATGACAAAGCTCTCTCTGATTCTCTCTCCTCTGATCTCGAACGAGTGGTTCAGTGGGGAAAGACGTGGATGGTTACCTTTAATGCATCTAAAACCAAACTCCTATCTTTACATCATCAACGCTCTGATCCCCATCTGGCATCAATTGAAATGGATGTCTCTCGTCTAGGAGAAACCTCATGTTTTGACAAGCTTCTGGGTTTGACCTTCACTCCTGATCTGAAATGGAACACGTATATTAAGTTTGTTGCCAAGGTCGCTGGAAAGATGGTGGGATCCTTTTACCGCTCCAGAAGATATCTCACTACTGATGCAATTCTCTATCTATATAAAAGCCAATACGCCCAAGGATGGAATACTGCTTCCATATCCGGGCAGGAGTTGCTAAAAACAGCCTATCCTGCTTTAAATAGACTTCGTAGCTTTGTGGAGATGCCCTTTTCTCTTCCCTGCAACCTCTCTTCTGTTGCAAGCCTATCTTTTTTTATCGTTATTTCCATTGCAGTTGCTCGTCTGAACTCCAATCTCTGGTCCCCCCTCACCAGTCTTTTATCAAAAAACACCCCTCTAGCTGAATCCACTGTCAAAAACATTCCCCACTCTTTATCTATGCCTAAATCAAAACGTAGATTCCATGGACAAAGCTTCTTTCTTAGAACTGCACGCCTGTGGAACTCTGTTCCCTCTTCCTGCTTCCTTCCTGACTACAACTTGGATGTCTTCAACGCCAACGTAAACAAATTCCTGATGAACCGCCCCCTTAAGTAGACACTTTAAAATATCCACACTAACGTACTGTACTTACAATAACCCTTATCCCTGAGTGGCTTCTGTGCCTTCATAAGTGGTGGCCGCCTTGTAAAAAAAGGGGGGAATTATAGGAAGTTATTGTTTGTATCTCAACGCTCATTGCCAAATTACCACTCGGCCATGCTGTAGAGCGTGTTAGAAACAGTGGCATGTAAAATAGTGCCACATCCCTCCCCATGCAATCCTAAATTCATGAGTATTCATACATTTTAGAATTTCCTCATTTTCCGCTGATGGTGCGTCAACTGACCGTCAGCGATCAATGTCCCCATGCTCATCGTCTTGTCAGGAACTCAGTGAAGCTATTTATATTTTTTCCGCCAGTCCCCTGGTAGACTGGTATACTGCTTCAAATACCAGAGAGGGTAATCATCCTCGCCCTCCATCGAGGCAATGACCTCATGATTTCAGTTACTAGATTTTCGCTCACTCAGGCAACCAGTGTAATATTTTTTAACAAAGCTGGATTTTACGTGAGTTCATCACGCCAACCTATACATATTTTAATTTATTCTGCGTCAACTTATAACATCATTGAAGTAACTAGATTCAGGCTCTCTTCAGCAACCAGTATAATGTATTTTAACCAAGTCTGGGTTACGTGACTTCATCACACCAACCTATATGTACTTCAAGTTATTATTTCAGTAACTGGACTTATGGTCTCCTCAGCAACCAGTATAATGTATTTTAAATAAGTCGGGGTTACGTGACCTAATCACGCTGACCTATATTGATTTAGTTCAACCTCGGTCTTCAGAAGTTCTAGTCCAATTTAATTCTGTTAGAGCAAGGTGTCTGCCACCGAACGACTAATAAAAACTATGCACCACGGAATATTTATTAATTATATAAAGGATTAATTAAAGAAGGGCACTCAGCTTCATGAGTTGGAATACTCAATTAAAGCAAAAGAATTTCAAAAAATAAACAATTCAGAAACCTGGTATACATTAACTCAATGAAATAGGGTGTTAACATTTTTAAAAAATCATTTCAGAGTACCTCGGTTATAATTAGAATGTGTTTACACAATGCAAACGCATTTCAAGTTATTACATTCATAAATAACTTTTTCCCAAATTTCGGGGTACATTTAAAAAGTAATTTCTTTTAAAAACAACTTTCTTTACAAAAGATTATTAAAATTTCATTCCAAAATTTAAAAATTATCTCAAGTATTTTGGTTCATCGTTAAAATCAATTTTTCTTCCCAAAGGGTCATTAAAAATTCCGAATTTATGTTAGTTAACTTTTTTCCAAAGTAATTCATTTATTATTTTAAAAACAATCTTCTCGAAGGAGGATAAATCTAAAATCGACCTATTTTTCACAATGAAATTCAAAAATTATTCATAACATTTGGTTCATTATTAAAATTAAGTTTCTTTAAAGATCATAGAAAATTAATTTTGAATCAATTAACCCTTCACAATGAGATTCAGAGACATCCCAACTTTTTCATTTCGTAATTATTATTTTTAAAAGAAATTTAAAGTTATTTCTTCTTATAGGTCATTTCGAATTCAGAAACTTTTCACGTTGATTAACTTTTTTTAAAGTAATTAGTTTATTATTTACAAAAAACAACCCTCTTCCTAAGATCACTCACAAAGATTATTTCGAATTAATAAACTCCCGCCACACCTAGGAGTTACATTAGTTAACGACCAGTTCTGTATAGTTAACAGCTTGATAAAATTAAAGTTTAAATTAAAGAGAGATCTTTCTAGACTGAGGAAACTTTTTTCTTCTTAAGAATTAATTCAATTTTTCGTAAATACTCCTCAGTCATATTTCAGGGATCCCTATCATATGGTCCAATTTCAAATAAACCTTCAATTAAAGAATTCGCTCGAATAATTCTTCCTTAAAAATCATCTAGAAAGAGACAGAAAGATAGAAAGGGAATTATGGGAAGGGATTTCTTTGTATATATATATATATATATATATATATATATATATATATATATATATATATATATATATATATATATAGTGATTGTTGGAGAGCTATTGGCTACACATTAGCAAACGCGTTTCAATGACCCCCTAGCAGGGAAAATCACCTCATCAGGCCAAAAACCATCCACGAAACTTTCAGTAAAGACCATCCCTTTATATTAAAGTCAACTTTACAGGGTTGAACCATTCTAAAAAGAAAGAGGGGTACTAACAACCTATATCAAAACAAATATAACCTATTCACAAAATAATGTTAGGTTTTTCAAGGTATTAATCTGAAGCAGATTTATTATAAGTTTGCATTAAATTTTCTAGCTCCAACCATTATAATTATAATTGTTTTTCGTTTTTTTTTGTTTTTTTTTTGTTAATACGGATTTTTAGAACTATTACTCCGATATCAGAGCAATCAATAAATTTAACTAAGGTTTTTTCCCACTTAAAATCTAGATATAAATATATACATATATTACTAAACTATAAATTTAGCGCTATTTCTCTATATAATACAAAAGTACTGACATATATACAAACAAACGTGAAAATTTATATATATACAAATTACTCTTATAATATGGTGAAGTATATTAGTAATTAAGTCTAATTATATTATTCACGGTAAAAATTTCACTAAAAATTATTTTTATAAAAATTAATAGATTCTTCGTTAAAAATTAATTTGACTTTTTACATAAATTTAGGGTTTAAAATATATTTGGCGTTTAAAATAATAAATAAGTAAATAAGATTCAGCGTTTAAAATCCTGAAATAAATAATAAAGCATATTATAATATATAAGTCGATGGTATGATGAATTCGTTAATATTCTTATAATTTTTTCAGTGAATGTATTTGGAAATGTTTACAGGAAATTGCTGTTTCCTGTTTAATGTTCAATAGTTTCTCCAGGTCTTTAAAATTTGTTATTTCTAATTTTTCATGAAGGCATAAAAAGCACGGTGCATGTAATGAATTACATACTTTCGATCTTCTTATGATCCGCCATTCTAACTTTGGAGTTTTATTCTCCTTTATTAATTTCCAATATTGAAGTGATAATGATGTGTCTTTTTCGTATTTTTGATTAGTAAAAGAACTTTTATGCCCATAGAATCTTTCTTTGAAAGTTGCCTGCATAAGTTTCGTGGATGGTTTTTGGCCTGATGAGGTGATTTTCCCTGCTAGGGGGTCATTGAAACACGTTTGCTAATGTGTAGCCAATAATCAATATATTGCTCTGTTTCATGCATTGAGCACTCTTTAGAATGACATATTGTGTTGTTGTTATGAGTTACTGAAAAATTCTACCAACCGTATAATATATATATATATATATATATATATATATATATATATATATATATCTACATATATATCAATATCTATATATATCAATGTTTTTATGTTTTCCTTATGATGGATATCATAAAAATTCTAGGTATAACTGTTTCTAAAGTATATATTGAAAATACCTGTATCGACTCTTCCTGTGTTAAGTTATAAACCATCCAATTATTTTCTTCTGTGTATAATATTAAGTTTTGAGTAAATAAGATTTTATGAGTTCCATCCAATAATATTGAATAACAAACAATATTTAAACGATAATAATAAAATATTGAATTTCATTTATTTCTTTTATTTACAGATGTTCCTGTTTGATGACTGTTATTACATTTTTATGGATCAGTATGTTTTATTACAGAAAATTATGTATTTGAAATAGTGTAGAAAATCACACAAACCTTGAAGATAATATTCACATATGCAGTATATGTGCTTAATGCTCAAATGAATGAAAAGGTATAAACAAGATAATAACAATTTTCAGAAAAATATGCGGCTTTATGGTACAAAAATCGATTCCATTAAAATATCTTACATATATAAAAAAGATCGTCTAGTAAGACATATGAGAACTCACACTGGGGAAAAGCCACATTCTTGTGAAGTGTGTAGATATTCGTCTCATCGAAAAGATCTTCTAGTAAGACATATGAGAACTCACACTGGAGAAAAACCACATTCTTGTGAAATATGTGGACGTTCTTGTTTTACAAAATCAAATTTAGTGACACATATAAAAACTCACACTGGTGAAAAGCCACATTTTTGTCAAGTGTGTGGATATTCTTGTTCTACAAAATCATATTTAGTGATACATATGAGAACTCACACTGGGGAAAAACCACATTCTTGTAAAGTATGTGGATATTCTTGTTCTAATAAATCAAACCTACTGACACATACAAGGACTCATACTGGTGAAAAGCCGCATACTTGTGAAGTGTGTGAATACACATGTTCACAAAAATCCCATTTAGTGAGACATATGAGAACTCACACTGGAGAAAAACCATATTCTTGTAAAGTGTGTGGACATTCTTGTTCCACAAAAGCACATTTAGTGACGCATATGAGAACTCACACCGGTGAAAAACCATATTCTTGTAAAGTGTGTGGACATTCTTGTTCCAGAAAAGCACATTTAGTGACGCATATGAGAACTCACACTGGGGAAAAACCACATTCTTGTAAAGTATGTGGATATTCTTGTTCTGAAAAATCAAATTTAGTGCAACATATGAGAACTCACACCGGTGAAAAGCCACATACTTGTGGAATGTGTGAATATTCATGTTCTGCAAAATATGTATTAGTGAGACATATGAGAACTCACACTCGTGACCACAAGAAAAGGTAATTATAAAACAGGGAATTGGTCGATTGCGGAAAAGAAAAAATCCTTCACTGCTTAAATACTCATGATTTGAAAAATGGGGTTGGTGCAAGGATAAAATATTCGAAGGCCAAATAAAAAAACGGATCTACCAAGAGAAAAACTGGAGGCAACTACAACCAAAAAAATTCTCTCTATAGTCTCACAAATTGATAAATATATACATCCACATGAGATTTATGAGATAAAGGAGAGAGCCATAAAAGTGGCTGAAACTGACTTCAATTCCCAAAAAGACCAGGGAGAACACCATGAAACACAGTGGAGCCGGGAAGAAAAGTGAACCCTTATATGGGCAATGGAGTATGCCAAAGCCAAATATACAGGGCTGAAAGAACGGTGTGCAGAATGGCAAAGCATTTTCTACCACCATTGCCCATACAAAAATAACATCTTAAAGGGAAGACAGACTTCCCAGAAATCCAACTTTTTGATGAGTGGAACATTCTCGTACGATGAGATTGCAGATCAAAAACGCTGCACTCACCAGATCGCGATAAACGGAGAGTGCCCAATCGACAACCCCGTCCCCATACAGGAACCTAACCAGACAGTCAATATATATAGCCCAGCAACAAACCCTGCGGCACAGGCACATGACACAATGGAGAGATCTCCACTGAAGGAAGGAGAACCCACCAAAATCTCCTCATCAATGAATCGCCTGTCAAAGAAACAAGACCACCAGATTCTGAGGAGACGACAGAGCCAAAATAATACTCAAAATCTACTGATAGATGCAGAGCAGATACGCTAGAGAACCTGCTGGCCAATCAAATTGAAAGAATTAGGCATCTACAACTGCAAGACCGACCCAGACTGGTCTAAATAAAGACGACCAAGGCCTTCAAAAATCTCGCTGTAAAAGTGAACAATGCCCTCTCTTAGTACCAATAGATGCTCCGTTAACAGAAATTTACCATGCAACATATGGGACTGCATAGTTTATCCAACCAAAACTCCTTCCCCAAACATCAGAAAGGAAAAAGGAGGACACAGGAGGCCTAAACCAAATGAAAACCAAACTCCAAAAAAGGATAAATGGTTTTAGAAAAGAAATATCCCAGATATCTTCTTTCCTGCGGACCGAAAATCCCGGACAAAACTTGAAGAAGAAGGTGGGGACTTTAAAATCTCGATACTCCCTTCAGACCAAGCTAAGAGCTCATATAGCAGAAAATAAGGCAAAAGTGAAGGGCGTAGCTGCACAAATAAAAATAAGCAACAAAAAATTGAGTCCAGGTTCATAAACAGTTTGTTTGACAGAAACTGTACCGAAATCTCATGAGAAATAATATCAAAGTAACATCACCACCAACACAAGAACAGATCGATAAATTCTGGAGGTCATTGTATGAGGACCCAAAATAACATCGGTTAGGGAGTGAATAGGCACAATAAAAGGATCAGTCAAGGGCAAGGAAAAAATGCCAGAGTTGGAAATTACCAAAGCTGTATAATGTCCATGAGTACATAAGATCTTTTATTACAAAACAAATGACAATGTGGCAAACATCTATTTCCCTACACCACGTGGAAGGGACACTACAGTCTTCAAACATTAGCATCCAGCGAGGCATATTTCAAGGCGATAGCCTATCACCACTACTATTTTGCCAGTCAATCGATCCACTCAGAAAGCTTCTAAAAAATGTGATGCTGGGTACAATCTCAGTAGAGGCAGAAAAAAGATCAAAGTAAAAGAGTGAATCATTTACTTTTCATGGACGATCTGAAATTCTATGCAGAGACAGAAAAAACACCTTGTCTCCCTGATAGAAATTGTGAAAACGTTCTCAGAGGATATTGCATGCAGTTCGGATTTGACAAATGTGCTAAATGCACAATAAAAAAGGGGAAAAACAACATCTGAACATCTTCAGATCAAGGACAGCCTCATTGAAGATTTGAAAGAAGATTTTACATACAAATACCTCGACATTGAGGAAAACATTAATGTGGAACACGAAAGAATGAGACGTAGAGCAAAACAAGAATATACAGTACGTCTGAAAAAGATCCTCAAATCTGAACTAACCCCTAAAAACAAAATTACGGCTTTAAACCAGCTTGCACTACCTGTGATCACGTACGGTGTCGGTATTATAGACTGGTCTCAATATAACATAAACAGGCTCGATACCAAGACCAGGAAACAACTATGCTTACATAAGCTAACATCCCGAAACCAATGCATGGACAGAATATACCTACCACGAAAAGAAGGGGACCTCACTGAACTCAACCATGCATATCGAGCCACTATAGTAAGCATGGACCAAAAGTTCAACGGACGTGACAGTGGAAATGATTAAATACCATCATAATCATCTTTCACAAGAAACCTCAATCACAAAGCTTGCTAAACACTTTAGAGAAGTCATACCGGAGAACACTGTCGATGTACACGATAAACCAACAACACAGATTGCAAGAATAAAAAGGAAAAATACACCGAAATAGAGATAGAGACAAGAAAAGAAGGATGGAAACAAAATAAGCGAGCAGGGAAGTTCCTAGAGGAGCTGAACCAGGAGTACATAGACAAAGATGCTCCACTCCAATGGTTCAAAAGTGGAAGGCTTCCATTTGATGAGGAAAGACTTATTGTAGCCGGGCAAGATCAGGGCTTACTTACAAATGGATTTAAAAAAATGGCTGGCCTACAAACAAATGGCCAGTGTAGGTTTTGCCACTCAGCGATTGAAAGCGCAAGCCATCTAATGTCTGCATGCCCAATCTTATTGGCAGATGGTCATTATACTGCTCGCCACAACAAATTAAGCAAATACCTCCATTGGAAGATCTGTGGAGAGATGCAACTTGACAGATCGTCGAACATTTGGGAACATGAACCACCACCACTGACATCAAACAGAAATGTGACCGTGTTCTAAGATAAAGATCTACAGGCAGGCAGATACATAAAAGACAATACCATCAAACGATATATTGTTATATGGAACAAGCCTGAAAGAACTGCACTCATTGTCGATGTCACAGTCCCAAATGATTTTGGCCTTAACAGAGCTGAACGGGAAAAGATAAAAAAAATATCAGGACCTAAAATGATCTAAAAACGACATGGTCTCTGAAAGAAATAAACATTGTACCGGTTGTGATAGGAGCAACTGGCTTAATAAAAAAGAATCTTTATAAATACTCAGAAGCGATCCCTGGAAAACCAAGCTGTAAGGAAATACAGATAGCAGCCATAAAGGGAACAGTGTCTATTCTTAAAAGAGCCCCCGGATACAAATTTAAACTGTAATAGAATCAAGTGTTAGCCCCAGGAAGGAGCCCCTTTATTTCAAAAGTAAAATAAAATTAAAAAAGTGAAAAGCCACATTCTTGTCAAGTTTGTGGATATGTTTTTTCTGATAAATCAAATTTAATCAGACATATGAAAACTCACACTCAGTGTACCCAATGATACAGGGCTTAACAGAGTTGAGAGGGAAAAGATAACAAAGTATCAAGGACTTATGAATGATATGAAACGAAATTGGAAATTAAAAGACGTTTCAATTATACTAGTCATCATAGGAGCAACTGGGCTTATGAAAATAAACTTTAAAAAGTACATAGCAAGCATACCCGGTGAACCAAGTGCAAGTGAAATACAAACGATTGCACTGAAAGGGACGACTAGAATCCTGAAAAGATCTCTTGGTTGGACTCACTAAAATAGGGGTAAATGTCAGATATCTGGTTGGATGTCCCATCCCCTAGAAGAAAAAGTTTAAGAAAAATGAAAAAAAAAGCAGAGATAAATAACTTTAATGGAACATTCAAATATCTATGTATCTCATATAGAGTTCAACTTTCTACAGGAGAACAAATTAAAATCAAAGATCCTCATGTAAATAGGAATTAAAGGATTGAAAACGAGGAAGTACATAACCAAGATGCCAAGTGGATTGGGGATATTATCAATATAAATGGAAACAAAAGAGAAAGGTCTGACCCAGAAAAAAAAAACACCAGATAAAATAAAATGAAAGCTGGCACGAGTTGCAAAACAAAAAAAAACTTGGCATTGACAACATATCAAACTTCTGGTTAAAACAGTTCACATTACTACACGATCATTATAGCAGATGCTTCACCAGAATGTTTAAACTTATGAAGCGACACCAACATGGCTATTAAAAGGCAATACAAGCTTAATAGTAAAAAGCACGGAAACCAAGAACCCTAGCAAATATCGGCCAATATGTTGCCTGGCGACGACTTTCAAGCTATTCACTGGAATGATAGTTGATAGCATTTATGAACATCTTTTCGCATCCGGAGATAATTTTGAGGGAGAACAAACAGGATGCAGGAAAGAAACTGCCTAGAAACCAAAGATTAATTGCTCATCAACAAGACCATTTTGGAAGATTGCAGAAAAGAAAAAGGAATCTAAACATGGCATGGATAGATTATCAGGAAGCCTTTGGTAGTTCACCCAATTCCTGGATACTAGAGTGCCTTAAATTATATAAAATCCACCCGACCATAAGAGAAATTCTAGCTACCCAAATGAAGGAGTGGCAAACATCCATTACACTAAAGCACAACGGGAACGAATATCCATTCCAAATATAAAAATAAAATAATGGAATCTTCAAAGGAGAAAGTTTATCTCCTCTACTATTTTGCTTGGCAATTGAGCCTCTCGGAAAGCTCCTAAATAACTGCCAAGGTTCTTATAATTTAAATTACAGCAGCCAAAACGAATAACCCAAGATAATAAACTATTTATTTCCCATTGATGACAGCTCGGATAAGGAGTTATGTCATCTATTAAAAGTTGTCCACACGTTTTCCAATGACGTCAAAAGGGATGGATAAGTGTGCTAAATATACTCTGAAAGCTGGCAAGAGGACATCCACTGGATACATACAGCCCGATGAAAGTGGTAAAATCAGGAACAATCCAAATAGCTCAGCATTGATGAAAAGGAGTCTTTCCAGCATGACAATATAAGAGAGAAGTTAAGCCAAGAATATTTACGCCGGGTAATTCCATCGGAACATTCGAATATTTATGTATCTGCCCAAATAAGATCTACCCATGCTGGCTAACTTATATTAGCCTTTATGAAGAACGGTGCTCTTCAAGTTATGTTATGTCAAGTAATAGCACAAAACTGGATACTTAACCAGACTAGATGAATTCTTGTCCCGGAATCCATTAAGACTAAGAGACCAAAACGAAAGATATACGACAACATATGAAAATGGTTAGTTGGGGGGGCGATTATGTTCTCAATTCCTTTACTAACTCAGTGTTTTTAGAGAAAAAGAATTCTAAATGAATATTCGAATATCTATGTATCTCATATAGAGTTCAAGTGTGAATCCCACGTAGGAGGTCCCTTGATTTCTTAGAATATCAGCTGAAAGGGAATAAAACAAAAAGAGAAACATCACATTTTGTAAAGTTTGTGGTTCTCAAAAATGAAACTTGGTGACACATTTGTGAACTCACACTGGTTAAACTTGAACGCTACATACTTGTGAAGTATGTGGCACATTTGTGAACTCACACTGGTTAAACGCTACATACTTGTGAAGTATGTGGCTGATGCATTTGACTGATCTCCACCGAGACTACAGCGACTGTTTCAGCAGAATGTTGATAGATGATCAAGCCTCACAACCCTGGCTGACAGAGGGGGACACCAGCCTCATATCCGAGATGAAGGAGACATAACGCCCAGATAAATACTGTTTTTTTTTTTACAAGGAGGAGGCAAATAAACCTTAGAATGTCATGGATCGATAAAAATAAGGCAGTTGACAGTCATTATTACTTTGGTGCCTTGAAATATGCAAGATCCATCCGGTGTGGAAAACAACCATATTACGAAGTCACAAAGAGGAAAGACAATCATCTCTTATGTAAACGTCTCTTATTTTTTATTCATAAGCAGGTGCATAAGGCGTTGCTCGGGACCGTATAAACAATGAAAAAACAAAAGCAGATATTGAACATATGTTTTATTCTTAGGGAAGAGGAATCTTTCATCTCTATGTATTATTTGTTTTATCTACCCTAGGACTGGTATTGTTCATGTTTTATCCCTAGCATAGGTAATTTACACCATGTATATGAAATTGTTTTACCTTAGGGAGAAGAGAACAGATAATATACAACATAATGTGTCTATATTACATCCCTGGCAACGCCTAGAAACCAGCTAGAACATGTATTTCAGTCAATCTATATTACATCCTGGGCTAAGCCGGGAAACCAGCTAATCCCTATTTAGTGACTTGACCACCAAAATACCTCCCTAAGTGTGTCCTTTCTTTTGAACTTATTAGATATAGGTATCTAGAAATTTGTGTGAAATTTTGTTGAATGCATTGTTCACTATGGTTTCTTATTGTTCTACACAATATCAACTGTAGCGAAATAAAACAGTAAACTTAGTGTAGTGTTAGAATAAAGAGCAAAGGAAAAAATTAGAATCATATTCTGTAATTGCAAATCTAAATTTGCTAGCGTGTACCAGTATTTGCCAGGTTGTGGAAATTTGGAATTTATAACATATGTAGTGGCCTTTACTAACGATTACTACTGTGCACTTTTCAATCCTTATCCTCGAGTGGCCTGTGGGCCTTGATAAGTGGTAATGCGTATTTAACAAAATATTAATATATATAATAAATTTACTGAATTTCCATTACTAACGATTACTATATAGTGTCCAATTGACTACTGCACTTTTCAACCCTTATCCTCTAGTGGCCTCTGGGCCTTGATAAGTGGTAATGTCTATGTAACAAAATATAAATATATATATATAACAAATTTCCCGCATTTCCATTACTAACGATTACTATATTCTCCAATTGACTACTGCACTTTTCAACCCTTATCCTCGGGTGGCCTCTGGGCCTTATTGTCCAATTGACTACTGTGCACTTTTCAACTCTTATCCTCGAGTGGCCTCTGGGCATTGATAAGTGGAAATGCCTAAGTAACAAAAAAATAGGTATATAACAAATTTCCCGAATTTGACTACTGTGCACTGAATAACAGTCTAAGCAATTACAATTTGAGTCAGAACCGTCGTTGACTTCCAAGCAATACAGTTAACCATCCGCATTTCATGGATGATCTTAAGGCGTATGCTTGGTAGTACATACCTTCTCCAATGGCAGCGAAATGAAGTTTGGGCTAGATAAATGTGCCAAGTGTACGCTCAGATCTGGAAAAAAGATCTATACCAAGAATATGCAGCAAGATGAAGACACTGACATCAGAGAAGAACACGAACCCTAGAAATTCATTAGCATTGAAGAAAACGACAACATACTACATGCCAACAAATATCACACATATATAAATGCTTCTGGTTGATACAATCGATATTCTGGCAATATTATTCTACAATTATTGTAATATCCTCAGGTTTCCTAATTTCATTGTCATGTTTTAATTGTTTGGTAAATTTTTGTATGCATTTTTCAATTGCATTTTTATAACTATTTCTCGGTTGATTAACTTGGACAGTTTGAAAATAAAATTATTTTATCACTGTATGACTTTTTCTTTATTTATCAAACATTGACCTTTTAAGGATGAATAATAATTTGTTCATGCTGTTCCATTTTTAATCGTTAATCTAAATCAATAATAGAAATGTCTCGTTTGTATAAGAAAATTAATGAGATTTTCATTGTAAAATCAATAAATATACATTTTTATGTTGATATCAGTTTAACATCGTAGCAGTCTATGAATAGACATAATTGTACTGTTTGTCGTAGGAAGTTGATCATTTACAGTAGTGACTTCTTTGCCGTGATCTTATTATATAACGAATCTCTTAGAACGCGTTTTTATGATAATCTTAAAACTGATTGAACTTTGAACTGATGTTAAATTGCATGTTTTATTCTTATTAAAAGAAAATATCAAACATTAGTCACATATTAGTTTGAGATTTCAGACAACCAAATACTTCTGTCTAATCTATGTATAGGTACAATCACCGAAAAAAAAATTTATCTAAAAATTAAACAAATTAAAAATGACATTTATATGGCATATTACCAAAAAATGACAAATAAAAAAAAAACTAAAAAAACTTCATTCAAATTTCAATAGAAAAATGAGTGTAAAAATAATTAATGTTTTGAAACTTTCGACGATAAATACCAAATAAAATGAAATGCACTTTTTTAAAACTAAAATGTTTTGAAACTTCCGACGATAATGAATTATAATGTCAAGATATTAAATAAAATAAAATGTACTTTTTTAACAAAAAATGCATATTTAAAAGCGATGTAAGTTTACACGCATCTTCAATCACACTTTAACACACATGTTAATTTTCACAAAAAATATGGATGACACGAAGTGTAATAATTTCGTTTAATTAATTTAAATTTTCTGTATCATAAAATTGTATGCTTATTTGAATAGAATGATTTAGTTCACCTCTTCTAACTAGCATCCTG
Source organism: Euprymna scolopes (assembly GCF_053919585.1). Classification (NCBI taxonomy): domain Eukaryota; kingdom Metazoa; phylum Mollusca; class Cephalopoda; order Sepiida; family Sepiolidae; genus Euprymna; species Euprymna scolopes. The sequence continues at coordinate 209,079,334 of NC_136527.1, read as the reverse complement.
TCCAAATATATATTTGGATATGAGGAAACGCTATTGGTCCACAATGATCATCGTTTATCCTTATGCAAGGTAAGTATAGCTGGTCCCACAACTGCTTTCTATCATAAAAGGACGGCTATTTAAATAGAATAATTTTTACAAAAAATATGGATGACACGAATTGTAATAATTTCGTTTAATTGCAATTTGATGTATCATAAAAGGTTATGCTTATTTAAACACAATAGTTTTAAAAGTACACAATGAAAAACCTTTTTCTGTAAAAAGTTCGGATTAAACTTGATAGTCGTTTTCATATAGTAATACACTAAATTTATTGATATTTTTAATAATACAAAAATACCAACCATGAAGGCGAAAAGGAGTTTCGAGTTAAAATTAAAAAAAAAATAAAACAAGCAATTGCTTTTCTGAGAAAAGAACAAGAATCGTGTTATATGCAGTATTTAAAACAAAAAGAAAAAAGGAAAGAGAAAATTGTATAAAAATAATTTTTATTTACTTTCCTTCGTACGAGGGCAGTTAAAGCAACCATTAAGGGAATAATCTCTATTATTATAAGTGTATTCGGATATAAATTTAAATGTTTGTTCCAGGATCTCTTAAAAAAAACTGAAGTATTAAAAATTATTTTAAAAACAAATTCACCTGGTGAACCAAATATTAGATATATTAAATTAATTTCAGTTAGAATATTAAAAAGATGCATCGGTTGAACTGTATGTCAGACATTTATTGATTAACATGATCATTATTGTACAAAAAAACAGAGAAACCTAAGCATTGTCTTGATTGATTACAAAAATTCATACGACAGTGTAAGGCGCTCGTGTTTACTAGGATAACTATTAAATTCATTAATGAAAAAACATGACTGTCCATAAAAAGATGCGGCAACACTAATTGCCGAATAAGAATCCTTGATTTCAACATCATAAAAGGATTTTTTTCAAGTAGACTGTTTATATTCTGTACTTTTTGGCTGACAATAGATCTGCTAGCGAATAAATAAGTGCTTAAAATCTGAGTTAAGACCTTCAACAAAACCTCAACAAAAAAGTTGGTCAAATGTCTTGATAGAGTTCAAAATAGAATTCGTAGCCTCGTAGATGTCCTTTTTTCTTTCCTGCAAGAAATGTTGCGGGTTTGTCTTTGCTTTATCGTTATTTTCATGGCAAGTGCTCTACTGAGCTCCAATATATGGCCCCCCTCGCCAGACTTTCATAAGAAACACCCTCAAGCAGGAAATACTATCACGACTTTCCCCCACCATTTATCTGTGCCTGAACCTAAACGTAGATTCTATGAACAAAGTTTCTTTATTAGAAATGCACGCCTGTGGAATTATCTTCCGTTTTCCAGCTTTCCAGCTGACTACAATATGGTTGTCTTCAAGTCTAACATAAACAAGTTTTTGATGGACCAACAATTATATTTAAAAGAAAAGGTTACATATCAAGATTGAAATTAACCGTTTACAGTTTATTTAAAAAAAAACAACAATGATTTTCTTATAGATCAAATTTCTTCATAGAAATTGCTCGTCACTAGGTAGATGGAAAACTTGATTCAATAAGCGACCGTATTAATGTGGCAAAGTTCTGTAAAACCCAATCAAATTCCAGAATATAGAAATAACCTTAATTCAGCTAACCGAAACCTGGTATCTGTACCGTGAGAACGCATCTATTATTAACGTAACAAGTTTACCTGAAAAAATATTTCAAATCTATTTATAAGTTAGTTTAAATCTGACACATAAAATACTTTTTGTTCAAATTTTATTCTCAACAACCATTAAAATGCGTGACATTAGTTTCAGTAAGTAAACCGTGAACAGATGTGGAAAATGACATTCTTTTCATTATTTTATAAAGTGTTAAAGCATTATGTGATTTGGATTTTATCTCGACTTATACTATGATTGTATAATACCACACATTTATTGACGTTCGTTTTATATTTCTATTGTTTTATAATTTTTTGTAATATTAATTTTCAATTAAAGGTTTAAAGTACATCTCAATTGAATAACCTTAATAGTTTGAAAATCAATTTATATTAAAATTATTATTATTTGTTAATTTATAAATCATGTAAAGTTAAATAAATAATTTGCTTAAGAAATGAGGTTTGTTTATTAGATGTTCATATAAACAAATAATAGCAACTTCTCATGTGTGTTTCATTTGTATAAAAAATGACCGGTTAAATTACGTGTGAGAATTGATGAGATTTGCACTTGATGAGTTTGTTATGATGGCTTCTACAAGGTGTTTTCACCTTGTAGAAGCCACCATAAACTATTTTTATATTGTGGATTTATGCCCCATAGCTGACTGATGCTGACACGGGTGCATTAATCCTTTATGTCCTTTAAGGATCTGTTTATCAGTGTCAGGAACGATCCAGCAGTTATCAAAGGAGGTCCGACCACCAAAGACGACACATCTCTCTCCTCTTACTCTCTGTCCACTTCACACTAGCCAACGTTGGAACACTTTTAGTTTCTGCATCCTGACACGAAAAAATCATAAACTTCTTTTCCTTTTCTTTCAGTTCACACAAATTCCTTCTTTTGAAATAAACCCTTTCGTTGTTTTGTTCTATAAAAAGTTTTTGATTAATTATCCTGCGATTTTGTGTTTCAAATTAATCTTTTAATAGGGGGTTTGTTCACTCACACATACAACCTACCGCAAAAATTGTGACCTCATGCTAAAAAGTACAGAAACGTACCTTTTGCAAAAGCGCGCTCTATACTCCCTTGTACGAATTAACAACAGCAACAACAACGAACACGTTCGATTAAAACAGAAACAAAAAGGCAAAAAGTGACCAAAACTTGTTTTCTCGATTGCTGAAAGCATACACATATAGAACGGTGATATCACGAAGTTGTGAAACAAGAATTTCCGTTTTTTATTGAACTTAAAATCTAATGAATATCCCTTAAAATGTTATCCAGATTCATAAACATTTTTCACCCAAGAGACTTCACTTCAATTTAAAACATTTATCTATCTTCATATATATATATATATATATATATATATATATATATATATATATATATATATATATATATATATATATATATATATATATATATATATATAAGAGAGCAAACAATTAATAAAACATGTTAAAACAGTTTGAAAAAGAGTTAAAACATATTTAATCTGAAAAGGAACCACTTGATAAATGGATAGTCCTTAATCCGTGGAGTTTCGAAAAATACCTTCCTTCTCATAAGAGGGTAGGAAGTAGCAAAATGCGGGATAGGATTTTAGATACAAAAGTATTTGATGAAACTGCAAGTGTTACATGATTAGGGCTGTTCCCTTTTCATGTAAGTATAAAAATAGAAAGCAGAAATCGAACCCTAGAAATAGGTTTTAAAGAACAATAGGTTTAAATGGAGTTTTGGAATTCGAACGTCTAGAAGCGAGACGGTCACTTTGAAACTTAATATGTGAAGCTTTGAATTCCTGAACGCAAAGCCACCAGCCGGTCAGTGGAAGAATAAGTGTTCAATGTGTTTTTATAACTGCCGTCTCCTGTGTCCATTACATGGGAAAGGTATTGTCTATTTATGTGTACAAACTATTTGAAATTCATCATCTAAAAAATATATGTGTTAGAAAGTATATGTGTCTATTTATGTTATACAAACACTCCCGTTCATACGAACTGTCAAAGCATAAATGCCAACCTGTCAATCCATAGGCATAAATGCAAATTATTATTATTATGATTATTCTTTTCTTGTTGTTGTTAGGTCTTATTTTTAGTGAGAGTCTTAGAGTCTTAGAGAGTTTGATTAAGAGAGAGTCTTAGAGAGTCTTATTATAAGAGGTTCTTAGAGAGTCTTAGAGAGAGATGTTGTAAGAGAGATTGCTCATGTTATAAAGAGATTCATATACATAAAATGTTCATACTTAGAAGTGTAGAAGCTCTTTGAGTGTTGAGACAGTCTTGGTGTTTACATTGTGTATTTAAAGACATTTTAAACCACATGATATAGAAGACATATAATGGCAATTTCCACTTTACCTTTTGGTAGAATTACAACACAATGACGACGTTTATAAAAACACATGATGGGTTTATTTCTTTTCCCGACCGGTCGTGGTTTTCATAGTCAAGAATTCAAGTTTCACATTCTAAGTTTCAAAGGTGACCGTCTCGCTTCTAGACGTTCGAATCTCATGTCTGGACTGTCGTCTGTCGTCCTCAAACTCTCTCTGACTCTCTCTCAGTCTCTCTCTGCTTAACTGTAAAGTTTCTAACTATATCGAGAACTTCCCATTTTCCATGACGTTATACACATGTTAAAACATGTGTCTTCTTTCACGTGTTCTGGAAATGCGTGTCCAAAACTTTTTCTTTTATTTACAAAAGGAATTTTAATCTATATTCCCAGTAACCTATATTTCCAATATGTTAAAAACATGTTTATTAAATTATCTTATAGTTGCATTCTTCACTTGAATTTTCATAACAGAATTGACAATGCACATTCTTTTCTTCAAACTATTTTATCTCTAAGCTAAACAATGGTTTGTTTTTTACATTCCATTTGCTAATTCTCTCTCGTAATCTATTTCTAAACCTAAATTACGAGGTTCGAATTTCGTCTATTCTATTTCATTTTCATTTTAACTAAATCTCTCTATTTTTATACTTACATGAAAGGGGGACAGCCCTTATCATGTAACACTATGACGAATGAGCAAGCTAGCAGATGTCCCGCATGACAGTGCCCTCATGAAGAAGCTTTTTTTTCGAGGCTGTTGTCACAATTAAAAGTAATTCTGCTACCCATGTTCCGCCTCCTCATATATTCTTTGTCCTCATCTTTGGATATTGATCTACAGCAGATGGACTTAGATCAGTCAAAATACTCTAAATCTGTTATCACCTTAAGTTGCAACTTGTAAATTCACATATCTTCCCGTCCACATAGCTGACACGCAGACGATCTTTAACACTTCAAAAAATTCACCTTTGGTTGCAATGACTAATCGTAGAAATATATTCAATACCCTACAATCCCTTGCACATCTTGGACGTAAAGTCACAGTGAAGCTGATTACAGCTATATTTTTCTTGACAAATATGAGGCGTGACGTCACGGCCTAGACACGTTCCTGTATATCCTGCCAACAGTCAAAGGTACACAAGTATATCCGTGCACCTCTAGAAACATTCAACACTCCAGACGCTCGGTTCAGTCATGTTCACATTTATCTGGTTGGACCATGGCCGGATAGTCATGGATTTACTTATCTCCTGAAATGCACAGACCGTTTCTCACAGTATTCAGAAGCCATTCCCCCGAATGACATTTTGGATGCACTATTATCATCACTGACTGGTGCGTATAGTTTTAATCCAACATCTTCCAGGAACATTCCAGGATTTTAGAGATCAAACGTATTTGCAAAAGCTACCCCCTGCCTCTAACGGGATGATAGTGCTCACCTCCTCAATTAAAAGCAACAAGCAATTTGGCTCTGTATGGTGACAGACTGCGAGTTTCTTTTAATAAGCTCCCAGCGATGCACACTAGGGACACACCCTTAAATCCTCAGTCCCAAAAGACATTTCTTCATGGATTCATGTAATTCTTAGAATGGACTCCGTGAAATCCTCTCTAACTCTATCCTACGTTGGTCCTTATCATGTTCTTTCACGCATTAACAAACTTCATAAGTGGAAAACAGAGACAATGGTTATTGATAGAATGAAAAGCGTTTTTCTCGACACAGAAAACAACAAGAACAACAAATTCCCCCCTCACAGCATCAATATACACCTGAATGAACATTGCAACTGAAAACAATTACGTCATCACCACACATAGTGGTCGACGGGTAAATCGGTCAAAGATATTGTGCAAGACTCTGTATATAACATAGAACTTTGTTACAATTCCTGCCTTCACCCACCCCGGAAAAAATAAACGTTTTTGTTTCCTGGAATATTATAAATTTATAACTGAAAAGTTAGAACATTTTTATGATAAAAAATTCTGTTAATCGAATTGACTTTACTATTTGCTATATTTTTTTCTCTTAGAACTGCATCCATTTTTTTTTCAGTCACCATAAAAATTGTGGACTAATGCTTACTTGCTGACTGATGCAGTCACGAATAAACAAGTCATCTACCAGGGTGCACTATAATCCTATAGGTCCCTTAAGGTACTATTTACCAACTGCCATTAGAGAAGCTCAGACCACCAAAGAACAGAAATCTCTCTCTCCTCTCTATCCACAGACCCCCCCCCCAGGCTGCAACTGCTTCACTGAAGACTTCCACTGGGGACACTTCTCGTTTTTTCCTATGCTACCAGAGAACAATCAAGAACTTCGTTAACTATTCTGTGCTTTTGTGTTTACTAGTCTTTTATTATCTGTGTTGTTAGAAGTTGTGTGCATTCACGCATAAGTTTATTGTATTCTGTGCTTTTGTGCATAACCAAAATACTTTAATAAAACAAATATACCATTAAAAACAAATAGCTTTAAAAGGGGAATGCTCACTAATTTGTAATAGTCCATGTTCATTCGAACGACATACAAAAGAAAAAGTAATATTAAAACTCCATGATATTATAAACATGTTCATTCAAAGGAAGTATAAAAAATAAATAATATTAAAACACCATAATATTATAAACATGTTCATTCAAACGAAGTATATAAAAATAAATAATATTAAAACACCATAATATTATAAACATGTTCATTCAAACGAAGTATAAAAAAATAAATAATATAAAAACACCATAATATTATAAACATGTTCATTTAAACGAAATACAAAAAAATAAAAACACCATAATATTATAAACATATTCATTCAAACGAAACACAAAAAAATTAAAATGAAAACACAATAATATTATAAACATGTTTATTCAAACTAAGTACAAAAACAAAACCCAGAAAATTAAAACGCTATACTATTATAAACATCGGTTGCGAAAGGACTCAATCCAATAGCTAAATAACACCAAGAACATAAACAATACATTTTTTGTTGTTCTGTTTTTTATTCGTTTTTTGTTTTTTTTAAAACAACACCAGTGCCTCCTGACTCTCTCGTTGACACAGTAGATTTGGGAAAAGAAGTTAAAAACAAAAAAATATGCACAATACTGTTGGAAACTCGCTAAATATATTTTACCGTGACATAAGCTGACATATATTCGGTGTTTTTTTAACAGTATTTTGTATGGTTTTTCTTTAACTCCTTTTCCCAAACTTACCGTGTCAAAGATTAAAAAAAAATCGTTGCAGCTTTTTTTATGTTTTGATTTAATAAAAATATCCTTAGTAGCGTCCTAAATTATGAGATGAACCCCCCCCCCAAAAAAAAACGAATCTCTTAGTGAAATGGAGTTGTCTCCCTCTGTTCAATGACCTTGGATATAAAAAAAAGGGTAACATTTTACATTAAGGCGCGTCTCACATTCGTATATAACGAAATATTTTTTTGTAGATTTTGGTGTGCTAAAAACGAATCTGAAAACCGTTTTCGTCGCAAAAAAAAAAATAGTTTTCATGATATGAAGAATTACTTTTTTCGAAAAGCGGGTGGTCACTTTTCCATGTAAATTTAACTTAAAATGAGTATCCACTTTCTGTCCACCTGAGAGGGGGCATTTTAGTGTTTATTGGCTAAAAAGTTTCGTTTTTTTTTTTTGCTTTTATCTTTAGATAAAGACACAAGGAAATTAAAAAATAAAGAAAAATCGGTATTTTTTTACTTTAAGGTTCGTCTCACATTTGTATAGAAAAAAAAATAGTTTTTTGTAGTTTTCGGTGTGCTTTAAAAGAATATGGTAACCAATTCCGTCGCAAATTTACCGCTTGTATGGTATTAACTGGGACTATTTTCCATTCCACAGCCCATCCTTCGTTTACGCTACGCACGATCATAAACGAAGGCTGTTAAATATGCACTCGCGTACCAAACTGCCTTGTCACAGTTTAGTATTGGCGAAAATTTTAAATTAGACGAAAAACAAGTAGTTTTCCATATATGAAGCCATGTAATTCTATGTTATCACGGCTGGCCATTTTTGTACGCGTAAGCGCGCGCACATCCTATAAGGATAATCAAGAAACTGTATTCCGTGAATGAAATAAAGAGATAAATGTGTACTGCACATTTAAATAAAAGAAGGAAAGTTTATTAACGTATTTATAGGGAGACAATGTGTAGTGTTTATCGTGTTCAGTCGAGGGAGGATCCCTCTTCTCGTATATCCGGTGACCAATGTGTGCAATTAAAGGGACATAACTCCCAGAAGAGTTACCTTCCCCTGAAACAATATATAAGGTAAATAAAAAAGCGTTTGATCAAGTCACACGGCGAGCAGTAGATTGTAAAGTATTGATTTGTGTCCTTTTCTATTCTCTACCATATTCACACCCGGGAACCGGTGCATCATTTTACAACATTAAACTACTTCTCTATCAAAGAAGGTGTTAATTCATGGGAGGATGGCACAACCCATGACAAATAAAGCTTCTCTTGAACTAGCTACAATGATGATAACGCAAAACATGGCTGAAATGAGCAAAGAAATTAGAAACAGGTACTACACTTTCATCGTTGTTCGTTTAACGTTGATGTTATGTAAAACAGGCAGACTAATAAGCAGGTTTAAGTCTGGAATAATGAGTGAAGGTCATCGTAAGTTTAACCGAATCAAGTTTGATAACAATAAATTGCAAGTCCCATTACGTAATCATGACGTCATAGTTTAATTTCTTGAACCAAATCTAGTTTTGTCATTTGACTGACTTCACTGTTTGTGCAATTCCTTCCTCTTATTGGATTTGTTTATGTGAAATATTTAGTTTTACAATTTTTAATATGAACATTATTTGGATTATTATTCGGAATACTGTTCTCATTTGGGACGTTAACAGTAATTCGACTAATCCAAATAATAATAATTTATCTAAAAAAATGAACCTGATTTTTTAAGCTTCATATTTTTTTAATGAATTGAACGAAATATAAATTTATAATAGAAATACCCCAAAACGTTTAAGAATTGACAAATATAATCTGAACTTTATAGGAAAACAATTCAGACCTTTTTACACAAGGAACAAATTAATGATTACACCGTGTTATTACGATGACCTTAAGTTCTTTGTTCTTAAACAGTTGTTTTTCTTTAAATAATTTCACGTTTAAATCGTGTTTTTCATCTTTTAATTTTGATTCTTTTATATTTTCATATATTTTATTTCTAAATGAATTGAACACACAAAACAAAAGTTGTATCAATTTACTAAAGAAATCATAACAAAGTTTCTGTTTTGAACACAATAGAAAAAAAACCACACTTTCTCGTATTTAATTCCCTGAATGAAAGGTAAGTTTCTTTTTTTTCTTTTTAAATATCATTAAACAACTTAAAAATAATTGTAAATATTAAAAAAATTTTTTTTATTGCAATCCAATATGAAAGGTAAGTTATTTTTACGACTTTAAAACATCCGTTTGAATAACTTTTAGAAATAATCTGAAACAGAAAAGCACTAAAGCAGTTTATTTTTTGCACCTCAGAATTTTTTTTTAATGAATACGAAATATAAATTTACAATAAAAGGTTTAAGAATTGACAAATATAATCTAAACTTTATAGGAAAAGAATTAGGACATTTGTACACAAAATCTTACAAATTAAAAATGTTTTTTTTTTTGTTTTTTTTGCAATCCAATAAAAATATTGATTCCGCTATGCTTTATAACAAACTTGAATAAAAAATATATATGAATCTCCGGTACTTGTACAGTTTAATCAAGACATTAAAAAATTAAAATATCGAAAAGAAGGTTATATTGCACGTATCCGTTTTGGACTGAAGATCTCCGGAAAAAAAATTCCATTTAATTTGATCGAGTAGTTTTTTTTTTATTTTTATGTTTTTTACAGCGGAAAAGCACGTTTTTATGAAAGCGCGTTGAAGTCAGCCATTGTGAAATTTATTGAACACGCCACGGAGAGATAATTTCAGTTAAACCGCTGGCAGCCCCCACCCTCACCATCTTTAATACTAGCTTTTCTTCCTAAACATCGAACCTTTTAGTCGGTATCATAACAAATTGTTTTTTCCCCTGTAAAAAAAAAATAAATGATGAAATGAAGTTAAATTTTTTTTTTTTTTGAGAACTTCGTTCCATAACGGATCCATACAATTTAAACATTTTTCGATATTTTCATTTTTTTAATGTCTTGGTTAAACTGTACAAGTACATAATCTCCAATTAAAAAAATAAAAAAAATCTTCTGGTAAATATGAAGAATTACTCCACCCTCGAAAATTCATTTAAAATTACTACTCAAATAGGTTTTCGGGGTCACTGAAAACGAAATTAGCGTTTAAAATTATGGCAAACGAGTAGATTCCAAGATATAAAGAAATTTTAGTTCTAAAAAAGTAGGGGATCACTTTTCTATATTAATCTAACGTAAAATGAGCACCCACTTTGTGGCCATGAGTTTTTTTTTTTTTCGGGGAGGAGGGCTTGCTTTCCACCCTCGGAAAATCTTTTAGAATTACCTTAAACTTTTAAAATTCCAGGAAACAAGTAGTTTCCAAGATATAAAGAAATGCACTCACTTCATGGTCACCTTTTTATTTTTTATGGGGGTGGGGAGACTGCCGGTTTGTTTTTCGTTCTTTTTTGGAGGGGGATATTCAATTATTGAACTTGTATAGTTTTTTAACAAGTGCTTATGCAGTTCAATTAACTGGTTGAAGCAGCAGAACTGTTCAAAATTTTACTAAAATTTTGTTTACATTTAGTGGGAGGCGGTGGAGGGGCGAGGATGTTGTGGCGGCCATGCACCCCCCCCTTCACCGCCTCCCACCAAATGTAAACAGAATTTTTGTAAAATATTAAACAGTTCTTCTGCTTGGTTAATGTTGGCGTGTTACTTATGTTAAAACAGTTAATTAAACTGCATAAACACCTAATCAGAGGCCTGCAGTATTAATGCTGGAGTCCCTCAAGGGTCAATCCTGGGCCCAACTCTCTTCCTGATCTACATTAATGATCTTCCTAAACACATGCTTAAATCATTTGTTGACATCTATGCTGATGACATGACCATCTACGGCAACACATCAAAGGTTGTAAATGACAAAGCTCTCTCTGATTCTCTCTCCTCTGATCTCGAACGAGTGGTTCAGTGGGGGAAGACGTGGCTGGTTACCTTTAATGCATCTAAAACCAAATTTCAGCATCACGCACTCTAATTGCCATTATAAGTTCTATAGAATGTTTAATTTTCAAATTTTGACTTGCATGTGCAAATAAAAAATTCTCTATAGTCCGACAAATAATAACAAGTCCGAGCTTCGAATGCATATTTAACTTCTTAAGTGCATTAGTTTTTTTCCAAAATCCAACTTTTGAATAATTATATAAAATCCACAGCATAACTAATTTTCACTTTGACTTTATAGTTTGTATTTAACATTAAACCGAATATTTTTTTAAATATGTTTGTTGTATGATGACAACAAAAAATCCAATGAATTTTTACTTTGACTTTAAAATTTGTATTTAACATTCAACCAAATATTTTTTTAATACGTTTGTTGTAGGATGACAACAAAAAATCCAATGAATGTTTACTTTGACTTTAAAATTTGTATTTAACATTCAACCGAATAATTTTTTAAATACGTTTGTTGTATGATGACAACAGAAAAATCCAATGAATTTTCAGTTTGACTTTTAAATGTGCATTTAACATTCAACCAAATATTTGTTTTAAATACGTTTGTTATATGATGACAATAAAAAAATCCAACGAATTTTCACTTTGACTTTTAAATGTGCATTTAACATTCAACTGAATAATTTTTTAAATACTTTGACTTTTAAATGTGCATTTGTTGTATGATAACAATAAAAAATCCAATGAATTTTTACTTTGAATTTTAAATTATTTATAATATAGATGAAAGTACAGAAAAGTTTACATGAAGATTCTAGTTTACAACAACGTAACAAACATATCTTTTGTTTATAACTTTATTTAGGTGAAAGTACAGAAAAGTGAACAACATGTAGATTCTAATCTCCCAACAACATAACAAACGGTTTTTTAATAAAAAATTATTGTAAAAAGCTGCAACCGTCTTGACCTCTTCACCCTTGGTGACGTTCTGACTAAAAATTTTTTTCATTTTCCGGACTGCTTCGTTGTTTCAATGAAAGCATTCATGAAGGCATTCATGGCAGACACAAGAAAAACGACACGTGACACAATTGTAATATATATAAAGCATAACTATTTTATTTTTAAAAATATATTTTACAAAAACTTTTACAATTTAAAATTGGACAATAGGTTTTTCAAAGCTAACTAACCTAACTAGTATTGAGGGAGGGGGTGCTCTCCCCCATTTATGGAGAGTCAGAATATGTGTCTTCACTTCATGGCGGTCGTGCAGGAAAAAGACAAAGATAGCAAATCTCATAGGATTAGTGAAAGGCTTCTTTCCAGGGCAATTGCTCTTGACATATCAAAGGCCTTGCACAAGGTATGGCATAAATGTCTACTTCACAAGATCTCCAGCTACGGTATAACTTTCAATATTCTCTCTATCATTAAATAATTTCTCTCTGATAGGCTCATAAAAGTAGTGATTGATGGACAGAGGCCTGCAGTATTAATGCTGGAGTCCCTCATGGGCCCATCCTGGGCCCAACTCTCTTCCTGATCTACATCAATGATCTCCCTAAACACATATTTAATTATTCGTTGACATCTATGCTGATGACACGACCATCTACGGCAACACATCAAAGGTTGTAAATGACAAAGCTCTCTCTGATTCTCTCTCCTCTGATCTCGAACGAGTGGTTCAGTGGGGAAAGACGTGGCTGGTTACCTTTAATGCATCTAAAACCAAACTCCTATCTTTACATCATCAACGCTCTGATCCCCATCTGGCATCAATTGAAATGGATGTCTCTCGTCTAGGAGAAACCCCATGTTTTGACAAGCTTCTGGGTTTGACCTTCACTCCTGATCTGAAATGGAACACGTACATTAAGTTTGTTGCCAAGGTCGCTGGAAAGATGGTGGGATCCTTTTACCGCTCCAGAAGATATCTCACTACTGATGCAATTCTCTATCTATATAAAAGCCAAGTACGCCCAAGGATGGAATACTGCTTCCATATCTGGGCAGGAGTTGCTAAAAACAGCCTATCCTGCTTTGACAGAGTACAAAATAGACTTCGTAGCTTTGTGGAGATGCCGTTTTCTCTTCCCTGCAACCTCTCTTCTGTTGCAAGCCTATCTTTGTTTTATCGTTATTTCCATTGCAGTTGCTCGTCTGAACTCCAATCTCTGGTCCCCCCTCACCAGTCTTTTATCAAAAAACACCCCTCTAGCTGAATCCACTGTCAAAAACATTCCCCACTCTTTATCTATGCCTAAATCAAAACGTAGATTCCATGGACAAAGCTTCTTTCTTAGAACTGCACGCCTGTGGAACTCTGTTCCCTCTTCCTGCTTCCTTCCTGACTACAACTTGGATGTCTTCAACGCCAACGTAAACAAATTCCTGATGAACCGCCCCCTTAAGTAGACACTTTAAAATATCCACACTAACGTACTGTACTTACAATAACCCTTATCCCTGAGTGGCTTCTGTGCCTTCATAAGTGGTGGCCGCCTTGTAAAAAAAGGGGGGAATTATAGGAAGTTATTGTTTGTATCTCAACGCTCCTTGCCAAATTACCACTCGGCCATGCTGTAGAGCGTGTTAGAAACAGTGGCATGTAAAATAGTGCCACATCCCTCCCCATGCAATCCTAAATTCATGAGTATTCATACATTTTAGAATTTCCTCATTTTCCGCTGATGGTGCGTCAACTGACCGTCAGCGATCAATATCCCCATGCTCAACGACTTGTCAGGAACTCAGTGAAGCAATTTATTTTTATTCCGCCAGTCCTCTGGTAGACTGGTATACTGCTTCAAATACCAGAGAGGGTAATCATCCTCGCCCTTCATCGAGGCAATGACCTCATGAGTTCAGTTACTAGATTTACGCTCACTTAGGCAACCAGTATAATATTTTTTTAACAAAGCTGGAGTTTACGTGAGTTCATCACGCCAACCTATACATATTTTAATTTATTCTCCGTCAACTTATAACATCATTTAAGTAACTAGATTCAGGCTCTCTTCAGTAACCAGTATAATGTATTTTACGTGAGTTCATCACGCCAACCTATACATATTTTAATTTATTGTGCGTCAACTTATAACATCATTTAAGTAACTAGATTCAGGCTCTCTTCAGCAACCAGTATAATGTATTTTAACCAAGTCGGGGTTACATGACTTCATCACGCCGACCTATATGTATTTCAAGTTATTATTTCAGTAACTGGACTTATGGTCTCCTCAGCAACCAGTATAATGTATTTTAAATAAGTCGGGGTTACGTGACCTCATCACGCTGACCTATATGGATTTAGTTCAACCTCGGTCTTCAGAAGTTGTAGTCCAATTTAATTCTGTTAGAGCAAGGTGTCTTCCATTGAACGACTAATAAAAACTATGCACCACGGAATATTTATTAATTATATAAAGAATTAATTAAAGAAGGGCACTCATCTTCATGAGTTGGAATACTCAATTAAAGCAAAAGAATTTCAAAAAATAAACAATTCAGAAACCTGGTATACATTAACTCAATGAAATAGGGTGTTAACATTTTTAAAAAATCATTTCAGAGTACCTCAGTTATAATTAGAATGTGTTTACACAATGCAAACGCATTTCAAGTTATTACAATCAGAAATAACTTTTTCCCAAATTTCGGGGTACATTTAAAAAGTAATTTATTTTTCAAAACACTTTTCTTTACAAAAGATCATTAAAATTTCATTCCAAAATTTAAAAATTATCTCAAGAATTTTGTTTCATCGTTAAAATCAATTTTTCTTCCCAAAGGGTCATTAAAAATTCCGAATTTATGTTAGTTAACTTTTTTCCAAAGTAATTCATTTATTATTTTAAAAACAATCTTCTCGAAAGAGGATAAATCTAAAATCGACCTATTTTTCACAATGAAATTCAAAAATTATTCATAACATTTGGTTCATTATTAAAATTAAGTTTCTTAAAAGATCATAGAAAATTAATTTTGAATCAATTAACCCTTCACAATGAGATTCAGAGACATCCCAACTTTTTCATTTCGTAATTATTATTTTTAAAAGAAATTTAAAGTTATTTCTTCTTATAGGTCATTTCGAATTCAGAAACTTTTCACGTTAATTAACTTTTTTTTAAAGTAATTAGTTTATTATTTACAAAAAACAACCCTCTTCCTAAGATCACTCACAAAGATTATTTCGAATTAATAAACTCCCGCCACACCTAGGAGTTACATTAGTTAACGACCAGTTCTGTATAGTTAACAGCTTGATAAAATTAAAGTTTAAATTAAAGAGAGATCTTTCTAGACTGAGGAAACTTTTTTTCTTCTTAAGAATTAATTCAATTTTTCGTAAATACTCCTCAGTCATATTTCAGGGATCCCTATCATATGGTCCAATTTCAAATAAACCTTCAATTAAAGAACTCGCTCGAATAATTCTTCCTTAAAAATCATCTAGAAAGAGACAGAAAGATAGAAAGGGAATTATGGGAAGGGATTTCTTTGTATCTATACATATATATATATATATATATATATATATATATAGTGATTGTTGGAGAGCTATTGGCTACACATTAGCAAACGTGTTTCAATGACCCGCTAGCAGGGAAAATCACCTCATCAGGCCAAAAACCATCCACGAAACTTTCAATAAAGAATATCCCTTTATATTAAAGTCAACTTTACAGGGTTGAACCATTCTAAAAAGAAAGAGGGGTACTAACAACCTATATCAAAACAAATATAACCTATTCACAGAATAATGTTAGGTTTTTCAAGGTATTAATCTGAAGCAGATTTATTATAAGTTTGCATTAAATTTTCTAGCTCCAACCATTATAATTATAATTTTTTTTCGTTTTTTTTGTTTTTTTTTGTTAATACGGATTTTTAGAACTATTACTCCGATATCAGAGCAATCAATAAATTTAACTAAGGTTTTTTCCCACTTAAAATCTAGATATAAATATATACATATATTACTAAACTATAAATTTAACGCTATTTCTCTATATAATACAAAAGTACTCACATATATACAAACAAACGTGAAAATCTATATATATACAAATTACTCTTATAATATGGTGAAGTATATTAGTAATTAAGTCTAATTATATTATTCACGGTAAACATTTCACTAAAAATTATTTTTATAAAAATTAATAGATTCTTCGTTAAAAATTAATTTAACTTTTTACATAAATTTAGCGTTTAAAATATATTTGGCGTTTAAAATAAATAAATAAATAAGATTTAGCGTTTAAAATCCTAAAATAAATAATAAAGCATATTATAATATATAAGTCGATGGTATGATGAATTCGTTAATATTCTTATAATTTTTTCAGTGAATGTATTTGGAAATGTTTACAGGAAATTGCTGTTTCCTGTTTAATGTTCAATAGTTTCTCCCGGTCTTTAAAATTCGTTATTTCTAATTTTTCATGAAGGCATAAAAAGCACGGTGCGTGTAATGAATTACATACTTTCGATCTTCTTATGATCCGTCATTCTAACTTTGGAGTTTTATTCTCCTTTATTAATTTCCAATATTGAAGTGATAATGATGTGTCTTTTTCGTATTTTTGATTAGCAAAAGAACTTTTATGCCCATAGAAGCTTTCTTTGAAAGTTGTCTGCGTACTACCTATATAAAATTTTATATCACTAAGATTTTCTTTAGGGAATATTTTAGCTTGGTAAACTACTGATTTCGTTAAACATTTATTATTCATGGGACAAGTACTAGGAATTTTGCAGTTACATTTTTCAGTATTTTTAAAATTATTATCTTTATCATTATGATTTATTTCCCCAGTATTTTTACTATTATTGCCTTTTAGTATCCTATTATTATGCTTTTTAATAATTCTTTCAATATTTTAACAACAACTATAACCCAATTTTATAGTATTTCTATTGAAAATACTATTTAATATACTACCTGGGGGGAAAGTGCCTATCTAGCAATTGCAAAAATTTTCTACCCAGTCCAGCTTTAAGAGCACTATTAAAGGGAGGTAGAAACCAAATTATTTTCCTGTTTCTTGTTTTACGATTATTATTATTATTATTATTATTATTATTATTATTATTACTATATTTGCGTTCATCATAGCTATTCTTTTCAAATGTAATGTCTGCGTTTTTGAAACCACTATTTCTTAATGCTACATTGTATCTTTCTTTATAGCTATTAAAAACTTCTTCACTAGATGAATTATTGTTAATTCTCCTTTCTATCGAGGCTGGGATATGATTAATGATGAAAGGTGGGTGATTTAACTTTGGATTAATATATATAGGACTTGTGTTTTCTTTCAAATATGGTTTATAATTATCTTTTTGCAAGTCACAACTTACACCCAAAAAATCTACCTGTTTTAAATTACTATTTCTTTCTACTTTGAGGCCAAATTGTGTATAATCTTTCTAATTTTATCGCATTTTATACGGGTGGCGTTTTTTTATGAACATTATACCGTCATCTCTATAGAGTCCTATTGTTCCTTCTTCAATATCATTATTATTGGTTAGACTGTATAAAATGTACAAGCCTACAAGGTCCGTGAGTTCCACTGAATCCAGTGATCCCATTAATACCCTGAAATAATTACAACCAGCGTTTTTTGTCCATTGCTTGTCTTTATTGACCAAAATCGTGGTTCGGCATTTTTTTATGATATCAAGTTCTTCGTTAGTACACCTCTTTCTTTTTAGAATGGTTCAACCCTGTAAAGTTGACTTTAATATAAAGGGATGGTCTTTATTGAAAGTTTCGTGGATGGTTTTTGGCCTGATGAGGTGATTTTCCCTGCTAGGGGGTCATTGAAACACGTTTGCTAATGTGTAGCCAATAGCATTCCAACAATCAATATATTGCTCTGTTTTATGCATTGAACACTCTTTGGAATGGCATATTGTGTTGTTGTTATGAGTTACTGAAAAATTCTACCAACAGTATAATATATATATATATATATATCAATATCTATATATATCAATATCAATATCTATCTATATATATACATATATACATATATATATATATATATATATATATATATATGTATATCAATATCTATAAATATGAATGTTTTTATTTTTTCCTTATGATGGATATCATATAAAAATTCTAGGTATAACTGTTTCTAAAGTATATATTGAAAATACATGTATCGCCTCTTCCTGCGTTAAGTTATAAAACATCCGATTATTTTCTTCTGTGTATAATATTAAGTTTTGAGTAAATAAGATTTTATGAGTTCCATCCAATAATATTGAATAACAAACAATATTTAAACGATAATACTAATATATTGAATGGATCAGTATGTCTTATTACAGAAAATTATGTATTTGAAATAGTGTAGAAAATCACACAAACCTTGAAGATAATATTCACATATGCAGTATATGTGCTTAATGCTCCAATGAATGAAAAGGTATAAACAAGGTAATAAC
Organism: Euprymna scolopes; assembly: GCF_053919585.1. Lineage (NCBI taxonomy): Eukaryota > Metazoa > Mollusca > Cephalopoda > Sepiida > Sepiolidae > Euprymna > Euprymna scolopes. The sequence goes on along the minus strand of NC_136527.1, from coordinate 209,060,631 downwards.
AATTTTCAGAAAAATATGCGGCTTTATGGTACAAAAATCGATTCCATTAAAATATCTTACATAGATAATAATAAATATTGTATTCTTGTGTAGAAGGTTCTTTTCAAAATAATGCTAGAGTAGTATTCTGTAGAATTCATAACAAAATTCAGTATAAAAAAGATCGTCTAGTAAGACATATGAGAACTCACACTGGAGAAAAACCACATTCTTGTGGAGTATGTGGATATTCTTGTTTTACAAAATCACATTTAGTGACACATATGAGAACTCACACTGGGGAAAAGCCACATTCTTGTGAAGTGTGTAGATATTCGTCTCATCGAAAAGATCTTCTAGTAAGACATATAAGAACTCACACTGGAGAAAAACCACATTCTTGTAAAGTATGTGGATATTCTTGTTCTACAAAATCATATTTAGTGACACATATGAGAACTCACACTGGGGAAAAGCCACATTCTTGTGAAGTGTGTAGATATTCGTCTCATCGAAAAGATCTTCTAGTAAGACATATGAGAACTCACACTGGAGAAATTTTAATTAGCAAAAAGTTCAGGCAGCTCCACCGAAGCCACAACGAGTCCACAAATCACAATAGGAGTTGAACTCCCACGGTACTTGAAGGTAACGCTTTCATGTTTAATTTGAAAATCCAGTCCGAGAATCACATCACAACAGAGGTTATTTAAAACTGACAGTTTTTGGTAGGGAGACATACGTTTGTTAAAAAGTACGTTAGGAAAACAAGCACCTACCACTTTAGATGAGAGGTCAGACGGTGCCATCGAAACTCTCGTCTGAATCGTAATTTTTAAATCCAGATCCTCAGCTACTTTGGTACGAATAAAGTTGTCAGAGCTACCACTGTCAATTAGTGCTCTTAATGGCCGACCCAAAATGTGGATTTCTATGGTGGATCTCTGTAGGGACGATGGAACCGCCGAACTCGAACTTATAGAGGCTAAGATTGGATAAAGGACCGAGGTAGAAGTTGATTGAGTAGTATTATTTAATTTGCAGCATTTTGCAAAATGCCGATCCATTTACATCGATGGTAAACACTCGATTTCGCTGGACATCGTGATTTTGGGGGGTTATAATTTCCACAGTTCCAACATTTAAATTCTGATTTAGCAGCACTTAGATTTATTTGATTAGAATCCAAGTCCAATGTCTCTTCTCTCCTGAGGGCTGCAACAGTTGGTTCCCAGTATTGTGCTGGTGAATACGATTCCATATTCCTCATTGCATTGTCCAGCGCTCGGACCTGGTCAGACATAGTGTCCAGTTCGAGCGTTTTATTTTCCAACAAACGCTGGCAAATGGATAGAGTATGGGACTGAATTCCGGCAATAAAGACATCCCGAATCGATTCATTAGCATATATCGCCGCGCTGACATCCCTTAAATTGTAGTCCTTGCTAAGGACTCGTAATGCCCGAAGATACTCGTCCAGACTTTCTCTCGGTTGCTGACGCCTCGTGGCGAGTAGATGCCGTGCGTATATCTCGTTTTTTTTGGTTTTATAAAGAGTTCCTCCAGTTTGAGGCAGGCTTCTTCAAAATTTCCGCAATTGCTGCCATATTCGAAAATATCCGGTGAAATAAAATTTATCAGAACCGACAACTTGTTGAGATTTTCATGGGGTAGTGCCGCTAAAAATTATTTGAACGTAGCAAGCCAACCCTTAAATTTTCGCTTTGTATTAGATGAATTAGCGTTTACGTCCAATCGAGAAGGCCTCAGGGCACGATCCATTTTTAAAATCTTTTACCTTTTTTTACCCTTTTGTGCTAATAAAATTGTAAGTAAAACAAATACTGTATACCCTTTAGATAAGGTTTCTATTAGCACATTAGTACATTGGATCCAACGTCAACACTATAAAGTAACATGGCGGACACTACTGGAGTAGTATACAGAGCTAGCGCTTCGTCAGGGAGAGTGCTACTGGGAAGTTTCGTATCCATATGAAACACAATACACCATACATATAACTATGTCGGGTTTCACAGCGATATTTTCAAGCTAGGTGGCTGTAGGGATTCCATGGTCGTAATGTATGGGATACAAGTCGATAAAACAAGTGTCTTCTTTAGATATAGATCTAACAGTCTCCCCACAAGAAGTTGTGTGTATTGGGTGAAAACCAGCCATAACCCCGGAAATTGGACATCTAAAACAAGTTAAACTATGCGTTCAGACTTATTCGGTTGACAAAATAATAATTTCAGGGGAGGCGGATGTGGTAAAAATCACGTGTGAAAAAGAATCGATTCTCTCAACTTAATAGTGAAGATATGAGTGTTATTCCCTTTTTCCATAAAACTTTGAAACTGTAAATGATTACACTTCTCGCTGAGCGCTAACTAGCCATAAACTGGGTGCTCATTTTACTTTAAATCTATATAGGGCAGTGATCCCCATCAAAATCTTTTAATCTTAAAATAGAGGACGGTTGAAATTTATTACACAATAAGTAGATTTTTAATTTTTTTCTGGGGTAAACTACATCGAGTTTGATTGTGAAGATTTACAAAAATAATTTGTTTTCAATTATTTTTAATTTTTTCTTGGGTAAACTACATCAAGTCAGATTGTGAAGATTTACCAAAATAAGTTTGTTTTCAATTATTTTAAATTTTTTCTGGGGTAAACTACATAGAGTTAGATTGTGAAGATTTACAAAAATAATTTGTTTTCAATTATTTTTAATTTTTTCTTGGGTAAACTACATCAAGTCAGATTGTGAAGATTTACCAAAATAAGTTTGTTTTCAATTATTTTAAATTTTTTCTGGGGTAAACTACATCGAGTTAGATTGTGAAGATTTACAAAAAAAGGTTTGTTTTGAATTATTTTTAATTTTTTCTGGGATAAACTACATCGAGTTTGATTGGGAAGATTTTCCAAAATAAGTTTGTTTTCAATTTTTTAAAATTTTTTAGGGGGTAAACTACATCGAGTTTTATCGTGAAGATTTACCGAAATAAGTTTGTTTTCAATTATTTTTAATTTTTTCTGGTGTAAGCTGCATCGAGTTCGATCGTAAAGATTTACCAAAGTAAGTCTGTTTGAATTTTTGCATAATAGTAACATTTTTTTTTTGTGTGGGTGGGAAAAGGGCAAATTAAATGAAAATTATCTTTACATTTTTGTTCACAATTACTGGTCATGTGACCAAAGAATCGTAGTAGGCTGCAAATGGATTTAAAATATATGTTAATTAACCCATCTATTTACAGAATTATTGAAGAACAAAGAATTGTATTGTTTGATATTACCTTTATCACATATAAATTCATCATAAGATTCTCGCCCACCTTTTTGTGTGGGTGTTAAATTATCTTGAAAGATTTGTGAGAAAAGGTAGCATTAAATTCTAATATATTTAGAAAAACATCGGAGTGGGCTGCAGATGGGTTTAAAACACGGATAGTTTATCCCATTTATTCACAGAATTATTGAAGAACAAAACAGGAGTAGGATTTAAGATAAAGAGAAAACCTTTTTTAATTTTAAGTGATTTTTGTATTTTTATTACTCTGTTCATTGTATTTTTATTACTCTGTTCATTGTTCCATGCCACTATTTTATATTCCACAGTTTGATATATGTATATGGTTGAGGAAGCTGGAAAAAAGATGTGATGATGTCAGATGTACTTCTAGGAAATACATGTTCTAAACTTGATTTATCCAGCCATACACTACCTCTGCCTTATACACACACATTTATAAATATATATATATATATATATATATTGGTTTTTGAAAAAGAAATCCAGCAGAGTGCTCCAATTATAAGGAAAATCCCAAAATAAGAGCGTATTTATGTTTCATTTTGTTTACAAAATGTTTTTAGATTAGACAAGTCATTAGTACTGTTGGTTTCAAACCTGATAATAAGGGTCTCTTTAGATACTCATATCAAGCTCTCTTCAGCCAATACTCATCTCTTCTTGTATGGGTATCTAAAACCGTCCCTAACTATCAGGTTTGAAATCCTCGGTACCGATGAATAATCTCATTTAAACATTCTGTAAGCAAACGCACACACACAATCACACTTTTATATATATATATATATATATATATATATATATATATATATATATATAATTTATTTATAATTATATTTCGATTTTTTTTATTTTCAGATATTCCTGTTTGAATTTCAATGGATCATCATTTTCGTTAAATATTATTCTGTAGACAATTACTGCCTGACGTTGAAGACAACAGCTAAATCTTTGCAAAAATATATTTCCCTTATTAAAAAAATACAGTGGAATATTACTATTTAAATAGACTGAAAATAATCAGAATACCCCATGGAGATAATGTTTATACTTGTGATATATGACTTTACAATTTTAATTTAATGTAAATTAATGAAGAGAAGTAAAGAATACAAAAATGTATTTCCTACATTTATAAAATACAGTGGAAGATAATGTTTTAAATCAACACAAAGAGCAATACAGTAGAAATATATCCAACAGGCACAACACTAGCAAAATGATATAGTCTTGCAAAGATTTGCTGGAAAGTCTTTGAATTTAGACTAAAACTTTGAGCACAATTCTGTAACTATATTGATATTTTTGTAGGACCGACTATATAAAAATATGCAGAAGAGTGGAGAAAAAACACATTCTTGTAAAGTGTGTGGATATTCATGTTCTGAAAAATCAACGTTAGTGCGACATATGAGATCTCACACTGGGGCAAGGCCACATTCTTGTGAAGTATGTGGATATTCATGTTCTCAAAAATCAACGTTAATGTTCCATATGAGAATTCACACCGGCGAAAAGCCACATTCCTGTGAAGTGTGTGGATTTTCTTGTTCTACAAAATCCTCGTTAGTCAGACATATGAGAACACACACTGGGGAAAAGCCCTATTCTTGTGAAGTGTGTGGATATTCTTTTTCTCATAAATACCATTTAGTGTCACATATAAGAACTCACACAGGGGAAAAGCCATATTCTTGTGAAGTCTGTGCATATACTTGTTCTACAGTATCAGATCTAATTAAACATAGTAGAACTCACACTCGAGAAAAGCCACATTCTTGTGAAGTTTGTGGATATTCATGTTCTCAAAAATCAACGTTAGTAGTACATATGAGAACGCACACGGGAGAAAAGCCATATTCTTGTGAAGTTTGTGGATATTCATGTTCTGGAAAATCCTTGTTAGTTATACATATGAGAACGCACACTGGAGAAAAACCACATTCTTGTAAAGTGTGTGGATATTCTTCTTCTCATAAATCACATTTAGTATCACATATAAGAACTCACACTGGGGAGAAACCATATTCTTGTGAAATGTGTGCATATGCGTGTTCTCGAAAATCATTGTTGATAAGCCATATGAGAACTCATACTGGAGAAAAGCCAAATTCTTGTGAAGTTTGCGGATATTCTTGTTCTGAAAAATCAAGACTAACCATTCACATGAGAACTCATACTGGGGAAAAGTGCGAGTGAAATACAAACGATTGCATTGAAAGGGACGGCTAGAATCCTGAAAAGATTTCTTGGTTGGACTTACTAAAATAGGGGTAAATGTCAGACATCTGGTTGGATGTCCCACCCCCTAGAAGAAAAAGTTTAAGAAAAATGAAAAAAAAGGGAAAAGTCACATTCTTGTAAAGTGTGTGGATATTCTTGTTTTCACAAATCACATTTAGTGTCACATATGAGAACTAACACCGAGGATCAATAACAGCTTTATTGAAAATTTGAGAGAGGATGCAACATACAAATACCTTGTTATCGAGGAAAGCATAAACGTGGAACATCATAAAATGAGACGTAGAGTATAACAGGGTTATACAGCACTTCCAAAAAAGATCCTCAATTCTGAACTAAGCCCAAAAAATAAAATTACAGCTATAAATCAGCTTTCAATACTGTCATCAGGGACAGGTTTAATATTAGAGACTGGCCTTAATATAACAAATAGACCAGAAAACAGCTATCCCTACATAAGATAATGTACCAAAACCAATACGTGGACAAGATATACCTAGCATGATAAAAACTGAGATGAAGGCATCACTGAACTCGCATTTCGAGCCACTATCGTAAGCATGAGCCAATACATCAAACGTTGAATGGGCATGACGATTGGAATGGTGAAAGAGCATCCTGATCATCTTTCTCAAAATCAGAAAACTTGCTGAAAACTTTAGAGGAGTTATACCAGAGAACACTGTCGAGATACACAAAAAACTAGTGGAACTTGAAAAAATGTGATGTAGGGCAGAACAGGAATATACAGTACGTCTGAAAAAGATCCTCAAATCTTAATTAACCCGAAAAAACAAAATTACCGCTATAAATAAGATTGCAATACCTGTCATCACGTACGGTTTTGGTAGTGTAGATTGGCCTCAGTATTACATAAATAGGCTCCATACAAAGACCAGGAAACAACTATCCCTACATACTGTAACATACCGAAACCAATACATGGACAGGATCTAGCTACCATGAAGAGAAGGGGCTTAGGCCTCACTGAATTCAACCATGCATATCAGGCCACTATATAAAGCATGGGTCAATATATTAAAAGTTCAACGGACATGACAATGGGAATGGTGAAAGACCATCCCGATCATCTGTCTAAACAAACCTCAATCACAAAGCTTTCTGTAAACTTTGTAGGAGTCATGCCGGGGAACACTGTCGAGATACACGATAAACTGGTGACATATTGCAAGAATGAAAAGACAAAAATACTCCGAAATAGAAATCAGAAAACAACGATGGAAACATTATAAGGGAGCAGGGAAGCTGAACCTGGAGTACATAGACAAGGATGCTTCACTCTAAGTGCTCAAGAGTAGGAGACTTCCATTTAATGAGGAAAGATTCATCATAGCCGGGCAACATCATGACTTACAAATGGTCTGAATAAGTGATATTACGAAAGACAATCCATAGTAGATATAAAATGTTTTAAAAATAATAATAATAATAATAATAATAATAAGATAATAGTTATAAGGTATATCATTAAAAGCTGGTTCAATGCCTAGTAGATACGAAATGTTTAGAATAATAATAAGAAGAAGAAGAAGAAGAAGAAGATAGTAGTTATAAGGTATATCATTAAAATGTGGCTCTGGTGTTAATTTAAATAATAATTACATTAACTATTACTTTCACTTGGTTTTCTCTAACTAGTGTAACATACAAAGAAGAAAAAAGACACATTTTGACAAGATTAGAAGGCATCACTAATCAACATATTAATGCATCACTTGTCAACATATTAATGCATCACTAATCAACATATTAATGCATCACTTGTCAACATATTAATGCATCACTAATCAACATATTAATGCATCACTAATCAACATATTAATGCATCACTAATCAACATATTAATGCATCACTTGTCAACATATTAATGCATCACTTGTCAACATATTAATGCATCACTAATCAACATATTAATGCATCACTTGTCAACATATTAATGCATCACTAATCAACATATTAATGCATCACTAATCAAAATATTAATGCATCACTAATCAACATATTAATGCATCAGTTGTCAACATATTAATGCATAATTAATCAACATATTAATGCATCACTAATCAACATATTAATGCATCACTTGTCAACATATTAATGCATCACTTGTCAACATATTAATGCATCACTAATCAACATATTAATGCATCACTAATCAACATATTAATGCATCACTAATCAACATATTAATGCATCACTAATCAACATATTAATGCATCACTTGTCAACATATTAATGCATCACTAATCAACATATTAATGCATCACTAATCAACATATTAATGCATCACTAATCAACATATTAATGCATCACTAATCAACATATTAATGCATCACTAATCAACATATTAATGCATCACTAATCAACATATTAATGCATCACTTGTCAACATATTAATGCATCACTAATCAACATATTAATGCATCACTAATCAACATATTAATGCATCACTAATCAACATATTAATGCATCACTAATCAACATATTAATGCATCACTAATCAACATATTAATGCATCACTTGTCAACATATTAATGCATCATTAATCAACATATTAATGCATCACTAATCAACATATTAATGCATCACTTGTCAACATATTAATGCATCACTTGTCAACATATTAATGCATCACTAATCAACATATTAATGCATCACTAATCAACATATTAATGCATCACTAATCAACATATTAATGCATCACTAATCAACATATTAATGCATCACTTGTCAACATATTAATGCATCACTAATCAACATATAAGTGCATGACTAATCAACATATTAATGCATCACTAATCAACATATTAATGCATCACTAATCAACATATTAATGCATCACTAATCAACATATTAATGCATCACTTGTCAACATATTAATGCATCATTAATCAACATATTAATGCATCACTAATCAACATATTAATGCATCACTAATCAACATATTAATGCATCACTAATCAACATATTAATGCATCATTAATCAACATATTAATGCATCACTAATCAACATATTAATGCATCACTAATCAACATATTAATGCATCACTAATCAACATATTAATGCATCACTAATCAACATATTAATGCATCACTTGTCAACATATTAATGCATCACTAATCAACATATAAGTGCATGACTAATCAACATATTAATGCATCATTAATCAACATATTAATGCATCACTAATCAACATATTAATGCATCACTTGTCAACATATTAATGCATCACTTGTCAACATATTAATGCATCACTAATCAACATATTAATGCATCACTAATCAACATATTAATGCATCACTAATCAACATATTAATGCATCACTAATCAACATATTAATGCATCACTAATCAACATATTAATGCATCACTAATCAACATATTAATGCATCACTTGTCAACATATTAATGCATCACTAATCAACATATTAATGCATCACTAATCAACATATTAATGCATCACTAATCAACATATTAATGCATCACTAATCAACATATTAATGCATCACTAATCAACATATTAATGCATCACTTGTCAACATATTAATGCATCATTAATCAACATATTAATGCATCACTAATCAACATATTAATGCATCACTAATCAACATATTAATGCATCACTAATCAACATATTAATGCATCATTAATCAACATATTAATGCATCACTAATCAACATATTAATGCATCACTTGTCAACATATTAATGCATCACTAATCAACATATTTGTGCATCACTAATCAACATATTAATGCATCACTTATCAACATATTAATGCATCACTAATCAACATATTAATGCATCACTAATCAACATATTAATGCATCACTAATCAAAATATTAATGCATCACTAATCAACATATTAATGCATCACTAATCAACATATTAATGCATCACTAATCAACATATTAATGCATCACTAATCAACATATTAATGCATCACTAATCAACATATTAATGCATCACTAATCAACATATTAATGCATCACTAATCAACATATTAATGCATCACTTGTCAACATATTAATGCATCACTAATCAACATATTAATGCATCACTAATCAACATATTAATGCATCACTAATCAACATATTAATGCATCACTAATCAACATATTAATGCATCACTTGTCAACATATTAATGCATCACTAATCAACATATTAATGCATCACTAATCAACATATTAATGCATCACTTGTCAACATATTAATGCATCACTAATCAACATATTAATGCATCACTTGTCAACATATTAATGCATCACTAATCAACATATTAATGCATCACTAATCAACATATTAATGCATCACTTGTCAACATATTAATGCATCACTAATCAACATATTAATGCATCACTAATCAACATATTAATGCATCACTTGTCAACATATTAATGCATCACTAATAAACATATTAATGCATCACTTGTCAACATATTAATGCATCACTTGTCAACATATTAATGCATTACTAATCAACATATTAATGCATCACTTGTCAACATATTAATGCATCACTAATCAACATATTAATGCATCACTAATCAACATATTAATGCATCACTAATCAACATATTAATGCATCACTAATCAACATATTAATGCATCACTAATCAACATATTAATGCATCACTTGTCAACATATTAATGCATCACTAATCAACATATTAATGCATCACTAATCAACATATTAATGCATCACTTGTCAACATATTAATGCATCACTAATCAACATATTAATGCATCACTAATCAACATATTAATGCATCACTAATCAACATATTAATGCATCACTAATCAACATATTAATGCATCACTAATCAACATATTAATGCATCACTAATCAACATATTAATGCATCACTTGTCAACATATTAATGCATCACTAATCAACATATTAATGCATCATTAATCAACATATTAATGCATCACTAATCAACATATTAATGCATCACTTGTCAACATATTAATGCATCACTAATCAACATATTAATGCATCACTAATCAACATATTAATGCATCACTAATCAACATATTAATGCATCACTAATCAACATATTAATGCATCACTAATCAACATATTAATGCATCACTTGTCAACATATTAATGCATCACTAATCAACATATTAATGCATCACTTGTCAACATATTAATGCATCACTTGTCAACATATTAATGCATCACTAATCAACATATTAATGCATCACTTGTCAACATATTAATGCATCACTAATCAACATATTAATGCATCACTAATCAACATATTAATGCATCACTTGTCAACATATTAATGCATCACTAATCAACATATTAATGCATCACTAATCAACATATTAATGCATCACTAATCAACATATTAATGCATCACTAATCAACATATTAATGCATTACTAATCAACATATTAATGCATCACTAATCAACATATTAATGCATCACTAATCAACATATTAATGCATCACTAATCAACATATTAATGCATCACTAATCAACATATTAATGCATCACTAATCAACATATTAATGCATCACTAATCAACATATTAATGCATCACTAATCAACATATTTGTGCATCACTAATCAACATATTAATGCATCACTTGTCAACATATTAATGCATCACTAATCAACATATTAATGCATCACTAATCAACATATTTGTGCATCACTAATCAACATATTAATCCATCACTAATCAACATATTTGTGCATCACTAATCAACATATTTGTGCATCACTAATCAACATATTAATGCATCACTTGTCAACATATTAATGCATCACTAATCAACATATTAATGCATCACTAATCAACATATTTGTGCATCACTAATCAACATATTAATGCATCACTAATCAACATATTAATGCATCACTAATCAACATATTAATGCATCACTAATCAACATATTAATGCATTACTAATCAACATATTAATGCATCACTAATCAACATATTAATGCATCACTAATCAACATATTTGTGCATCACTAATCAACATATTAATGCATCACTAATCAACATATTTGTGCATAACTAATCAACATATTAATGCATCACATGTCAACATATTAATGCATCACTAATCAACATATTAATGCATCACTAATCAACATATTAATGCATTACTAATCAACATATTAATGCATCACTAATCAACATATTAATGCATCACTAATCAACATATTAATGCATCACTAATCAACATATTAATGCATCACTAATCAACATATTAATGCATCACTAATCAACATATTAATGCATCACTAATCAACATATTTGTGCATCACTAATCAACATATTAATGCATCACTTGTCAACATATTAATGCATCACTAATCAACATATTAATGCATCACTAATCAACATATTTGTGCATCACTAATCAACATATTAATGCATCACTAATCAACATATTTGTGCATCACTAATCAACATATTTGTGCATCACTAATCAACATATTAATGCATCACTTGTCAACATATTAATGCATCACTAATCAACATATTAATGCATCACTAATCAACATATTAATGCATCACTAATCAACATATTTGTGCATCACTAATCAACATATTAATGCATCACTAATCAACATATTTGTGCATCACTAATCAACATATTAATGCATCACATGTCAACATATTAATGCATCACTAATCAACATATTAATGCATCACTAATCAACATATTAATGCATCACTAATCAACATATTAATGCATCACTTGTCAACATATTAATGCATTACTAATCAACATATTAATGCATCACTAATCAACATATTAATGCATCACTAATCAACATATTAATGCATCACTAATCAACATATTAATGCATCACTAATCAACATATTAATGCATCACTAATCAACATATTAATGCATCACTAATCAACATATTAATGAATCACTAATCAACATATTAATGCATTACTAATCAACATATTAATGCATCACTAATCAACATATTAATGCATCACTAATCAACATATTAATGCATCACTAATCAATATATTAATGCATCACTAATCAACATATTAATGCATCACTAATCAACATATTAATGCATCACTAATCAACATATTAATGCATCACTAATCAACATATTAATGCATCACTTGTCAACATATTAATGCATTACTAATCAACATATTAATGCATCACTAATCAACATATTAATGCATCACTAATCAACATATTAATGCATCACTAATCAACATATTAATGCATCACTAATCAACATATTAATGCATCACTAATCAACATATTAATGCATCACTAATCAACATATTAATGCATCACTTGTCAACATATTAATGCATCACTAATCAACATATTAATGCATCACTAATCAACATATTAATGCATCACTTGTCAACATATTAATGCATCACTAATCAACATATTAATGCATCACTAATCAACATATTAATGCATCACTAATCAACATATTAATGCATCACTAATCAACATATTAATGCATCACTAATCAACATATTAATGCATCACTAATCAACATATTAATGCATCACTAATCAACATATTAATGCATCACTAATCAACATATTAATGCATTACTAATCAACATATTAATGCATCACTAATCAACATATTAATGCATCACTTGTCAACATATTAATGCATCACTTGTCAACATATTAATGCATTACTAATCAACATATTAATGCATCACTAATCAACATATTAATGCATCACTAATCAACATATTAATGCATCACTAATCAACATATTAATGCATCACTAATCAACATATTAATGCATCACTAATCAACATATTAATGCATCACTAATCAACATATTAATGCATCACTAATCAACATATTGATGCATCACTTGTCAACATATTAATGCATCACTAATCAACATATTAATGCATCACTAATCAACATATTAATGCATCACTTGTCAACATATTAATGCATCACTTGTCAACATATTAATGCATCACTAATCAACATATTAATGCATCACTAATCAACATATTAATGCATCACTAATCAACATATTAATGCATCACTAATCAACATATTAATGCATCACTAATCAACATATTAATGCATCACTAATCAACATATTAATGCATCACTAATCAACATATTAATGCATCACTAATCAACATATTAATGCATCACTAATCAACATATTAATGCATCACTAATCAACATATTAATGCATCACTAATCAACATATTAATGCATCACTAATCAACATATTTGTGCATCACTAATCAACATATTAATGCATCACTAATCAACATATTTGTGCATCACTAATCAACATATTAATGCATCACATGTCAACATATTAATGCATCACTAATCAACATATTAATGCATCACTAATCAACATATTAATGCATCACTAATCAACATATTAATGCATCACTTGTCAACATATTAATGCATTACTAATCAACATATTAATGCATCACTAATCAACATATTAATGCATCACTAATCAACATATTAATGCATCACTAATCAACATATTAATGCATCACTAATCAACATATTAATGCATCACTAATCAACATATTAATGCATCACTAATCAACATATTAATGCATCACTAATCAACATATTAATGCATTACTAATCAACATATTAATGCATCACTAATCAACATATTAATGCATCACTAATCAACATATTAATGCATCACTAATCAACATATTAATGCATCACTAATCAACATATTAATGAATCACTTGCCAACATTAATGCATCACTAATCAACATATTAATGCATCACTAATCAACATATTAATGCATTACTAATCAACATGTTAATGCATCACTAATCAACATATTAATGCATCACTAATCAACATATTAATGCATCACTAATCAACATATTAATGCATCACTAATCAACATATTAATGCATCACTAATCAACATATTAATGCATCACTAATCAACATATTAATGCATCACTAATCAACATATTAATGCATTACTAATCAACATATTAATGCATCACTAATCAACATATTAATGCATCACTAATCAACATATTAATGCATCACTAATCAACATATTAATGCATCACTAATCAACATATTAATGCATCACTAATCAACATATTAATGCATCACTAATCAACATATTAATGCATCACTTGTCAACATATTAATGCATCACTAATCAACATATTAATGCATCACTAATCAACATATTAATGCATCACTAATCAACATATTAATGCATCACTTGTCAACATATTAATGCATCACTAATCAACATATTAATGCATCACTTGTCAACATATTAATGCATTACTAATCAACATATTAATGCATCACTAATCAACATATTAATGCATCACTAATCAACATATTAATGCATCACTAATCAACATATTAATGCATCACTAATCAACATATTAATGCATCACTAATCAACATATTAATGCATCACTAATCAACATATTAATGCATCACTAATCAACATATTAATGCATTACTAATCAACATATTAATGCATCACTAATCAACATATTAATGCATCACTAATCAACATATTAATGCATCACTAATCAACATATTAATGCATCACTAATCAACATATTAATGCATCACTAATCAACATATTAATGCATTACTAATCAATATATTAATGCATCACTTGTCAACATATTAATGCATCACTAATCAACATATTAATGCATCACTAATCAACATATTAATGCATCACTTGTCAACATATTAATGCATCACTAATCAACATATTAATGCATCACTTGTCAACATATTAATGCATCACTTGTCAACATATTAATGCATCACTAATCAACATATTAATGCATCACTTGTCAACATATTAATGCATCACTAATCAACATATTAATGCATCACTAATCAACATATTAATGCATCACTTGTCAACATATTAATGCATCACTAATCAACATATTAATGCATCACTAATCAACATATTAATGCATCACTAATCAACATATTAATGCATCACTAATCAACATATTAATGCATTACTAATCAACATATTAATGCATCACTAATCAACATATTAATGCATCACTAATCAACATATTAATGCATCACTAATCAACATATTAATGCATCACTAATCAACATATTAATGCATCACTAATCAACATATTAATGCATCACTAATCAACATATTAATGCATCACTAATCAACATATTTGTGCATCACTAATCAACATATTAATGCATCACTTGTCAACATATTAATGCATCACTAATCAACATATTAATGCATCACTAATCAACATATTTGTGCATCACTAATCAACATATTAATCCATCACTAATCAACATATTTGTGCATCACTAATCAACATATTTGTGCATCACTAATCAACATATTAATGCATCACTTGTCAACATATTAATGCATCACTAATCAACATATTAATGCATCACTAATCAACATATTTGTGCATCACTAATCAACATATTAATGCATCACTAATCAACATATTAATGCATCACTAATCAACATATTAATGCATCACTAATCAACATATTAATGCATTACTAATCAACATATTAATGCATCACTAATCAACATATTAATGCATCACTAATCAACATATTTGTGCATCACTAATCAACATATTAATGCATCACTAATCAACATATTTGTGCATCACTAATCAACATATTAATGCATCACATGTCAACATATTAATGCATCACTAATCAACATATTAATGCATCACTAATCAACATATTAATGCATTACTAATCAACATATTAATGCATCACTAATCAACATATTAATGCATCACTAATCAACATATTAATGCATCACTAATCAACATATTAATGCATCACTAATCAACATATTAATGCATCACTAATCAACATATTAATGCATCACTAATCAACATATTAATGCATCACTAATCAACATATTAATGAATCACTTGCCAACATTAATGCATCACTAATCAACATATTAATGCATCACTAATCAACATATTAATGCATTACTAATCAACATGTTAATGCATCACTAATCAACATATTAATGCATCACTAATCAACATATTAATGCATCACTAATCAACATATTAATGCATCACTAATCAACATATTAATGCATCACTAATCAACATATTAATGCATCACTAATCAACATATTAATGCATCACTAATCAACATATTAATGCATTACTAATCAACATATTAATGCATCACTAATCAACATATTAATGCATCACTAATCAACATATTAATGCATCACTAATCAACATATTAATGCATCACTAATCAACATATTAATGCATCACTAATCAACATATTAATGCATCACTAATCAACATATTAATGCATCACTTGTCAACATATTAATGCATCACTAATCAACATATTAATGCATCACTAATCAACATATTAATGCATCACTAATCAACATATTAATGCATCACTTGTCAACATATTAATGCATCACTAATCAACATATTAATGCATCACTTGTCAACATATTAATGCATTACTAATCAACATATTAATGCATCACTAATCAACATATTAATGCATCACTAATCAACATATTAATGCATCACTAATCAACATATTAATGCATCACTAATCAACATATTAATGCATCACTAATCAACATATTAATGCATCACTAATCAACATATTAATGCATCACTAATCAACATATTAATGCATTACTAATCAACATATTAATGCATCACTAATCAACATATTAATGCATCACTAATCAACATATTAATGCATCACTAATCAACATATTAATGCATCACTAATCAACATATTAATGCATCACTAATCAACATATTAATGCATTACTAATCAATATATTAATGCATCACTTGTCAACATATTAATGCATCACTAATCAACATATTAATGCATCACTTGTCAACATATTAATGCATCACTAATCAACATATTAATGCATCACTTGTCAACATATTAATGCATCACTAATCAACATATTAATGCATCACTTGTCAACATATTAATGCATCACTTGTCAACATATTAATGCATCACTAATCAACATATTAATGCATCACTTGTCAACATATTAATGCATCACTAATCAACATATTAATGCATCACTAATCAACATATTAATGCATCACTTGTCAACATATTAATGCATCACTAATCAACATATTAATGCATCACTAATCAACATATTAATGCATCACTAATCAACATATTAATGCATCACTAATCAACATATTAATGCATCACTAATCAACATATTAATGCATTACTAATCAACATATTAATGCATCACTAATCAACATATTAATGCATCACTAATCAACATATTAATGCATCACTAATCAACATATTAATGCATCACTAATCAACATATTAATGCATCACTAATCAACATATTAATGCATTACTAATCAATATATTAATGCATCACTTGTCAACATATTAATGCATCACTAATCAACATATTAATGCATCACTTGTCAACATATTAATGCATCACTAATCAACATATTAATGCATCACTTGTCAACATATTAATGCATCACTAATCAACATATTAATGCATCACTTGTCAACATATTAATGCATCACTTGTCAACATATTAATGCATCACTAATCAACATATTAATGCATCACTTGTCAACATATTAATGCATCACTAATCAACATATTAATGCATCACTAATCAACATATTAATGCATCACTTGTCAACATATTAATGCATCACTAATCAACATATTAATGCATCACTAATCAACATATTAATGCATCACTAATCAACATATTAATGCATCACTAATCAACATATTAATGCATTACTAATCAACATATTAATGCATCACTAATCAACATATTAATGCATCACTAATCAACATATTAATGCATCACTAATCAACATATTAATGCATCACTAATCAACATATTAATGCATCACTAATCAACATATTAATGCATCACTAATCAACATATTAATGCATCACTAATCAACATATTTGTGCATCACTAATCAACATATTAATGCATCACTTGTCAACATATTAATGCATCACTAATCAACATATTAATGCATCACTAATCAACATATTTGTGCATCACTAATCAACATATTAATCCATCACTAATCAACATATTTGTGCATCACTAATCAACATATTTGTGCATCACTAATCAACATATTAATGCATCACTTGTCAACATATTAATGCATCACTAATCAACATATTAATGCATCACTAATCAACATATTTGTGCATCACTAATCAACATATTAATGCATCACTAATCAACATATTAATGCATCACTAATCAACATATTAATGCATCACTAATCAACATATTAATGCATTACTAATCAACATATTAATGCATCACTAATCAACATATTAATGCATCACTAATCAACATATTTGTGCATCACTAATCAACATATTAATGCATCACTAATCAACATATTTGTGCATCACTAATCAACATATTAATGCATCACATGTCAACATATTAATGCATCACTAATCAACATATTAATGCATCACTAATCAACATATTAATGCATTACTAATCAACATATTAATGCATCACTAATCAACATATTAATGCATCACTAATCAACATATTAATGCATCACTAATCAACATATTAATGCATCACTAATCAACATATTAATGCATCACTAATCAACATATTAATGCATCACTAATCAACATATTAATGCATCACTAATCAACATATTTGTGCATCACTAATCAACATATTAATGCATCACTTGTCAACATATTAATGCATCACTAATCAACATATTAATGCATCACTAATCAACATATTTGTGCATCACTAATCAACATATTAATGCATCACTAATCAACATATTTGTGCATCACTAATCAACATATTTGTGCATCACTAATCAACATATTAATGCATCACTTGTCAACATATTAATGCATCACTAATCAACATATTAATGCATCACTAATCAACATATTAATGCATCACTAATCAACATATTTGTGCATCACTAATCAACATATTAACGCATCACTAATCAACATATTTGTGCATCACTAATCAACATATTAATGCATCACATGTCAACATATTAATGCATCACTAATCAACATATTAATGCATCACTAATCAACATATTAATGCATCACTAATCAACATATTAATGCATCACTTGTCAACATATTAATGCATCACTTGTCAACATATTAATGCATCACTAATCAACATATTAATGCATCACTTGTCAACATATTAATGCATCACTAATCAACATATTAATGCATCACTAATCAACATATTAATGCATCACTTGTCAACATATTAATGCATCACTAATCAACATATTAATGCATCACTAATCAACATATTAATGCATCACTAATCAACATATTAATGCATCACTAATCAACATATTAATGCATTACTAATCAACATATTAATGCATCACTAATCAACATATTAATGCATCACTAATCAACATATTAATGCATCACTAATCAACATATTAATGCATCACTAATCAACATATTAATGCATCACTAATCAACATATTAATGCATCACTAATCAACATATTAATGCATCACTAATCAACATATTTGTGCATCACTAATCAACATATTAATGCATCACTTGTCAACATATTAATGCATCACTAATCAACATATTAATGCATCACTAATCAACATATTTGTGCATCACTAATCAACATATTAATCCATCACTAATCAACATATTTGTGCATCACTAATCAACATATTTGTGCATCACTAATCAACATATTAATGCATCACTTGTCAACATATTAATGCATCACTAATCAACATATTAATGCATCACTAATCAACATATTTGTGCATCACTAATCAACATATTAATGCATCACTAATCAACATATTAATGCATCACTAATCAACATATTAATGCATCACTAATCAACATATTAATGCATTACTACTCAACATATTAATGCATCACTAATCAACATATTAATGCATCACTAATCAACATATTTGTGCATCACTAATCAACATATTAATGCATCACTAATCAACATATTTGTGCATCACTAATCAACATATTAATGCATCACATGTCAACATATTAATGCATCACTAATCAACATATTAATGCATCACTAATCAACATAATAATGCATTACTAATCAACATATTAATGCATCACTAATCAACATATTAATGCATCACTAATCAACATATTAATGCATCACTAATCAACATATTAATGCATCACTAATCAACATATTAATGCATCACTAATCAACATATTAATGCATCACTAATCAACATATTAATGCATCACTAATCAACATATTAATGAATCACTTGCCAACATTAATGCATCACTAATCAACATATTAATGCATCACTAATCAACATATTAATGCATTACTAATCAACATGTTAATGCATCACTAATCAACATATTAATGCATCACTAATCAACATATTAATGCATCACTAATCAACATATTAATGCATCACTAATCAACATATTAATGCATCACTAATCAACATATTAATGCATCACTAATCAACATATTAATGCATCACTAATCAACATATTAATGCATTACTAATCAACATATTAATGCATCACTAATCAACATATTAATGCATCACTAATCAACATATTAATGCATCACTAATCTACATATTAATGCATCACTAATCAACATATTAATGCATCACTAATCAACATATTAATGCATCACTAATCAACATATTAATGCATCACTTGTCAACATATTAATGCATCACTAATCAACATATTAATGCATCACTAATCAACATATTAATGCATCACTAATCAACATATTAATGCATCACTTGTCAACATATTAATGCATCACTAATCAACATATTAATGCATCACTTGTCAACATATTAATGCATTACTAATCAACATATTAATGCATCACTAATCAACATATTAATGCATCACTAATCAACATATTAATGCATCACTAATCAACATATTAATGCATCACTAATCAACATATTAATGCATCACTAATCAACATATTAATGCATCACTAATCAACATATTAATGCATTACTAATCAACATATTAATGCATCACTAATCAACATATTAATGCATCACTAATCAACATATTAATGCATCACTAATCAACATATTAATGCATCACTAATCAACATATTAATGCATCACTAATCAACATATTAATGCATTACTAATCAACATATTAATGCATCACTAATCAACATATTAATGCATCACTAATCAACATATTAATGCATCACTAATCAACATATTAATGCATCACTAATCAACATATTAATGCATCACTAATCAATATATTAATGCATTACTAATCAATATATTAATGCATCACTTGTCAACATATTAATGCATCACTAATCAACATATTAATGCATCACTTGTCAACATATTAATGCATCACTAATCAACATATTAATGCATCACTAATCAACATATTAATGCATCACTAATCAACATATTAATGCATCACTAATCAACATATTAATGCATCACTTGTCAACATATTAATGCATCACTAATCAACATATTAATGCATCACTAATCAACATATTAATGCATCACTAATCAACATATTAATGCATCACTTGTCAACATATTAATGCATCACTTGTCAACATATTAATGCATCACTAATCAACATATTAATGCATCACTTGTCAACATATTAATGCATCACTAATCAACATATTAATGCATCACTTGTCAACATATTAATGCATCACTAATCAACATATTAATGCATCACTTGTCAACATATTAATGCATTACTAATCAACATATTAATGCATCACTAATCAACATATTAATGCATCACTAATCAACATATTAATGCATCACTAATCAACATATTAATGCATCACTAATCAACATATTAATGCATCACTAATCAACATATTAATGCATCACTAATCAACATATTAATGCATTACTAATCAACATATTAATGCATCACTAATCAACATATTAATGCATCACTAATCAACATATTAATGCATCACTAATCAACATATTAATGCATCACTAATCAACATATTAATGCATCACTAATCAACATATTAATGCATTACTAATCAACATATTAATGCATCACTAATCAACATATTAATGCATCACTAATCAACATATTAATGCATCACTAATCAACATATTAATGCATCACTAATCAACATATTAATGCATCACTAATCAACATATTAATGCATTACTAATCAATATATTAATGCATCACTTGTCAACATATTAATGCATCACTAATCAACATATTAATGCATCACTTGTCAACATATTAATGCATCACTTGTCAACATATTAATGCATCACTAATCAACATATTAATGCATCACTTGTCAACATATTAATGCATCACTAATCAACATATTAATGCATCACTTGTCAACATATTAATGCATCACTTGTCAACATATTAATGCATCACTAATCAACATATTAATGCATCACTAATCAACATATTAATGCATCACTAATCAACATATTAATGCATCACTAATCAACATATTAATGCATCACTAATCAACATATTAATGCATCACTAATCAACATATTAATGCATCACTTGTCAACATATTAATGCATCACTAATCAACATATTAATGCATCACTTGTCAACATATTAATGCATCACTTGTCAACATATTAATGCATCACTAATCAACATATTAATGCATCACTTGTCAACATATTAATGCATCACTAATCAACATATTAATGCATCACTAATCAACATATTAATGCATCACTTGTCAACATATTAATGCATCACTAATCAACATATTAATGCATCACTAATCAACATATTAATGCATCACTAATCAACATATTAATGCATCACTAATCAACATATTAATGCATTACTAATCAACATATTAATGCATCACTAATCAACATATTAATGCATCACTAATCAACATATTAATGCATCACTAATCAACATATTAATGCATCACTAATCAACATATTAATGCATCACTAATCAACATATTAATGCATCACTAATCAACATATTAATGCATCACTAATCAACATATTTGTGCATCACTAATCAACATATTAATGCATCACTTGTCAACATATTAATGCATCACTAATCAACATATTAATGCATCACTAATCAACATATTTGTGCATCACTAATCAACATATTAATCCATCACTAATCAACATATTTGTGCATCACTAATCAACATATTTGTGCATCACTAATCAACATATTAATGCATCACTTGTCAACATATTAATGCATCACTAATCAACATATTAATGCATCACTAATCAACATATTTGTGCATCACTAATCAACATATTAATGCATCACTAATCAACATATTAATGCATCACTAATCAACATATTAATGCATCACTAATCAACATATTAATGCATTACTAATCAACATATTAATGCATCACTAATCAACATATTAATGCATCACTAATCAACATATTTGTGCATCACTAATCAACATATTAATGCATCACTAATCAACATATTTGTGCATCACTAATCAACATATTAATGCATCACATGTCAACATATTAATGCATCACTAATCAACATATTAATGCATCACTAATCAACATATTAATGCATTACTAATCAACATATTAATGCATCACTAATCAACATATTAATGCATCACTAATCAACATATTAATGCATCACTAATCAACATATTAATGCATCACTAATCAACATATTAATGCATCACTAATCAACATATTAATGCATCACTAATCAACATATTTGTGCATCACTAATCAACATATTAATGCATCACTTGTCAACATATTAATGCATCACTAATCAACATATTAATGCATCACTAATCAACATATTTGTGCATCACTAATCAACATATTAATGCATCACTAATCAACATATTTGTGCATCACTAATCAACATATTTGTGCATCACTAATCAACATATTAATGCATCACTTGTCAACATATTAATGCATCACTAATCAACATATTAATGCATCACTAATCAACATATTAATGCATCACTAATCAACATATTTGTGCATCACTAATCAACATATTAATGCATCACTAATCAACATATTTGTGCATCACTAATCAACATATTAATGCATCACATGTCAACATATTAATGCATCACTAATCAACATATTAATGCATCACTAATCAACATATTAATGCATCACTAATCAACATATTAATGCATCACTTGTCAACATATTAATGCATTACTAATCAACATATTAATGCATCACTAATCAACATATTAATGCATCACTAATCAACATATTAATGCATCACTAATCAACATATTAATGCATCACTAATCAACATATTAATGCATCACTAATCAACATATTAATGCATCACTAATCAACATATTAATGCATCACTAATCAACATATTAATGCATTACTAATCAACATATTAATGCATCACTAATCAACATATTAATGCATCACTAATCAACATATTAATGCATCACTAATCAACATATTAATGCATCACTAATCAACATATTAATGCATCACTAATCAACATATTAATGCATCACTAATCAACATATTAATGCATCACTAATCAACATATTAATGCATCACTAATCAACATATTAATGCATCACTAATCAACATATTAATGCATTACTAATCAACATATTAATGCATCACTAATCAACATATTAATGCATCACTAATCAACATATTAATGCATCACTTGTCAACACATTAATGCATCACTAATCAACATATTAATGCATCACTAATCAACATATTAATGCATCACTAATCAACATATTAATGCATCACTAATCAACATATTAATGCATCACATGTCAACATATTAATGCATCACTAATCAACATATTAATGCATCACTAATCAACATATTAATGCATCACTAATCAACATATTTGTGCATCACTAATCAACATATTAATGCATCACTAATCAACATATTTGTGCATCACTAATCAACATATTAATGCATCACATGTCAACATATTAATGCATCACTAATCAACATATTAATGCATCACTAATCAACATATTAATGCATCACTAATCAACATATTAATGCATCACTAATCAACATATTAATGCATCACTAATCAACATATTTATGCATCACTAATCAACATATTTGTGCATCACTAATCAACATATTAATGCATCACATGTCAACATATTAATGCATCACTAATCAACATATTAATGCATCACTAATCAACATATTAATGCATCACTAATCAACATATTTGTGCATCACTAATCAACATATTAATGCATCACTTGTCAACATATTAATGCATCACTTGTCAACATATTAATGCATCACTTGTCAACATATTAATGCATCATTAATCAATATATTAGTGCATCACTTGTCAATATATAAGAAGGTGGAAGAAAGAAAATACTGTATTTGGGAAGCAAACACTACATTAAATTTACCTGAAATTACAACAAATAAATTGCTGTTGATTTCAAGAAAACTGTTATATAGTGCATCACTTGTCAACATATTAGAATGCATCACTTTTCAACATATTAGAAGGCATTACTTTTCAACATAATAATGCATCACTTATCAATATATAAGAAGGGAGGAAGAAAGAAAAATACTATATCGGGGAATCAAACATCACATAACATTATACCTAAAATTACAACCAATGAATTACTGTTGATTTCATCACAAAATTAATAGATGTGAAGAAACCCAAGTAAAGTTTCCATTTTCAAAACACTAATATATTATATATTCTTGTACTCTGACAATACTAATCTACAATTACTGTTAAACTATATGATTAAGATTTTTTTCAATAAATATCGTACATATATATTAAGGTTCTGGAATTTTATCTTTATACCTAGCATGATAAAATAAAAAATGAGATTAAGGCATCACTGAACTCGCATTTCGAGCCACTATCGTAAGCATGAGCCAAAATGTGATGTAGGGCAGAACAGGAATATACAGTACGTCTGAAAAAGATCCTCAAATCTTAATTAACCCTAAAAATTAAATTACCGCTATAAATGAGATTGCAATACCTGTCATCACGTATGGTTTTGGTATTATAGACTGGCTTCAGTATAACATAAATAGGCTCCATACAAAGACCAGGAAACAACTATCCCTACATACTGTAACATACCGAAACCAATGCATGGACAGAATCTACCTACCATGAAGAGAAGTGGCTTAGGCCTCACTGAATTCAACCATGCATATCAGGCCACTATATAAAGCATGGGTCAATATATTAAAAGTTCAACGGACATGACAGTGGGAATGGTGAAAGACCATCCCGATCATCTGTCTAAACAAACCTAAACCACAAAGCTTTCTGTAAACTTTGTAGGAGTCATGCCGGGGAACACTGTCGAGATACACGATAAACTGGTGACATATTGCAAGAATGTAAAGACAAAAATATTCCGAAATAGAAATCAGAAAACAACGATGGAAACATTATAAGGGAGCAGGGAAGCTGAACCTGGAGTACATAGACAAGGATGCTTCACTCTAATGGCTCAAATGTAGGATATTTCCATTTAATGAGGAAAGATTCATCATAGCCAGGCAACATCATGACTTACAAATGGTCTGAATAAGTGATATTACGAAATACAATCCCTTGTAGATACAAAATGTTTAGAATAACAATAATAATAATAATAAGATAGTAATTATAAGGTATATTATTAAAAGGTGTCTGGTGTTTATTTAAATACTAATAACATTAAATATAATTTTCACTTGTTTTTCTCTAACTGGTGTAACATACAAAGAAGAAAAAGCCACATTTTGACAATATTAAAAGGCATCACTAATCAACATATTAATGCATCACTTGTCAACATATTAGTGCATCACTAATCAGCATATTATTGGGGTTCAAATCGTTCGGCTGGTGTTAATCGTGACACTGAAGAATCCCAAAAGGATGAAACACTAGTGTCTGGAGGTATTTAATTATTATATTAAAAAATAATTATATATATATATATATATATATATATATATATATATATATATATATAAAATGCGTCTACCAATTATACGCAAAAGAGGCATTGTCAAATGTTTTATGTAAAATTCATAGATATATGTTTTCCAATTGAATTGTTTTTACTATTTCTGTCTGGCGAGAAAACACGAAAACAATTAAGAACTAATTCTGAATTTCATATTGATATTTATTATTCTTAAGTAAATATAGCAATTTACACGGTCAAAGATTGTTATGATTTGTAAAGATATTTATTATTCTTAAGTAAATATAGCACGTAAATATTTTACACGGTCAAAGATTGTTATGATTTATAAAGCAAGTCTAACAATTACTGAAAAGAACACTTGTATTAATGAAATTGGCAGAAGAGGATTCAACTGAGTAGAGAAATCGCAATTGTATCAATGAATTTAACATCTCGAGATCTATTACATATCTTTGGATAATTGATAGCAAATACAAATAAATATAGTAGATACAAAATGTTTAGAATAATAATAATAATAATAATAATAATAATAATAATAATAATAATAAGATAGTAATTATAAGGTATATCATTAAAAGGTGGCTCTGGTGTTTATTTAAATAATAATAACATTAAATATCATTTTCACTTGTTTTTCTCTAACTAGTGTAACATACAAAGAAGAAAAAGCCACATTTTGACACTATTAAAAAGCATCACTAATAAACATATTAATGCATCACTAATCAGCATATTATTGGGGTTAGAATCGTTCGGCTAGTGTTAATCGTGACACTGAAGAATCCCGAAAGGATGAAACACTAGTGTCTGTAGGTATTTAATTATTATTTTAAAAAATAATTATGTATATATATATATATATATATATATATATATATATATATATATATATAAACTGCATCTACCAATTATACGCAAAAGAAGCATTGTCAAATGTTTTATGTAAAATTCATAGATATATGTTTTCCAATTGAATTGTTTTTACTATTTCTGTCTGGCGAGAAAACACGAAAACGATTAAGAACTAATTCTGAATTTCATATTGATATTTATTATTGTTAAATAAATATTGCAATTTACACGGTCAAAGATTGTTATGATTTGTAAAGCAAGTCTAACAATGACTGAAAAGAACACTTGTATTAATGAAATTGGCAGAAGAGGATTCAACTGAGTAGAGAAATCGCAATTGTATCAATGAATTTAACATCTCGAGATCTATTACATATCTTTGGAGAATTGATAATAAATACAAATATATATATGTATATCTGATCTTGTTGGCATTTACTTTTTAGGTGTAGGGTAATCTTCCCCTGATTTACTGTTTACTTTACCTGTTTCCAAATTTACGACTTCTTTCGTCCAAAAGTGACCTGATCGTATCCTTTGCCCGGTTGTTCAATTAAGTATGGCTTTATTTTCATTTTGTAACTATCTTATCTTTTCCGGGACATCTCAAATCTTTTAATTAATCTTTGCGGTTGGCTTCCAATTATTAAGATATACGTTTTCCTCACACTGATTCCTTTGGATTTCCTTGTTTGGACTCTTGGAACTTGATGAAGATTTAGAAAATATCCCCCTTTACTAATTAACCTCCAACCCTGCGCCACAATTCATATGTGCGCTCTAAATTCTAACTATGGCTTGAGTTCTGTAATTTTTCTTTTTCTCATCAGAGCTTCCTAAATCCAGCAGAGATATCTCGCATTCATGCATCTCTAAACAAATATCAGGTTATATCTTCTTACGTACCTACGGTATATTTTACGTTTCTCTAACCTCATTAAGCTATATGTGATTATCCTTTGGTACTGACACACATAGTCCTTTGCTACCCTAAGGATTCTCGTATACTCTCAACGCCTATCTTTATTTTATGGAGCCAAGTCTTACTACCTGCTTGGAGTCGTTAATGTGACCAGCTATTTTGTTAAGCACAATTCACAGGATACATTATTTTTTTTCTCAACGGTGCATCTTCAAGGCTTACCCAGCAAACTACACTTTTTGTGATAAAATGTTTATGGACTTAAAAAAAATACAAAAAGCAATTATTAAAAAAGAAAATCTCTTTTGGCTTATCACATCTGTAATACTTTTTAAAATACCCGTTTATGGTATTGTTGTTTTTGTCCCATTCTAAAATTCTAATTTATTCTTGTCCAACTATCTTGTCAGTATCATCTTACTTTTCCAAAATCTTCCCATTTTAATACATATATATCTAATAATGACTTTGAATTCCTGTCGGAAAAATTAAAACAACATTTACATACATTTAAGCCATTTTACAATATATAAAAACATTTTCAAAAATATACGTTACATTATACATTTAACTATGATTTTCACAAATAGTTGTAACTTTTCTCAAGAAAAGAAAAAATGTCTTTTCTGTAACACAATCAAAGTCTGTTAACAAAAAAATGGCCTTTCTTTTTTCAAAAACAAAACAAATAAAACATATAACAGAAAATGCTTTTTCCTGTCTGCTTCTTTTTTTTTGAAAATATACGTATTTTCGTTCTGCTCCTCATAAAAGTATAGCGACAGACATTTCGATTATTTTACCCAATGACACAATGACCTCTTTTTTCTCTGTCTGTTTGTGTGCTCTGCTTGTATATGTTCAGAACATTTTTATTAACCGAATTTACAAAAAGAAGCCACTTTGTTTGACCTGCATTCAATGTTTGCCAAGTTACAGCAAAACAATTTTTCTGCTTACTTTCTGCGTGTGTGTGTGTATATTTAAACAATTTTACTTGTTTTGAATTGTTCCGTATCTTTTTTCATGTATGTCGACTGTTTTTTTGTTGTCGACACTTTTTCTTGTATACTTTTTTCATCGTGTGTATGAGTGTGTGCGTTTTTCTCTTTTCTTTTTTAATATATTTTCATTTCGTCTAGTATTTTTTCCGTGGTTTATTTTTAATGGACTCTACACGTTGTGTTTTTTCCGTGGTATCCGAAGTTCTTTTCTTTTATTTTCTTGCAGAAATAATGGTCACGGGCATCAAATTAACGATATGTTATGTTGTATGTGTTTATTTTAAGAGAGATATAGACAGATCGTATATATAAAGAGACACCGGGACATTTTAATACATAGCCGGTGACCTGTAATACACTTGGGATGAGGGGAGATATAGATAGAAGTTCTGAAAGTGTTTCTATAACATATATTTTCTTAACACATGTTTTAGAGATGGATCAATTATCAGTTCTTTTATCGTAAAGAAGGAGGAACAGTCATTACTTACAATAGCTGAGGGAGACACATTCTTAAGATGATAGAGACACATTAGTTATATGGGTTTATACACAAGTTCATATACAGATGAGTGGAACACAAGTTCATATTAATACAAATTCACAATACCTTTGTTTGTAGAATGACACAACACAAGACAGCTGTTACAAAATATGATGAAGTCCTTTTTTTCTTCGACCGGTCAATGGTTTCACATCAAGGAATTCAAAGTCTTACATTATTTCAACTTGTAACCTTTCGCCTCCCCTACGTCAACTCTGTCTCGACGCTGTCCCGACCCTCTCTCGACGCTATCTGGCCTCTCCCTGTTTGTCTCACTAAAGCTCTAACTATATTGACAACTCATCTCTTAGCGAAGATGTCATCGCATGGCAAAAAAACACATGTCTATCTTCTAAGCTATTTTCGGTCTAACCTATTTTTTAATATGTTTAACATTTTCTATTGTTCCGATTCAATTAAATTTTCTGTTGACCGAATTGTTCTAACCTATTTTCCAATATGTTAAAACATTTTCTATTGTTTCGATCTAGATAAGCTCAATTTAATTTAATTTTCATAAAAAGAATTGAATCATCAAATTCCTTTTCACGCCACATATCTAAACTATTTTATGTGAAACTAAACAATGGGAAATTCTACATTCCATTTTCCAAATTTCATTTCAGAACCTATTTTAAACCTAGATTACCAAGTTCAATCTTTGATCTTTCCTATCTCATTTTTACTTACAAGAACAAGGGACTTGTTCTCGGAACACATTTCAAGTTAGAAATGCCGTTAAAATGAATCCCAAAATGTTTAATGGTTTGTAAACAGTGCGATGCCAAGTGAAATATGACGTTAAAAGGAATGCTAATGTTTAACCAACTATAGAGCTAGGATTTCTATGGAAAACAACTCACAGCGCTATGCATAAACGTTTACCAAATGCTGGTTAAAAGAAAATATTTTATTTATATAGATAAATATTACATAATTGCAACACTTGTTAGAGAATGGATCAAGAGAGAGAGAGAGAGAGAGAGAGAGAGAGAGAGAGAGAGAGAGGGGTGTAAATTATATTGTAGACACGTTGACCGGAAGTCAAGATCAGCTGATCGGATTGCGTGTGAGTCACATGATCAGGTTAGCTGAATCGTGGAGATTTGGTTTGGGCGTAGAATGCGACACGGCTTCACAGTTGTCTCTTCCTCTTCACTGGGGGGGTGACGCTGATGTGTGTAGGAATAAGACCTAGAAGAAGAAACCACACAGGCCAGATTCACTTTCCATCCGATGTGAAACATCTGGAAAATGAGATAAACTATAAAACCAATTCCTTGTCTTGGAGTGATTATTAAATCTTCGTCCAAAACAGGTACCAAGTCTCCCCTCTAGGATGAGAGATTCCAGATGGGCCAACATCGAAGCAGCAGAGGTATGTCTGAAAATGCATGTATCACACATTCACACTTAAAAACATATGAAATTTAATAGAAAGAACAGCTAGACGATCACACGATATTAAGGCTGATAAGATAATCACACACGATTCCCTTTATGATACAACAAATATATAATATACGTCATCTCTTCTAATCCCTTATTAGAGATAACAACGCAACAATACTGCACTCTTAACTAATGAACGGACATTTTTCACGGGGGGATGTAATAGTCATTACACCGTGTTATGATGACCTTGAGTTCTTTGTTCTTTAGCAATTGATTTTCTTTAAATAATTTCACGTGTAAATCGTGTTTTTGATCTTTTAATTTCGATTCTTTTATATTTTTATATATTTAATTTCTTAATGAATTGAACACACACAACAACAATTGTATCAATTTACTAAAGATATCCTAACAAAGAAAACAAATTTTCTGTTTTGAACACAAAAGAAAAAACGAATTCATCCCACTTTTTTTTTCGCATGGAATGAAAGGTAAGTTATTATTTTTTTCTTTCTTTTTAAAAATATTCATCCAATAAATTATCTTTATACACTTTTTAAAAATATTCACCCAATAAATTATCTTTATACACTTTTTAAAAATATTCACCCAATAAATTATCTTTATACACTTTTTAAAAATATTCATCCAATAAATTTTCAAATAATCTGAAACAATAATCAAAACGTGTCGATTTCGCCGTGCTTTATAAAAGACGTGAATAAAAAAGTATTAATCTCCTATAAAAAAAATTCTGCTAAAAATATATTTTTCAATTTAACATATCAACTTTTGAATTTTGTACAAAATGTGCTTATATAAGTGAAACTTAAGATTTCTGAGAGGATAATAGTAATTACATAATAATTTAATTCGAAGTTGGTTTAATTGTTAGACAACTGAGCACAAAAACAGTTTGCTTTTGTTTGTTTTTTTTTGTTTTTTTTGTTTAGATATTTAGTTGTTTTAAGATTTAAAAACTCTTTCTCTGTCTTATGTCTTACTATGTCTTCTTATGTCGCTAAAAATTCCGTTTCATTTTTTAATGTTTTATCCATTATTTAGATTTTATAATA
This sequence comes from Euprymna scolopes, assembly GCF_053919585.1. Lineage (NCBI taxonomy): Eukaryota > Metazoa > Mollusca > Cephalopoda > Sepiida > Sepiolidae > Euprymna > Euprymna scolopes. The sequence goes on along the minus strand of NC_136527.1, from coordinate 209,027,208 downwards.
TGGACCAATTTCTTTTTATAAGCTTTATTTAAATTAGTACCCATTTATCGGCCATCACAAATTCGTAGGCCTTTTCTTTTTTTTCTAACGTAAATATCACTATTTTTTCACAGTAATTAAGCACTTCAAAATAATTATAAACCACACAAAAACATTATCCAGTTATTTGGAAAAGTGTTTTAGTAACATTTATTTCTAATACAGGGTGGGCCAAAATAAGGGTCCTATTTTTAAAAATTCATAAATTCATGTAAGTTTTAAGAAGTGTTTTTCGGCCAAAATTTGTTTTGTTTATTTCAAAAAAATCTCGGAAGGGTCAGTCTACACACACATAAAGTTTGGTGATTTTAACTTTTATTTTGTGTAAGTTATTCAAATTTAAAGATAGGACCCTTATTTTGGCCCACCCTGTATATTGGTTTATTTTATTTTATTTTTTTACTACTGTTTGTTTATTTTGTCTAAACTATAAAATGATCTTTTTTTGTTATTAAATTGTTAGGTTTTACCCCTAATATAATTTATTTAATCGAATTTTTAACAAATCGACCCCCCTCCCGCAATGTTTATATAAAACAAAAAACACAAAATTAAATCGAATGACACGTTTTAATAATTAATATATTTATTATAACTCAAAAAATTAATATATTTATTATAACTAAAAAAAACTGGAAACGTTTGTCCTTGAAGTCATTTTCCATTAAATTAATACGAGATTATGATTCCCATATGAAATTTAAAATATATATTTTTTTAATTCATGGTTTGAAAATATTTTTTACTTTAACATTTTATAAATCTCTACTATTATATAATAGTCTGTGGGAGTTTGTTCCATATGAACTCCTAAACGGCTACTGTTTTTTTTTGGGGGGGGATTTGCACGAGGGTACTTTATATGCTCTAAGATATGTTTTTTGTTAAAATGTCTTCGCTAATCAAACAAATTCAATGAAAGAAGGACAGTCGATCTTTACTGTATGGTCTATTATTAAAAGTTCATTTAAAAGTTTTATTACCACACAAGCAGAAAGGACTAGCATATAAAATCAACAGTAGGTTTTTATTATATTACATATTATGCTACGTTGGAAATGAATGCTACTGTTTAGAACACAATTAAACCATGGTAATTAATTTTTGCCTTTTAAATTTTAATTCAACATATTATTACTACACAAGTAAAAAGGCCAAGCATATAAAATCAACAGTAGGTTCTTTGATATGACATGGGCGCGTTCCAAATGAATGTTTCTGTCTAGAGCACAATTGAACCATAATTACTTGTCATTTGCATTGTAAACTTTAATTCAAATGATTATATATAAAAAGTAATTATATAAAATCAACAGTAGGTTCTCTACAGTGCAATGCACAATGCATTTGCACTTGAAGGTATGCTTTACGAAGATCCAGCACGGATACATAAGATCCTGTTTGCCGCCATTCCCTCAACTTCTCGGTACGTACATCCGTGCTGGCTGTAAAAGGATTTACGTGCTCGTTTTGTTCCCGATAGTCGAGTACTGGCTTCACCTTCTGTTTATTATGCTGAATAACAGCCATTAGCTGGATCAGACACTTTGGGGGGCCCAATTCCTTCTCTGGATAGGCAACTAGCCCTCCATTTTTTATCAACGTCTGTAGTTCCTTATCGTATTCTCCACAAGCTCCAGCGGAATTTCATATTCTGGAACCCTATTGTACAACTTTCCGGGTGGCTGCTTGTCTGACCATTTCCAAGAAACTGTCCTGGTCGAATTCTGCATGAAAGTCAGGCTGTTCCAGTTTCATGGATGCACCCAGAACAAGGCAGGCATTAGAGAAACGTGCCCTGCCCTCACCATCAATACGGACACCACCCAATTCTTTGATAACGTCCATTCCTAACAGCAGGTCATAACCAAGAAGGCCCCCGCTCACAACCAGGGCTCGTAGGTTATTGTAGGCCCATCATCGACACGTGTATGAATGACATTAACTCCACAAGAGGTTAGTGTGCCCCCGCCGACTGTCAGTACTGGAATCCTCTTCTTGTTCCATGCGTCACATGATGCCTTGCGCATGAAAGTCTGCGTGCACCCTGTGTCTACGAGCGCAAAGCATTCACACCTGTTAACGCACACTGTCACTCTGGTTAGCGCCCTATTTGTCAATGATCTGGGGAGAATACTGGCGCTATAGTTTAATCCCTTGACGTTTCCTGAGCAGACATGTTCTTTACACTGCTTCGGCTTCAGTAGTCCCTAGAAAATTTGTTTGGCCCATCACATTTATAACAGATTACGCCATCTAATGGAGTAGTGTAACCCCACCTTGTTGAAGTTCGTCTCGGACTCTTGTTTATCTGGAGTTCTTGGCTTGTGTTGTCTAGTCTTCTCTGAGGGTTGTTACATTGAATCCTGTATGCTGAAAGCGAATATCAAAGCAGCAGGCTCTGAATTACTAATTCTCACGACCGCCAAGATCAGATGTCAATTCTGACATCCGACTTTGAGTTCCATAAGGCCAGGCAATGTTATGTTTTCTGTCATCAACTTAACTGCAAAATATATTTCTCTGGTTTCAAACAATATCTATTTTGACATGAAATAAAATATATATATATTCATATCCTCCATTTTAGATCCTCGGGTGATCTGGCGCCACCCAGGAATGATTAGCTATCTCAGTGTAGTTCTAAAGCTCCTGCATGGTGGATTACGTCACAGTAGATGCTTCTGCAGCTGCTAGCACTGGCTTTGCATTTTTTCTTTTAAAATATTGCGGGTTCTAGCCAACAATTCCTGAAGCCCAATCCCGCTGAGCCTTGGCGATGCTCATAGCAGTCGTCTGGGAGTCCTGTGAGAAAGGCACAACTTAATATGTGTTCAGTCACTCCACCAAACGGCACAGCTAGTCTCTTTAAATGCACCAGGTAGACGTCCACCGTCTCATCCAACCCAAGCCACCGTCCAGTGAACTGCCTCCATGGAATAAAAGGGTCCGTGGCAAAGGCAGCGTATAGTGCCTCCTTAACCTCCTGCAGTGTTGGTTCATCCCCGAGTTGTTGATAAACGGAGTATGCCCGCCTCAATGGAATGAGAAGCATGGGATCCTCTTTTTTTTGCAAGTTCCGCCTTTTTCCACAACTCAACTCAAGGAGCCGTGGAACTCCGGTATCAATCTCAAATCAAACTTTTCCATTGCAAAAAATGCACCGAAATAGCTTGCAGCCGATCAACAGGCAAAACTCAATACTCATACAAATTCTCCTGATTTTGCCGATTTCTCAAATGTTAAATGATTTCCCCATCCCTTCCCACCGACAAGTGACCTGTTTTTATAAGGCACGCGCACGTGAGACTCTGTTCACTACAATATGTCATGGCCGCCATGATGGACTCTTTTTTTTCTTGATGCGCACGACTCACAAGACAGACAAACACGAGGACGTTTGTACAGTAAGCCATTTTCCGCACATGTATTATTATAGAATCTATCCTTTATTGATTATTGTATGATACAAGGAATAATTGTCATGTGATCTTATTTGGAATAAAAGTATGAAATTTAAAAAATAATGATAATATCATTCATCGAATTTCATGTTTGTTTACAATACCACGTCAGCTGATATTTGGGCGATGAATGTTCTGGAAAAGTCACTTCTGATTTATGCTCAGTTTGAATATAGACAAAGGAAGAAATGTTTTGCAGCGATTTTAAATGACACCTTTTTTATTGTAAGTTGAACTCATTAATATAAAAAAATAAAATGGTGAGGCTTGAACATGGGATTATTTCTCGTCGAACGTTCTACAACTGAAGTAAATCTCCAGATGTTCTACAACTGAATTGAATCTCCAGATGTTCTACAACTGAACTAAATCTCCAGATGGTCTACAACTGAACTAAATCTCCAGATGTTCTACAACTGAACTAAATCTCCAGATGTTCTACAACTGAACTAAATCTCCAGATGTTCTACAACTGAACTAAATCTCCAGATGTTCTACAACTGAACTAAATCTCCAGATGTTCTACAACTGAACTAAATCTCCAGATGTTCTACAACTGAACTAAATCTTCAGATGTCAATAACTCTATTTTTTCAAGAAAAAATAATTTCTACGATTTCATTATCTCAGTAGCCGGTGAAACGTATAAAAATTCCCATGTAAAAAATATCTATAAGAAAAAACTGCTTTTAACAATGGATTTCTTTATTTTCGAAACTTATCGGATGAATTTCTGTACAGAACATATCTAAGAACACTGCCAGACATATAAATTACCTTTGTATAAAATTTGCAAAGGATAAGCTCAGCTGTTTAAGAACCTATACAGAAGGAACTCACAGACACACAAAGTGACTTTTATAGAATAGTAGATACTGCGCTGCATGTTTTCCATTCTTTATTGAAAACATTTTTCCCATAATCACTTTACTCTGGCTTAGCATATGCTACGCCCTGCGCCAAATTTGAGTACCGCTAGAAATTATGCCATAATAAACCCTTATCCCAAATCGTTTGGCATTTCAACATAAAACAGGACAACTAATGCAACTCGTTACTGCTTACTTTCAAGTTTAAATACAAGGCTTTAAGGGGAATATTTTTCGTGTTAAACTATAAAATAAACGGTCTAAAAAGTTGAGCGTTACAAAATTGGCTCTTTTTATTTATCAAAATTATATGGCTTTAAACATTTTCTGAGAAAATATCAAATATTTTAAACAGTATTAAGAAATGCTGATAAATGTGAAGAGTTTAATAAGAATATTCTCTAGAACATTAAAAACTGTTTTTAAGTTTTAAGCAAAGTTTTAATTGATACGTTTTTAGTTCAGCATTCACATATCAACGGATAAGTGACGCCACAAAATAAAAAATGTAAACAAAATCAAATGAAAGGAAATAGCATCGATCAAAAATTCAAAACAGCAAATAATTATTCCCTCAAAAATATATTCGTTTAACTTAAACTTGCAAGTAAACTTTTGACTATATTCTTGAAATTTTTTTATCTAATTCCCACACATTTCCCAACTTCCTTAAGATAACGTTGTTTAACTTCAGTTTAATTGCTGAGTAAAATTTCCTGAAACATAATACAGAGGATAATTCATAGCAGTCCGCGTTGTAAATGCGTTTTTTAACAATGATAGAGTTGCTGAAACCCGCTTGCAATATTACAGTATCTCCACTATCCACACATCTATCCAAAGCACTTGAACAACTTGTGCTCCACTTCTAATTGGATGACTTTCTACCTTCGATGTCTACACCTTATAAACCACACACAAACTGAATAGTGGCAACTAAAACAGTTATGTAAGGCTGGCTAATCCAATGCACAATAATGCCGTATTATTATTATTATTATTATTATTATTATTAATATTAATATTATTATTATTAATATTATTAATATTATTATTATTATTATAATTATTATACTACAATGCACAATAATGCCGTATTATTATTATTAATAATAATAATATTATTATTAATATTATTAATATTATTATTATTATTATTATAATTATTATTATTATTATTATTATTATTATTATTATTAGGTAAAGGGGAAATAGTCTTGATACAGCACCTAAGCAAGTGTTAATAGAACAGAAAAGACCAACTTGTCAGAACTACTAATCCTGTTAGGTTAGGGTTGATTGGTTAGACAGAATAACTCTGTTAAATGCTAATTATACAGTATCCGTCCTTTACTCTAGCCAACCCTATTTTAGTGGTCAGTCGATTTAGCAGGTGACTTGTTACACTCTCGTTAGACATTAAGTAAATTATTCATGATGCTAAA